>NC_139990.1:24076375-24383526 GCF_964263955.1 Coregonus lavaretus
GATAGTGTCGCTGCTGGCGCCTGTGGAAAACCAAAGGAGTTATTGTGTTGGAGTGTGTAAGTGAAAGTGAAAAAATACATTATATTTTTTCTCTGTTTTCAGCTGTTGTCTTATGAAATGGCATATGTAGGGCTCCCTTGTGAAAGAGACCCTCGTCTCAATGGTGACTCCCTGCTTAAATAAAGGTAACAAATAAAAGAAGTCAATCTTTTGAAATTACTTCATGATCATCTTTAATGTTTCCAAAAAGAGTATCAGGTAACAAACTGCACCTTTGTTGTAGTTCTTTAAAAGCATTGTTCTCACCAACTTCAGGAGTTAACCTCCAACTGACAAGAAAATATATGAAATACAACACAAAGTTTATCCTCCTCTCCTTCCTTCCTGCTAGGGTTATTCCTCACAAACAGTGCCTTCAGATATATATAATTCCCCCCTCGCTTCTCCCGCTCAGTATCACCTAGCCATTCTCTGTGAGAGGGCATGTACAGTGGCATGGGGTTAGCACTAAGACCTCATTAGTCCACTGTGAGGACCAAGAAAAGAGGCTGCCTTCCTCTCAGGTCGAGGGCTGGACCACCTGTAGAGCTGTCTGCCTACACTTCAGCAACGACCCAGCAAATTCACTGTGTGTGTCCCTGAGCATGGTGTGAATTGTGAAGGGTGCAGCGTTACGATGCAGTGTGGTGTTTGTGATTGTAATACGAAGAAAAGCAAGTAGGAAGGTGTGAGAGTGACAACATAGCTATTGTTGTGATCGCAATTAGATAATCACAGGGGTGTTGAGCTGTGCCTGATATATAGTATGGAAGTACATTGGTATGGAGATGCAAAAAAGATATGTAATATATTCAATTGCAGAGAATTGTATTTCCGGACATTTACATCAAAGCTTGAGCGATAAATGTTGTTAACTTACGAGCAATGAATGATATTTGTGGTAGAGATAGGGATATAGCCCTAGAGATCACAAAATATGGTGTAAAAAGTAATTTTTTATTGCAGACACTTGGAATTATAACTAACTCTTAAGCTATACATTTTTGCGGGGACAAATATAACTATTAATTCTCCATCTGCAACCGTTGAATTAAGAGGTTTTAAGCAACACACCTGACTTAATAGTGTTTCATCATCAAAGCGCCAAAGAGATCTAACAGCAGGCGACAGAAGTCTGACCTTTAATGTTTCATAATAACTGTCTGGGATCAACAGGAGCATGAGCAGGTGGTGATTGCACAGGCAGGTGGGTGTATAAATTGTGCTATGATGACTGGCTTTTTCCATAGCCTCGAGTGTGCCCGTGCTCCCCAGTGTGTGGCTGCTTCGTCATGCAGATGTCACTGGCGGTAAAGCTGGGGCCACTCCACTGAGGCCAGCCAGTCTCTGATCCATGGTCACGCTCCGTGGCATCATGGTGATGGGGGGACTGGAGGGGAATGGGGATTGCCAGGGAGCCGTACACATAAGCAGGCGCCACAGGGCACCTGTGCGTGTTCCAAAACGGCCAAACAGCCCTGTGCAGCTTTATGTCTGTCTCTCTCTCTGTAACTCGTCTCTGTTTTGTCTGTTTGTAAGTCTATGCTGGTCTTCTTCTATGACTGTAAATGTTTTTGACAATGTCTGTTTTTTTCTCTTTGTTTCTGTTTGACTTTCTTTACGCCTACATTTGCCTCTTTCTATTAATTGGTCTGTTTGTCTCCCTGTGAAACTGTCCCTCTCTTTGTTTTTTGTCCCTATGTCTCTCTGTCTGTCTGTCTATCTGTTTGTTTGTCTGTCTCTTTTCATTTCAACCTCTTTCTTTCCCCCACAGTTTATCAGTCCCCACATTCCCCATCCCCGTCAGTCTCTGTCTCTATCTATTCATCTGGTAGTGTCTTACCCCAATGCAATATACCCCTCTGTGTCCTCAGCCTATTTCTTCATAACTCTACTCCTCTGTCACTATGTCACCCAATGCAGCGCCTCGCAAAGCCTCTGTCTGCCTTTCAGGGGCCACTCATGGGCTCCTTGTCAGGTAATCCATCAAAGTTCTCCGTCCAAATGATAATTTTGTCAACGCTGACTCATAAACCCATGGTGTGACAGAATGACAGCCTCAATATTTGAACCCTCTGCTCCTTAAAGCAGAGTTGATGTGTGTGAGGTTTTTCATCTACACTCTTAGAAGAAAGGGTTCCAAAAGGGTTCTTCGGCTGTCCCCATAGAATAACACTTTTTGGTTCCAGGTACAACCCTTTTTGGTTCCAGGTAGAATCCTTTTGGGATCCATGTAGAACCCTTTCTACAGAGGAACCCAAAAGGATTCTACCTGCAACCAAAAAGGGTACTTCAAAGGGTTATCCTATACTCCCAGTCGGTATTAGATGGAACATCGCGGCCCTGCCCACCTGTGGGGAAAACAACCTGTGGTTACCTAGGTTAACCCATTGGCTCAATGGCTTTTCATACGCAATTTTCTTGTTGTCTGCTTGTTTTTGTCAATTACAAAGCTACATTTAAGAAAAGTACTACATGTTTAAAGATTACTTTTCAACATTGCCTGCTTCCAAGCATTCTCACTACTTAGAAAAATGTAATATTGTAGGGCTTCCCTCATGCCCCTTTTCATGATGTGCTAGCAGCCATGTGAGGGATTGAGTGTTAACTAGCTACAGACAGGAACATTAAGCTAGCCAAGACCAATAATACAAACAAACGGACTATACAGATACAAGTAGTGAATGGAGTTACAAACGGACTATGCTAAACAAGTGAAATGTCTTACCTGTAATTAAATGTTTTTCACACACATAAAGTAGCTCAACAGGAAAGAATGTTTGTTTCCCCCAATTTGTGGGCATGGTCGAATGCATAATTTTTTAACATTTGGATTCTCCCTGACTGTCTAGCTTTTATTTTTGTAATTTTTATTTCTTAAAGATGATCTCATAAAAAAATATATATAGGTCCATTATCTTTTCTACATAATTTATATAGGGTTTTAGCCGTTGAAGTTTACACTGAAAAAGTTTGCCAAGAGTTTGCAAAGCTGTCATCAAGGCAAAGGGTGGCTACTTTGAAGAATCTCAAATATAAAATATATTTTGATTTGTTTAACACTTTTTTGGTTACTACATGATTCCATATGTGTTATTTCATAGTTTTGATGTCTTCACTATTATTCTGCAATGTAGAAAATAGTTTAAAAAAAAGAAAAACCCTTGAATGAGTAGGTGTGTCCAAACTTTTGACTGGTACTGTTTGGACATTGGCGGCCCGAAAAAACACTTTTCTGCCCAAAACTTTTCTGTGCAGAAAAAACCCTGGCTCATCCAACTCAACAGTCTGAGAGAACATTCATTTAGTTCCACAACAGAAAGCATAGACTATGAAAATGCTGACCAATCATCTACTTCATATTCTTGGCATCTTACCCAAACATTCATGTGGGAGGATAGTATAATACATTGACATGACTGGAATTTGATTACTCTTATACCTCCCACTGCTAGAGAGACAGAGAGACAGAGAGAGAGAGAGAGAGGAGGGGAATACATATCCATCTGCAGTGAGTCAGTATTTACATGAAAAAAAGAGAGAACACAAGTTTCTATAATGGGGAGCGGTGTGTGTGAGTGGGATAGGTGTGATTAATTAATTTATTAAATTCAGCATTTCTGGATGATTCAAGAACACACATAGCTGATTCTGTGTCAACCATGTTTTTTCATAATATGACATCCATACTTCAGTCCAGTGAATTCAAATGTAAAAATGTATCAGCATTTGAGTTTCTCATATGAGATAGGGCTGCTCTTTACAAATGCTGAGATAAATGTATCTTTGTTTTATCTATAAATTCCACAGCAGTTCATGGCTCATGGTCGATATGCACAACAACACCATATGAAATGTGAATCAGTGAAATGTGAAACAAGAATGCATAGAAAATGTCCACTACCTGAGATGAATGTAAATCTTATGATTTTGCAGTCTTCACGTGCCAATTACAGATACAAGATAATGAAAAAGCTGTGAATAATTCAAAGGTAAGGATAGGCATTGTGGGCAACACAATGCTATGGAGAGCACAGTGAATGTATTAATATTCAGACTATCAATGACTTCTGTAAGTGTAGACTGGGGTCACTTTAACAGACCTGCTACACTGGATGCATAATTTTTGCTGGGCATGAGCCACAAGTGATACTACACTTCCATTGCAGTCAATGAAACCTGCTACACTGGCCGTGTGAGTGAAGCAGAGCTGCGAGCTGTGAGTATAAAATCATGCTCTGGTTCTATTTTCAAGAAAACAATGTGTTCAGCTCATGTCCGAGACCACTGGATAAAGTGGGTTGCACCTCACACTTCCTCTGGGATTTATACGCTTCCAATGTAGCATGTAAAAACCCAGAATGCTTTCCCTCTACACCAAGTGTAGCAGTTCTGTAAGTCTGTACACTGGGCATTTAGAAGAGAATTTCCACATTGTTCAGCCAAAAGAATTAGCATAATGGTTGCTTTAACCAGAATGCAGTGAATACTGACATTATTAGGCTAAATCCCCACTGTAAAGGTGCTTTGATGAACCACAGAGTCATGAAGACCCCCAGGCGAGGGTTGAGCCGACGACCCTTATTCCACTACATCTCATTTTGTGCCACAGTAATAAGGCTTGAGTACATAATTGGCTTCATTAAGATTTACTAACATCCCTTAGAGACCTACTTGAGCAGCACCGCCCCCTCAAGATTCTGAGCCTGCCTGGCAGGGTTGGTCCTACAAAGCCAGAGCCCCCTGATGGGAGAGCATAATATACAAGGAAATTCTCAAAGCTGCTAATGAGAACCTTGACGACCTTTTACCTAGCCGGTGGGGATTCCGGTGGGGTACGCCCACCCAGGTAGTGGCAGTGCTGGCAACACTGGCACTAACCCATGGGGAGGGGGTCACACTTGGACAATCAGAGAGGGGGTTTATCATTGTGGCCCAGGTGGCACAAAATAATCAGGGGGGTATGGGATGGACCATGGGAATTATTTGCTAGGATAATAATTGCTTGTCAATGAATTAAATGTAATACAATGGCAATCCGGGTTATATGTTAGAATCCTACGCGTGAACTGCCAACATTATTACGCATATTAATTGATAATGATGGAAAATAGGATATGCATAATTTGTTTTAAATAGTTATATAGATATATATATAGAGAGGTGAAAGCATTGGAAATGCTTTTGGCGGTTAATCTGCTTCTGTTTTGTGGGTGGCACTGTGTGCTGTTTTCGATGGATGGTTCCTGGCCTCTCGGGGCCTTAGGGATCCGGAGGGACGTGGGTGGGATGCTGATCACTGGGATGACGGCTCAACTTGGGATGGGGAGGGGCTTTAGCGGGGGAATTAGTGGAGAACAATTGAAGGGTTACTCCGTAGCAATGCAAATATCACGGTACAGCTATATGGACACTCAATCATTACGGTATTTTTTATTGGTAAATTTACAAACATATATAATGATAAATAGACTTGAAACTTGTATCTCATTATGGTGTATGGTGAAATAAGTATAGCCAGTTATAATTGTAATGGCTTAGCTGATAATAACAAAAGAAGAACAATATTTACATGGCTCAAAGAGAAGGAATATAATATCTATTGTATACAGGAAACTCATTCAACAATTCGAGATGAAGTAGCGTGGAAAAAAGAATGGGGGGGGGGATATACTTCTCCCATGGGCAAAGAAATTCAAAAGGGGTGATGATATTAATTAATAGTAATTTCGATCCGAATGTGCAAATTGTCCAAATAGATACGCAAGGTAGATGGATTATTTTAAATATGTTATTGGACCATAAACAGATATGGCTCATTAACCTTTACGGACCAAATAATGATGATCCACAATTCTTTGACAATATATATAATAAATTATCAACCCTGCAAGCAATTCAAGACAATATTATTATGGTGGGGGATTATAATACTGTTTTAAATAGCTCAATGGACCGTAAAGGAAATCACACAACAAACAATCACCCACATGCTCTTAAGGAAATTGTGAATGTCATGGATACATTAGAACTAGTAGATATATGGAGGCTTAAATATACTGATCTAGTGAGATATACATGGCGGAGACTGAATCAAGCTAGTCGTCTTGACTTCTTTCTTATCTCATTCTCGTTGGCACCAAAAGTAAAAAAAAGTGTTTATAGGGGACAGAATGCGGTCGGACCATCATATAATAGGCATATACATTACTCTTACTGAATTTCCACGTGGGCGAGGATATTGGAAATTTAATCAAAGCCTATTGGATGATAATTTATTTATAATTAGAACAAAGGAATTTATAACTGACTTTTTCCAACATAACATAGGTACAGCGAATTCCCTTATTGTATGGGACACCTTTAAATGTGCCTTTAGAGGCCATGCAATTCAGTACTCATCTCGAAAACAAAAGCAATTTAGGTCAAAAGAGTTTATACTAAGAAAGAAAATAGAAAGTCTAACAGAACAGATAGATGGCAATAAAAACTGTATCATAGAGGCTCAGAATAAATTAGAGGAAAAACAAAAAGAAATGGAGAAACTTATTCAAGAAAGATCAAGTGTAATATATTATAAAAATAAAGCAAACTGGATGGAATATGGGGAAAAATGCACAAAATTCTTTTTTAATCTTCAACATAGGAATGCTACCAAAAAGAACTTAATGAAACTGGTTACAATTGACGGAGTCACCCATAATTCACCAAATGATATTTTGAAGGAAGAAACAAAGTACTTTAAGCATATGTTTTCTTTTCAGTCGCCTCCATCTCCTCTAACTGAAGCTAATTGTAGAGATTTTTTTTCTATTGATAATGTCAAATTAACAGCCACACAGAAAGACTAATGTGAAGGTGAAATTACAGAGGAGGAACTTCTGGATGCAATTAAAGACTTTAAGTCTGGGAAAACTCCAGGGTTGGATGGCATACCAGTCGAGGTATACCAAACCTTTTTTGATATACTAAGAGGACCGTTATTAGCATGTTTTAACCACTCCTATGTAAATGGTAGATTATCTGACACTCAAGAAGAAGATCTCATTATTACTGAAACAGGATACAAGTGGAAAATATAAAGATCCAGTCCATTTACAAAATTGGAGGCCCCTTACACTTCAGTGTTGTGATGCAAAAATCCTAGCAAAATGTATAGCGCATAGAATAAAAAAGGTATTGTCGGATATTATTCATTCTAATCAGACAGGTTTTTTACATGGAAGATACATTGGAGATAATATAAGGCAAGTATTGGAAACAATAGAACACTATGGAAAATAAGGGAAACCAGGCCTGCTATTCATAGCATACTTCGAAAAGGCATTTGATAAAGTTCGACTGGGGTTTATATATAAATGCCCGGAGCATTTCAATTTTGGAGAATCTCTTATAAAATGGGTCATAATCATGTATAGTAACCCTAGGTGTAAAATAGTAAATAATGGCTATTTCTCAGAAAGTTTTAAACTGTCAAGAGGAGTGAAAGAAGGTTGTCCACTATCGGCATATCTATTTATTGTGGCCATCGAGATGTTAGCTATTAAAATCAGATCTAATAATAATATCAGAGGATTAGAAATCCAGGGCTTAAAAACAAAGGTGTCATTGTACGCTGATGATTCATGTTTTCTTTTAAATCTACAACTAGAATCCCTCCACAGCCTCATAAAGGATCTAGATACATTTTCTAACCTCTCTGGATTACAACCAAATTATGACAAATGTACTATATTACGTATTGGATCACTAAAAAATAAAAATTTTACATTACCATGTAGTTTACCAATAAAATGGTCTGATGGTGATGTGGATATACTCGGAATACATATCCCAAAGGAAATAAATGATCTCACTTCAATAAATCTTTATAGAAAGTTAGCAAAAATAGATAAGATCTTACTACCATGGAAAGGAAAATACCTTTCAATTTGTGGAAAAATCACCCTGATTAACTCTTTAGTATTATCCCAGTTTACCTATTTGCTTATGGTCTTGCCTACGCCTAGCGAACTGTTTTTTAAGTTATATGACAAAAAAAAATTCAATTTTATTTGGAATGGCAAGCCAGACAAAATTAAAAGGGCATATTTATATAATGAATATGAATTCGGAGGACAGAAATTATTAAATATTAAAGCATTAGACCTATCACTAAAAGCTTCAGTCATACAAAAGTTATACTTAAATCCGAACTGGTTCTCAAGCAAATTAGTAAGATTGTCTCACCCAATGTTCAAGAAAGGCCTTTTTCCCTTTATTCAGATTACAACAACTCATTTGCAGTTATTTGAAAAGGAAATCATCTCCCAAATATCACTATTTCTAAAACAAGCCATAGAAAGTTGGTTGCAATTTCAATTTAATCCTCCAGAAACGACAGAACAAATAATGCAACAAATATTGTGGTTAAATTCAAATATACTAATTGACAAAAAACATTTATTTTTTGACAGAATGTTTAAAAAAGGTATAATCTTCGTAAATGATATCATCGGTAGGACTGGTGGAGTTATGTCGCACATGCAGCTAACAAAAACATATGGAAATGTCTGCTCTACCCAAAATTACAACCAAATAATTGCAGCCTTACCGCAAAAGTGGAAGAGGAAAGTGGAAGGGGGAGAAAGTAAGGAACTTGCCTGTCAGCCTTGCATTAAAGAACATAATTGGTTAAGGAAAACTGTGATAAATAAAAAAGTATATCAGTTTCACTTAAGGACCAAAGGATTGACAGCCGTCCCATATAGATTGCAAAATAGTTGGGAAGAGATTTTTGACGTACCGATCCCATGGCATAGTGTTTATGAACTGACACGCAAAACGACACCGGATTCAAAAATTAGAATCTTTCAATTTAAATTATTATATAAAATTCTTGCTACCAATAGAATGTTATATATATGGGGGATACAATCTTCCCAGCTCTGCAGATTTTGCTGTGAAGAGACAGAATCATTAGATCATTTGTTTTGGTTCTGTCCATTTGTAGCTTGTTTTTGGACACAGGTCCAGGAATGGCTAAAGGATTGCAATATTTACCTGGAGCTAACCTTGCAGATAGCATTACTGGGTGATCTGAAAAGTCATAGTCAATCGATAAATAATATAATAATACTTTTAGCAAAAATCTTTATTTTTTATTCACAATCTGTAGAAGCAATGAGAATAGAAAGGTTCAGAACTTTTGTAAAACATCACAGTACGGTTGAAATATATATGGCAAATATAAATCCTATATGGATGGTGTTAAGAGATAGATGGGAGGTATTGAATAGAGTTGAAGGATGGTACTAATAACAAATAACAACAAATAATAACAAAGATAGCTAATAATGTAAGCATACTGTGTCCATAATAAGTATATAGGTTGTATGTTGGGAGCTTTTGGGAAAGAGCACAGTTAGAAAGATATGGCATATAAAAGCAAACCGGATGGACATCATGAAAATGATCGGAGAGGTTGAGAGTAGAAGAAGTTCAGGAGCAAAAAATATATATATATATATATAATAGAATTATTGTAAAATTAACTATGTCCATAAGGTGTAGATAGTAAGTATAGACCGGAAGTAGAGGCCTGGGCATTGTTGTTCACTAATTAACTCCAAGTAGGGAAAGGATGGGTTGAAAAGTAATAAAGGGGAGTATATATATGAAAAACATGGGGGATTGGAAGTGATGTAGACAATTACATTGATAGAAGATACAATCTATCTGCAATATTAAGCTGATCCATCCCCCCCCCAAAAAATAAATAAAAATAAAATAAACATCCCTTTCCTTTCAAGCCCTATGCCTAACACATTCATGTTACTCTTGTGGTAAATAATGGTCAGGTACTGTGTGACTGATTTTGGTTGACCTTCTCAGCCGTACTCAAGCCCTGTAGGGGATACAGTAGCGTTGCGCTGCCATGCATCACTGGTGCTATTAGCCTAGCGTAATAGTTATCGATCTCCCATTGTGTTCTCTGTCTGTGGCGGTAATGGCCGCTGCCACTTAGGATGACTCATGCGGCGCCAGCACAGTGAGCTAGCACGGGGATCTCTGTAGCCGGTAACAGGCCAAACACTTATGTAACCGGTGATTGGTGGCACTCATAGAATGAGGGCCAGAACAGTGCTGATGCAACAGATTGTTTTACACAGGCTACCGTGGGTTGCGGGGTAGGGGAAAAAGTAGTAGTGTTTTAGCCTCCAGCATTAAGATGAATGGAGTTAGCCTGGAAGGGGAACAACCTAATTTCTCTTCACGTGACAATGTTTTCAGGCCCTGAATATGACCAGCTATAGCCACAGTTGTGATGCATCTAACAGCTAAAGGTGTTCTCTAGCTCTCAGGTCATGTAAGACGTTACTCAGAGAATAACATGCTCTGAGGCTGATATGTGAGGACAGAAGAAATGTGAAGAAATCATTCAGAAGTGTAACAGGAGGAATGAGGTTTGACACTTAAATACTCTGCCCCACTCTGCCTCCGGCACCCTGTCCTCCCCACACTCTGTTCTCACACTTATAGGCATCTGATGACAACTTATTCTGAGTGATTCATACAGCATAGTGTTGACACGGAGCCCAGCCGATCCTACACGACTGGTCTGCCGACGAAATCGTCTGATGAGGTAGATTTTACAACAGGCTTCCCGTTACGACGTCGACCACGAAGATTCCATCTGCTAGCCCCGGCCTGCTAGCACACGCTAGCCGTGCCCTCTTGCTCGCTAGTAATTTAGCAGCCCCCGAACTACCTCCGAACTATCCTATTGCTGTTCACCGGACCTTATGATAACTCAGCTATACAGCTGATGTCTTCTGGACTGTTCCTTTTTACGGTACTGCATCCTGTTTATGTTTAGCCTCAGCCCAAACTGTGTCGTCATTACCAGCTGTTGTCTTAGCTCTCTCAAATTACACCTGTGATTGCTTTATGCCTCTCTCCCTTGTCAATATGGTTAGCTTATTGTTGTTTCGGTTATTTCTAATTGTACTATTTCACTGTAGATCCCCCAGCCCAGCTAAACCTGCCTTAAATAGCTCCTTTGTCCCACCCCCCATACACGCGGAGACCGACTCAATTGGTACCTCCAGTGATGCTATCTTTCATTGTTACCCAACGCTTAGGTTTACCTCCACTTTACTCATATCCTTCCATATCCTTGTCTGTACATAATGCCCTGAATCTTTTCTACAACGCCCGGAAATCTGCCCCCTTTATTCTATGTACCCAACGCACTAGAAGACCAGTTCTTAAAGCCTTTAGCCGTATCCGTATTCTAGTCCTCCTCTGTTCCTCTGGTGATGTAGAGGCTAACCCAGGCCCTGCAGCCCTCAGTATCACTCCTACTCCCCAGGCGCTATCATTTGCTGACTTCTGTAATCGCAAAAGTCTTGGTTTCTTGCACGTAAATATCAGAAGTCTACTTCCTAAGTTTGAGTTATTCACTGCGTTAGCACACTTCGCCAACCCTGATGTTCTAGCAGTGTCTGAATCCTGGCTTAGGAAGGCCACCAAAAATTCTGAAATTTCCATCCCCAACTATAACATTTTCCGTCTAGATAGAACTGCCAAAGGGGGTGGAGTTGCAATCTACTGTAGAGATAGCCTGCAGAGCTCTATCATACTATCCAGGTCTGTGCCCAAACAGTTTGAGCTTCTACTTCTAAAAATCCACCTTTCCAGAAATAAGTCTCTCACTGTTGCCGCTTGCTACAGACCCCCCTCAGCCCCCAGCTGTGCCCTGGATACCATATGTGAATTGATTGCCCCCCATTTATCCTCAGAGTTCGTACTGCTTGGTGACCTAAATTGGGATATGCTTAACACCCCGGCCATCCTACAATCCAAACTAGATGCCCTCAATCTCACACAAATTATCAACGAACCTACCAGGTACAACCCTAAATCCGTAAACATGGGTACCCTCATAGATATCATCCTGACTAACTTACCCTCTAAATACACCTCCGCTGTCTTCAACCAGGATCTCAGCGATCACTGCCTTATTGCCTGCGTCCGTAACGGGTCCGCGGTCAAACGACCACCCCTCATCACTGTCAAACGCTCCCTAAAACACTTTAGCGAGCAGGCCTTCCTAATTGACCTGGCCCAGGTATCCTGGATGGATATAGATCTCATTCCGTCAGTAGAGGGTGCCTGGTTGTTCTTTAAAAGTAATTTCCTCTCAATCTTAAATAAACATGCCCCATTCAAAAAATACAGAACTAAGAACAGATATAGCCCCTGGTTCTCCTCAGAATTGACTGCCCTTGATCAGCACAAAAACATCCTGTGGCGTACTGCATTAGCATCAAATAGCCCCCGCGATATGCAACTTTTCAGGGAAGTTAGGAACCAATATACACAAGCAGTCAGGAAAGCAAAGGCTAACTTTTTCAAACAGAAATTTGCATCCTGTAGCACTAACTCCAAAAAGTTTTGGGACACTGTAAAGTCCATGGAGAATAAGAGCACTTCCTCCCAGCTGCCCACTGCACTGAGGCTAGGAAACACTATCACCACCGATAAATCTATAATAATAGAGAATTTCAACAAGCATTTTGCTACGGCTGGCCATGCTTTCCACCTGGCTACCACTACCCCGGCCACCAACTCTGCACCCTCCGCTGCAACTTGCCCATGCCCCCCCCCCGCTTCTCCTTCACACAAATTCAGACAGCTGATGTTCTGAAAGAGCTGCAAAATCTGGACCCCTACAAATCAACTGGGCTAGACAATCTGGACCCTTTCTTTCTAAAACTAGCCGCCGAAATTGTCGCAACCCCTATTACTAGCCTGTTCAACCTCTCTTTTGTAACGTCTGAGATCCCCAGAGATTGGAAAGCTGCCGCGGTCATCCCCCTCTTCAAAGGGGGTGACACTCTGGATCCAAACTGTTACAGACCTATATCCATCCTGCCCTGCCTTTCGAAAGTATTTGAAAGCCAAGTTAACAAACAGATCACAAACCATTTCGAATCCCACCGTACCTTCTCCGCTATGCAATCTGGTTTCCGAGCTGGTCATGGGTGCACTTCAGCCACGCTCAAGGTAATAAACAATATTATAACCGCGATCGATAATAGACAGTACTGTGCAGCCGTCTTCATCGACCTGGCCAAGGCTTTCGACACTGTCAACCACCGCATTATTATTGGCAGACTAAATAGCCTTGGTTTCTCAAATGACTGCCTCGCCTGGTTCACCAACTACTTCTCAGATAGAGTTCAATGTGTGAAATCGGAGGGCCTGTTGTCTGGACCTATGGCAGTCTCTATGGGGGTGCCACAGGGTTCAATTCTTGGGCCGACTCTTTTCTCCGTGTATATCAATGATGTCGCTCTTGCTGCTGGTGACTCTCAGATCCACCTCTACGCAGACGACACCATTTTGTATACATCTGGCCCTTCATTGGACACTGTGTTAACAAACCTCCAAATGAGCTTCAATGCCATACAACACTCCTTCAGTAGCCTCCAACTGCTCTTAAACACTAGTAAAACTAAATGCATGCTCTTCAATCGAACGCTGCTGGCACCCGCCCACCCGACTAGAATCACCACTCTCAACGGGTCTGACCTAGAGTATGTGGACAACTACAAATACCTAGGTGTCTGGTTAGACTGTAAACTCTCCTTCCAGACTCACATTAAGAATCTCCAATCCAAAGTTAAATCTAGAATCGGCTTCCTATTTCGCAACAAAGCCTCCTTCACTCATGCTGCCAAACATGCCCTCGTAAAACGGACTATCCTACCGATCCTTGACTTCGGCGATGTCATTTACAAAATAGCCTCCAACACTCTACTCAGCAAATTGGATGTAGTCTATCACAGTGCCATCCGTTTTGTCTCCAAAGCCCCATACACTACCCACCACTGTGACCTGTACGCTCTTGTTGGCTGGTCCTCACTACATGTTCGTCGTCAAACCCACTGGCTCCAGGCCATCTATAAATCACTGCTAGGCAAATCCCCGCCTTATCTTAGCTCATTGGTCACCATAGCAGCACCCACCCGTAGTCTGCGCTCCAGCAGGTATATCTCACTGGTCATTCCCAAAGCCAACACCTCCTTTGGCCGCCATTCCTTCCAGTTCTCTGCTGTCAATGACTTGAACGAATTGCAAAAATCTCTGAAGCTGGAGACTCTTATCTCCCTCACTAACTTTAAGCATCAGTTGTCAGAGCACCTTACCGATCACTGCACATGTACACAGCCCATCTGAAATTAGCCCACCCAACTACCTCATCCCTATATTGTTATTTATTTTGCTCTTTTGCACCCCAGTATCTCTATTTGCACATAATCTCTTGCACATCTAGCATTCCAGTGTTAATACTAATTGTAATTATTTTGCACTATAGCCTATTTATTGCCTTACCTCCATAACTTGCTACATTTGCACACACTGTATATATATTTTCTGTTGTATTTTATGACCTTATGTTTTTTTTACCCCATATGTAACTCTGTGTTGTTGTTTTTATCGCACTGCTTTGCTTTATCTTGGCCAGGTCGCAGTTGTAAATGAGAACTTGTTCTCAACTGGCTTACCTGGTTAAATAAAGGTGAAATAAAAAAAAAAAAAAAAAAAAAAAATATCACTCATTGGATAACTGTATAGGATAATTGTATATGTGTGATACTAAGGTGTATTCAAACGCCATGTAAAGAACAGACTAATTTTAATGTTGTGTATCTTGAGCAATACAACAAAGTACAGTAAGTTGGGGCACTGTACAGCGTTTTGTATTTAAATAAAGTATTTGTGTCATGGCCAACTATACAGTGCCTTCGGAAAATATTCAGACCCCGTTACTTTTTCCACATTTTGTTACGTTACAGCCTTATTCTAAAATTGATTAAATAAATAAAAACTAATCAATCTACACACAATAACCCATAACGACAAAGCGAAAACAGGTTTTTTAGAAATTTTTGAAAATGTATTAAAAATATAAAACAGAAATACCTTATTTCATAAGTATTCAGACCTTTTGCTATGAGACTCGAAACTGAGCTCAGGTGCATCATGTTTCCATTGATCATCCTTGAGATGTTTCTACAACTTGATTGGAGTCCACCTGTGGTCAATTCAATTGATTGGACATGATTTGGAAAGGCACACATATGTCTATATAAGGTCCCACAGTTGACAGTGTATGTCAGAGCAAAAACCAAGCCATGAGTTTGAAGGAATTGTCCGTAGAGCTCCGAGACAAGATTGTGTCGAGGCACAGATCTGGGGAAGGGTACTAAAACATTTCTGCAGCATTGAAGGTCCCCAAGAACACAGTGGCCTCCATCATTCTTAAATGGAAGAAGTTTGGAACCACCAAGACTCTTCCTAGAGCTGGCCGCCCGGCCAAACTGAGCAATCGGGGGAGAAGCGTCTTGGTCAGGGAGGTGACCAAGAACCCGATGGTCACTCTGACTGAGCTCTAGAGTTCCTCTGTGGAGATGGGAGAACCTTCCAGAAGGTAAACCATCTCTGTAGCACTCCACCAATCAGGTCTTTATGGTAGAGTGGCCAGACGGAAGCCACTCCTCAGTAAAAGGCACATGACTGCCCGCTTGGAGTTTGCCAAAAGGCACCTAAAGACTCTCAGACCATGAGAAACAAGATTCTCTGGTCTGATGAAACCAAAATTTAACTCTTCGGCCTGAATGCCAAGCATCACATCTGGAGGAAACCTGGCACCATCCCTACGGTGAAGCATGGTGGTGGCAGCATCATGCTGTGGGAATGTTTTTCAGCGGCAGGGACTGGGAGACTAGTCAGGATCGAGGCAAAGATGAACGGAACAAAGTACTGAGAGATCCTTGATGAAAACCTTCTCCAGAGCACTCAGGACCTCAGACTGGGGTGAAAGTTCACCTTCCAACAGGACAACGACCCTAAGCACACAGCCAAGGAAATGCAGGAGTGGCTTTGGGACAAGTCTCTGAATGTCCTTGAGTGGCCCAGCCAGAGCCCGGACTTGAACCCGATCGAACATCTCTGGAGAGACCTGAAAATAGCTGTGCAGCAACGCTCCCCATCCAACCTGACAGAGCTTGAGAGGATCTGCAGAGAAGAATGGGAGAAACTCCCCAAATACAGGTGTGCCAAGCTTGTAGCGTCATACCCAAGAAGACTCGAGGCTGTAATCGCTGCCAAAGGTGATTCAACAAAGTACTGAGTAAAAGGTCTGAATACTTATGTAAATTTTATTTTTCCGTTTTTATTTGTTATAGATTAGCAAACATTTCTAAAAACCTGTTTTTGCTTTGTCATTATAGGGTATTGAGTGTAGATTGATGAGGGGAAAAAAACAATTTAATCAATTTTAAAATAAGGCTGTAACGTAACAAAATGTGGAAAAAGTCAAGGGGTCTGAATACTTTCTGAAGGCATTGTATGTATGGTCACTTCTATCCAAGTTTCCTAACAGTCTTCCAAAATGCCTCTACCCGTATTTGAAGATTTTTCACACACACACACGCGCACGAACACACACACACACACACACACACACACACACAGTTTTGTTACTTTGAATTCATGATTAAACATATTTTAAACAAAATGCACCGATATATCTGGATGATACTAGTACATTGTGTCCAAACTCAAATGGCAAAGTGTTTACATTGATACGTTATCATACTAGCTATACATACTCACACTTTCATACTCACATTCACACATGAACCCCACCTTCAACAGGTCTGATCGCATACAAGGTCCCTGGTTTGGCCTCATCTCCCTCACGCTGGAGAGGCAATTGAGTAGTCTACTTCCTTACATTAAACTAGGCATAGTTCCGGTGCTGATGTGCTCTCCAATTCTTGCCCTCCCACTGTTTATTCTCTTCCTTTGTCTCTCTTGCACCTTATCTCTCTCTATTTTATCTGTTTCTATGTAGCCTATTTTCCTTGGTCATGCATGTCTGTGATAGAGACAGAGATAAGGCTGCACACAATCCAGGCTCTGTCGCAGCCGGCCGCGACCGGGAGACTCATGGGCGGCGCACAATTGGCCCAGCGTCGTCCAGGGTAGGGGAGGGAATGGTCGGCAGGGATGTAGCTCAGTTGATAGAGCATGGCGTTTGCAACGCCAGGGTTGTGGGTTTGATTCCCACGGGGGGCCAGTATAAAAAAATAAATATGTATTCACTAACTGTAAGTCGCTCTGGATAAGAGCGTCTGCTAAATGACTAAAATGTAAATGTAATAAGATTTTATGGGAGAGAACCCTGTTCTTAGACTGAAACCAGTACTGTAGAACATAACGTGTATATAATATGTATATTATTAATGGCAGTGTAGCCTAGGTTGCCTCTGGCTATGTCAGAGGGAATGTTTCTGTACTTGTATCAGTACATTTTAGGCTACTAACATAGACCTAACTACTATTGTAAATGTGTGTGTTTACCTTTTGTTATAATAACCTATTTTCAATACAAATGATAGGACTGACTGAAAAACTGACTTCATCCTTTATAGGCTCGGTTGTAATTAATTACATTTGAAAGCCCACAACAGCATTGCTGTTAGATAGCTCCATGTATTTAGTTAGCTGTACGAAATTAATAATACCCTAAAACTTTTATTAGCTGTATTGCTAGCTTTATTCAAAATAGCACAACATACCTGCCAGGCTACAAGTCCGCTCTCCCGCGCTGCCTCTCTTTACGCGAAAATCGTCATGCAGACTTCATGGAGATTCCGCGCACTGGATAATTAATACTGAGGTATTAATTTGTGATACCTTACTAGGCTAAAAACTGTGTTTACTCGTTCATTCGTGTCCGTCAACCACTGAAAGCATAAATGTGCCAAACTTTGTCTGCCTCTTCTTATCCATTTGGTGGAATTTCAACCAGGCTCTGTCTTCTCTGCTTCCCACCTCTCCTCATGCACTTCTCAAATCTCACTCCCTCTCAGTCTCACAACAAGAGGATCATGGTGGTGTCTCGTTTCCCGTAGCAACCAGTTGCTATAGTAATATTCCTAGGTAATTCAAAGTGTTATAGTATGTTGATGATGACAATGAAGAGTCCAGATGAACGACCAAAATAGTTAGATTAGACTGGTTATTAAATCAAACACATTCATTTTACAATTATAGACCCCTAACCTCAGAATAAACGTCTCTTATAAACATCTGTGTGCAGTTGCAGGTGGTAGCCTACTCAAAAAAAGAGAGAAAATTCAGGAAATTAAATCCACTTTTTGCACAGTGCAAGGAGGTTCCTCATCATCTTAGCTGCTGCAAGTCTCGTATTTCCCAACATCTTTGCAGAAACTAGTCGTTTCTATGAGAAGTGTCTGTGGCCACTTGTAGAAGTAGCCTAAATGACATCACACAGTGTGACCAAAACAAAGATCTACACAAATGCAAGAGGCATTTCTCACTCAATACAAAAAGTGGATTTAATATTGTTAGGCTATACTGGCTTTGATTCAGTTAGTCTCCTGGAAGGAGAAGAGGCACTGTGTAGTTCGCTGTGTTCAATGAAATAGGCTACCAGAGAGAGGACTTGAGGATCTTTTAGTTAAATTATGTCCACTAGGCCTAATTACCCTGAATGTGTCTTTCCCCAGTATGGTCTTCCATACTGGGGAAAGGTATTGCAGTGGAGGTATTGCAGTGGAGGCTCTGGTGGTTGAAAATCAACACTATCCCTCCACCCCCTCCTGCGGCAGAATCAGCACCCTTGCTTGTGGAGATTATACTAGCAATGGAATGCTTTGATAAAGGATGACGGTATAGTAAGTAGCCTATTGTAAACTGTAACACATCTGACAAATTAGAGTAACATGCCATTTTATCAATAGGGGCATCCAACTTTGTGCAATAGAGTACAGACTGTTTGGTTTAACAACGTTTCCAAAACTCCATACATAGGCTTTTTGTTTTGTTTTGAAATGTGTATGCCAGTAATAGCCTATGTTAATTTTATCACCAGCACTTTTGGAACCATACCACCAATGTAGCTATATAATCCAACCACCTTTATTCCTCAACCTACCTTGATTCCTTTTGGTCAGAGTGATAACTGTCTTGATTCCTTTTAGTCAGAGTGACGACTGTCAATGCCTGCTGGAAGTTTCTAATTTTCGCAGACTGACCATCCTTTTTAGATTGTTGGTCATGAAGATGTCCCTTTCTTAAAATGTTGTGGCTAACGGAGGGTCGGGGAAGCGAACCCAGGTCACTGGCGTGAAAGACAAGCAGCCTACGCATTGCGCCAACAGGGTAAACCAACTTAATGAGAATTGTCTTGTGGCTCACTGGCCCTTATTAGCGAGGATCACTATACTGCCGCCCCCGAACGGGAAGGCACGTCCCCATGCTTCGACCCCTTTGACCACCAATATGTATCCTACAGTTTTTTAGAGAGATAATATCTTTGTGGGAGTCCTTCCTAATTAAAACCCTAACCAGCCGTAACATACGCATTAGATTTCTATTGTCTGCCATTTTCTGTCTTTTAGCCTCTAATTCGTTTTCTCTCCTGGAGAGGATTTGTGTTGGTTTACTGGTTTTCCTCAACATCCACCCTCTTTGGATTTCTTACTGTTGCCGGCTATACAACCAGAGCTTGTGTGCTCGCCTATGGTTTCTATTTTAGTCTATTTTAGGATTAGGGTTATGTTATTAAACGTGGGATACTAGGTCTACATTATAAATATGAATTATCCAAATTATCAATCAACTGTAAAAACGTTCAGATACTGTTTAACCAGCAGGGCAGAAGTGCCAAGAGATGAGAAGAGTAGGCTATCTCAGCTGATAAAAAATAAAAACAACTATTTGAATTGTGTTTGAGTTCCATGCATGTTTGTTGAACGCTTTGACACTTTGAAAGTGAAAGTGAGAGTGGTTCAGTGAGTGGGCTCGGCCTAGAACATCAGGGAGCTGATGAACGCAGGAACGAACGTTCCTTTTCAGAACCATGGAGAGCGCACTGTGCATAGTGGCGCAGTCCCTTCTTCTACTCCTACTTAGAGCCATATGTATATTCTAAATTATTCTACTCCTACTGCTCTCTAAACCATGGTTCATAGTTCACCATTTTATAAACTCCCAAATCATCTCCAAAATTCAACTGAATTGATATCACTGTTGAGTGATTTTTAATCACTTTGGTAAACATTTTCATCCCATTGTGACATTGCCAACCATGATGTATGGAAGCATTTGACTTATTAACCCTCCCGTTGTCCTAGGGTCAAAATGACCCGCCACTGTGTTGAACCAACTTTATTTACATTTTTATATTTTGGGGATCATTTGTGAGAAGGAGGCAGTCAGACTTTAATGGTTCCCTATAAAACCCTGTAATTCTAAGAACGTGTCAGATGGTTTTGTACTCGGTCAAAATCACTGCAGTATGAAGGGCGATAATGAGTAGGCCTACATTCAGTACTTTGTTGACAGCGACGACGCTGAGATTCCTCCGGGAGCGGCCGCTTCTGTGTGCAGCTGGCCTGGTGCTTGCGACCGGTTCGGCTGTCTACTTTTATAGAAAATATTACGGCGTCGGTGAGGATGAACCGGCCACCGTGGAGAGCGTGTACCGTGTTGTCACGGTTGAGGAGGGTACATTTACAGATTGTACAATGTCTAAATAGCAATACATACTGTTTATAGTACGGACTGAAACTATATTTAGCCATCATCATGTCATCATTTGAGTCCCAAATGGCACCCTATACCCTATTCCCTATTTTTTACCAGGGCCAATAGTTATATGGTCAAAAGGCTCTGGTCAATAGTAGTTCACTAAATATGGAATATGGTGCCATTTAGGACTCAAATAATGACATGATGATGGCTAGCAAAGCCCAGAGGAGATTTGATATTTTTTACAGTGTAGCCCTAGATGCTATGGAATTCCACTATTAACAACAACAAACGAACATGCTCCTCTGAAACCAACCCTTTGCTTTAGGTTTAATTGAACATATTGGTACATTATGCAGACACATAAATACAATGTGATATCACACAATATAAAATACAAATAAAATATAAGATCAGCCTAACTACATGGACAGATGTCTGGTGTCTTGCAGTATTTCTTAAACTTAGAGAAAATAATCCTTTATTGTTTATTCATAAAGATCATGAGCCCACCCTGGACCAGGAGGACCCAGTCCTTGTTCAGGTAATAATGTAGGCCTATCAATAGTCTGAGTACCGGTCTGTTTCTACTCTCTTGCCAATTCCATCGTGGCAATATGATATTTGCATAACAATCCAATAAGGTTGTGGGCAGAAAGCTGAAACAGACTGGCACCCAGGCTATGACAATACTGCTTCTGTAGCAGGATTGGTTCAATAACAATCTGACATTCAAACTGTAATTTTACTCACTCGAAAATGTATCCTTAGTTTGTAGATGAGGAGGTTGGCAGCGGCCCTGTCTGGCTTTAATCCCTTGGTCTGGACCTCTGTGGGTTCCCAGCTCTGTAAATCCAACGATACTGATAATCTCTAGTTTTAAGACTAGTTTATGTAACTTAAACATAAACAATACGTTTTCTGAAGAACAATATGGAAATACATTTCTGTAAACATATTCCCTATTTTTTATAACTGCAGCCAACTTATTACCTTACCCATGCTGGGAGGATGCTGGTGAGAGAGCTGGCAGTGTTAAACACACAGGTAAGCATGCAGATTATTGGATAAAGCTAATCTGATCTAATAGGAATAATTACCTTCAGTATCCACTATGGTAGTGGAATATTTTGTTGTCTTTAAAGCTGTTCCCTCATTTTTCACAGATTTTCTCGATTGAGCAGCCTATTTTAATCTGTTTCTCTCGTGCTGGAAGGATGATATGGGATGAACTGTCCTCTCATTCTGAAGAGGTAGCCATTCACATGCAGGTTCTTCAGACATGCTCTTAACATTTATAATTCAGACCTGTGTGTTTCAACTATTATCATTGCAGTGGCCTCCTCTTGCGATCCTCCCTATACCAGTCTTTCACTCCTATACCAGTGTATCATTCAAACTGACTCTTAAATTGATCCTGTCTTGTTCCTTAGTATGTGGATGAGGAGGTTCGGCAGCAGCCCTGTCTGGCTTTAATCCCTTGGTCTGGACCTCTGTGGGTTTCAAGCGCTGTAAGTCCATCCATTCTGATACTCTCTGGTCTTTAGACTGGTTTATGTAACTTAAATATAAACATGACGTTTTCTAAAGAACAATATAGAAATACATGTCTGTAAACATATTTCCTATTTTTCTAATAGTCTGTAACACTGCAGCCAACTTATTACCTTACCCATGCTGGGAGGATGCTGGTGAGAGAGCTGGCAGTGTTAAACACACAGGTAACCATGCAGATTATTGGACAAAGCTAATCTGATATAATAGGCAGGATTACCTTCAGTATCCACTATGGTAGTGGGATACTTTGATGTCCTTAAACCTATTCCCTAATTTTCTTACAGATTTTCATGAATGAGCAACACATTTTCATCTCTCATGCTGGCACGATGGTATGGGATGAACTGTTTTCTCAGCCTGAAGAGGTAGCCATTCACATGCATGTACTTTAGACATATTCTTAACATTTATAACTCAGACCTGTGTGTTTCAGCTATTATCATTGCAGTGGCCTCCTCTTGCATTCCTCCCTATACCCGGCTTTCACTCCTATACCAGTGTATCATTCAAACTGACTCTTAAATTGATCCTGTCTTGTTCCTTAGTATGTGGATGAGGAGGTTCGGCAGCAGCCCTGTCTGGCTTTAATCCCTTGGTCTGGACCTCTGTGGGTTTCAAGCGCTGTACATCCATCCATTCTGATACTCTCTGGTCTTTAGAG
Source organism: Coregonus lavaretus (assembly GCF_964263955.1). Classification (NCBI taxonomy): domain Eukaryota; kingdom Metazoa; phylum Chordata; class Actinopteri; order Salmoniformes; family Salmonidae; genus Coregonus; species Coregonus lavaretus. The sequence goes on from NC_139990.1 coordinate 24,099,249, forward strand.
GATATTAAACATTAACATCAAGTCACTAGGTTTCTATAAAACAATATAATGAACATGTCTGTAAACATATTCCGTCTTCTTCATCTCCAAGCCCAAACCAGTCTACTATCTCACCCGTGCTGGGAGAATTCTGGTGAGAGAGCTGGCAGTGTTAAACACACAGGTAACCATTCACATTATTAACCAAAGCTCATCTGATCTTATAGGGAGAATTTCCTTAATTTGATGGCTTTACCCTATTCCCTCTTCTTTTCACAGACTTCCAAATTGGTTACTGAGGAGCCTACCTTTCACCTCACTGAAGCGGGGAGGCTAGTGCTTGACGAACTGTCAGCACCTGCAGATAGCCATTCACAGGTAGCCATTCACATTATTAGACAGTCATAGAGTATTAGTAATAGTACACATTAACATGTCCTCTATCTCCACAATTGTGTTTTTTATTAATCACAGAGAAACCTCTGAAATTAGCGGATGTCTTTGTTTTTCAGCCAAATAGTGAAGACTCTGGTTTTCCCTATGAGAAGTTGCAGCTGGTTGGGAACTGGGGTTCGTTTCATTTCCATTACTGGAAGATCCATTATGGACGAGTGCAGGTACTTCAGACATATTCTTAACACTAATGAACACACCTGTATATTTTAACTCCCATTTGTCTCTGGGGTTTCTTTTGTATGTCTGGCCCTAATTGAAACGTAGGGGAAAGTTGTTATATCACTGCCAGTAATGATAGTCAAAACTGAAATCGCCTGCCAAATGATATAGAAATCTAGAGTTAAAATATAGAGAAAGGTCTGCAGACTGAAGGCGTTTTTTCTTTTAGCAAAATGAAGAGGACTTGCATCACCTGTGCATTGTGAGGGGAGTGGAGAAACAGCTGTGGTGGAGCAGAGTCATTCAGGAAAAAATCCTGGACCCATGGGTGAGAGATTCTCAACTGATCTTTCATCTCAAATGCACCTGATTTGTGTCAAATGATGCACACAATATAGGGCTACTTATATTTCCTGGATGAAATGTAATATTTCCCTGTGTCTCTTTTAAAGGGTCTTGTCCAGGTGGTCCTCACCAACAAGGAGCTGACTGGTATTAAGGTACAGTCAAACACTTTTTCACCCCCCAAAAATGGGAAGTGGCAAATGTCCATTTACCTGTTTAAATAAATGTTGACAGAAAATGAAATGAGACATTTGAATTTCTATCCTCATTTTTAGTTCCTTGGTAGAATGATCTATGGACTCAGGTCCTGCCTTGTCAAGAGGAGGTCTGAGTTCACCTATTATGAGGATGCCCAGGTATAACTCGTTGTTTCTCTGTGCTAGGATTTATTTCAGTGTTTGGTTGAGGGGTTTTTAATATTGTGGTTTTCAATGTTGGGCTTACAGTGTCACATGTTGTGTGTTAAACAGCAGGTGGATATCTCCACCACAGTGGAGGGGTTCCAGGAGAGGGGGGATGAGATGACGTCGTATCAGTTCTCCACCTCTGACATCATCACCACCCCTCATGAACCGTTCTCTGGCTCCTCTCACCAGTTCCCCCAGGATTCTCCCCCTCCCCCTCCCCCTTTCCCTTCCGATTCCCCTCCCAGTCCCCCTCCACCTTACCACTCCACCCAGGACCAGGACCAGACCCCCGACAGCACTCCTCATGTAAAACTCTTTCTACAGTCAATAGCACTTTTTTCTTTGTTTTACTGACATTTGTACTTGTGTGTACAGGTGTGTGTCTAAGTGTCATTGTGTTCAAAACACAATGTTTTGGTATCGACAGGTTTGTATTGTCTGTCAAGGGTCAAGTTTTTAGGTCAAGATGAAAGTATTGTTATGATGTCACTGAATGTTTTGTCTGCTTTAGTTGATGTTGCAGGTGAAATGCAGTTTAGTAGAGTTGATGTTAATGTGATGTCTGCTTTAGGAGTTTGTGGAGGAGCAAAATAATGTTGCAGATGTGCCCCAGCTGTGGTGAGTTTGCTTTAATGTGTTCATCTATAGTAAAAACATTTGCTTTGAAATAATCTGCCCAATATTGTACTTATACAGAAGTAGGACCTTAATTACCTTTTACTGCAGTGGGCTAGATCAGGGTCACACAGTGTGTTTCTTAATAGTCTTAAACAAATCTACTTTGAAGCAAAAGTATACATTTCACACATATGGATATGGTCTTAAAAAAAGAAGACACCTTTACCATGTCAGATATAGAGTTGAAACACTTTCTATACAGTACCAGTCAAAAGTTTGGACACATCTACTCATTCCAGGTAAAAAAATAAATAAAAATCTATATTGTAGAACAGGGTTCTTCAATTCCGGTCCTGGAGGGCCGAAACACTTCTGTTTTTTATTTCTACCTGGTAGTTAATTGCACTCACCTGGTGTCCTAGGTCTGAATTAGCCCCTGATTAGAAGGAGAGGATGAAAAACAGAGGTGTTTCGGCCCTCCAGGACCGGAATTGAAGAACCCTGTTGTAGAATAATAGTGAATACATCAAAACTATGAAATAACACATATGGAATCATGTAGTAACCAATAAAGTGTTAAACAAATCAAAAAATTTCATATTTGAGATTTTTTTAAGTAGCCACCCTTTGCCTTGAGGACAGCTTTCCACACTCATGGCATTCTCTCAACCAGCTTCATGAGGTAGTCACCTGGAATGCATTTCAATTAACAGGTGTGCCTACTTATAAGTTAATTTGTTGAATTTCTTTCCTTCTTAATGCGTTTGAGCCAATCAGTTGTGTTGTGACAAGGTAGGAATGGTATACAGAAGATAGCCCTATTTGGTAAAAGACCAAGTCCATATTATGGCAAGAACAGCTCAAATAAGTAAAGAGAAACGACAGTCCATCATTACTTTAAGACATGAAGGTCAGTCAATCCGGAACATTTCAAGAACTTTTAAAGTTTCTTCAAGTGCAGTCGCAAAAACCATCAAGCACTATGATGAAACTGGCTCTCATGAGGACCGTCACAGAAAAGGAAGACCCAGAGTTACTTCTGCTGCAGAGGATAAGTTCATTAGAGTTAACTGCACCTCAGATTGCAGCCCAAATAAATGCTTCACGAAGTTCAAGTAACAGACACATCTCAACATCAACTGTTCAGAGGAGACTGCGTGAATCAGGCCTTCATGGTCGAATTGCTGCAAAGAAACCACTACTAAAGGACACAAATAAGAAGAAGAGACTTGCTTGGGCCAAGAAATACGAGCAATGGACATTAGACCGGTAGAAATCTGTCCTTTGGTCTGATTAGTCCAAATTTGAGATTTTTTGGTTCCAACCGCCGTGTCTTTGTGAGACGCATAGTAGGTGAACGGATGATCTCCGCATGTATGGTTCCCACTGTGAAGCATGGAGGAGGAGGTGTGATGGTGTGGGGGTGCTTTGCTGGTGACATTGTCTTTGATTTATTTAGAATTCAAGGCACACTTAACCAGCATGGCTACCACAGCATTCTGCAGCGATACGCCATCCCATATGGTTTGCGCTTAGTGGGATTATCATTTGTTTTTCAACAGGACAATGACCCAACACACCTCCAGGCTCTGTAAGGGCTATTTGACCAAGATGGAGGGTGATGGAGTGCTGCATCAGATGACCTGGCCTCCACAATCACCCGACCTCAACCCAATTGAGATGGTTTGGGATGAGTTGGAGCGCAGAGTGAAGGAAAAGCAGCCAATAAGTGCACAGCATATGTGGGAACTCCTTCAAGACTATTGGAAAAGCATTCCATGTGAAGCTGGTTGAGAGCATGCCAAGAGTGTGCAAAGCTGTCATCAAGGCAAAGGGTGGCTACTTTGAAGAATCTAAAATCTAAAATATATTTTGATTTGTTTAACACTTTTTTGGTTAGTACATGATTCCATATGTGTTATTTCATAGTTTTGATGTATTCACTGTTATTCTACAATGTAGAAAATAGTAAAAATAAAGAAAAACCCTTGAATGAGTAGGTGTGTCCAAACGTTGACTGGTACTGTAAATCACAGAAGACTGAAATATAACAAAACCGTTTGACATAGAAAAACCAGATTTTCTGCATTTTTAAAAATCATTTTGATTAACTATGAAATTATGAAAAAGATTAATATCATTACACCCATGAGGCCACTAGAGGGCGCGTTGGTCACTTGACTGCAGGAAAGGGTCTACTTTAAACCAGTGTGCTATAGCAGTGAAATAATCCTGCAGGAACAGCAAATATGAATTATTATGTGGATTATCATTTTCATTTTTGTAGGGGTTGATACATTTTTTGGGCAAATCAGTCTGACAATTCAAAGTGAAAATTACAAACTTTAAAAGCCTTTTTAAAACACTATAAGTTTAATTTCCTGCCGTGCAGGAAAATTCTCAGCAACAAAAGAGTGATCAAATGAAGGTCCTACATTGGTATGGTCTGTCTGAATCCTGCAGTTGTAACATAGGATAACATAAGAGGATATCTTCATCTCATGGCATTGATGTATGCTTTATCTCCTTATGTTGCACATGTGTTACTAAACATTTATATTTAAAGGAGTTACTTTGGAAACCAAGGGACAACCAAATTCTCTCTGAGGCTGGCCGGTATCCGACATGCTATGGGGGTGAGAAATTGTGAATTTAGCACCTTTTGTATTTCATTTGATGAACATTTCTGGACTATTTGTAAATGTATTGTCTTGTTCTCACAGGCTCTGACATCCTCAGACAGTACCTCCCTTAATTACCTCACCCACGCTGGGAGGATGGTGTTGAGCGGATTGTCCGAGCTCAACCAGCAGGTAACCATTCACATAATTGTACAGAGTTCATCAGACCAGATATACAGTATAGTTCCCACATAGATGTCATTTCAACGTCTAGTTTTGAGTTACATTTGGTTGAGTTGTCAACTAATGTGAATTCAATGTGAATTCAACAAAAACATTGACCATGTCATTGGATTTAGGTTAAAAGTTAGGTGAAAAAAAGACTACATTCCCTTACGTTGATGACTTTTTTCAAATCCAATCAGTTTTCCACGTTGCTTTAACATCATCACATTACATTTTTTTGTTAAAATGACATAGAAACTACGTTGATACAACAAGTCTTTGCCCAGTGGGTTACCTTTAGGCAACAGTGATTCATAGGTTTTAGTTGAAAAGTTCCAATGTCTTACAAGCAAAACAATCAGAGACCCTCTGAATTACAGACCTGAATCTTTGATTTTATGATCTAAGTTTAAGGAATTGTATGATTGTTTTGTTTTGAGGATGTGAGGCAGTTTCAGCAGGCCTACGACCTCCTGGTGAACTTCATTAATGAGCCAGCAAACAGGGAGCGACTAGAGCAAGAGATGGCTCTTGTAGGAGTAGGTTTACATGCAAGTTTGAGCGTTACCTGCAGGCACAGTCTGCTCATCCAACATCTACTCAATGAGACTTTCTAAAGTGCTTGTTAATGAAGATTATGTAATTATCGTATTTGTTTGACTTCAGATCGACCGCATCAACTTCGTGGATGTATTTTATGAATTCGTTCTACTAAGCCTTCTAGAAGGAAAAACATATCTTCCTACATCTGTAAGTGGCCCTAAGAATGTAAACATCCTGTTGTTTATCTATCCTATCCACACTGTTGTATCAAGCCTGTAGACACTCACTCATGTCCCCTGTTCCTTCTCCAGAGGCCTGGTAGCTTCTTTTATCTGCTCATGGAAGTGATAATGAGGATTCACCCTCCTGGAGGAGCCTGGACAGAGGCTGCTCGGAACTTCTACCTCCTCATTAAGGTAAATTTCTCTCTCTCTCTCTCTCTCTCTCTCTCTCTCTCTCTCTCTCTCTCTCTCTCTCTCTCTCTCTCTCTCTCTCTCTCTCTCTCTCTCTCTCTCTCTCTCTCTCTCTCTCTCTCTCTCTCTCTCTCTCTATCCTGAGCTGTGTGTGATGGTTTGTTCATCATCATCTTTGTAGTTGGTCATTAAATAATAGTTGATGATGTGTCTGTTGTCGTCAGGGCCAGATGAAGGCGTGGCTGGACTCCATCTTCAACCTCGATGAGTCCATCTATGAAATCCCACAGATGCTCTCGGGGCAGGTGATGGGGAATCTAGAAATGCAGGTTGAGTTCCTCCTGTCCAGCCTGGATTAAGGGTCCCAAACTGAGCTGAGGATCACTAACACAAAATAAAGTTTTTTGCATTTAAACATTATCTGTCAATCGTAAACTAACTTTACATAATGTGTGGGGGAGAGTGGGGTAAGTTGAGCCATTTTTTACATTCAGTATCACTCCGTCAAGGGAAATATAGTATTCTTTCTAACAAAGATATCTACATATATTTCAACTTGCCATTGGCTCAACCATTGGCTCAACTTACCCCAAGGCAAACATTTTGACTTTATTAGCCCACACAGCTATAATGATGCACTTTCATGCCAGGTTTAGCACCTCATATTAAAGCTTATAGAGACCCCAACTGATGTATAGAACAATCTTTAAATTATCTACTTTGGTTTAGGTACAAGCATAATGAAACCTCTAACACAATAAATTAATTTGACTTGGTGAAAATCTGTTTTTTGGACCTTACTTGCTTACTACTTTTTCTATGTGTTTTCTTTCTTCATAATAATAATATGCCATTTAGCAGACGCTTTTATCCAAAGCGACTTACAGTCATGTGTGCATACATTTTTACGTATGGGTGGTCCCGGGGATCAAACCCACTACCCTGGCGTTACAAGCGCCATGCTCTACCAATTGAGCTACAGAGGACCCATGAAATGAAATGATGACCACACAAGAAGTAGATTATTTTAGGACTTTTATTGTAACCTTCTATAATATTAATACATTTGCCTATGTAATAGTACTGATTGTATATTCATCAGATTTGAAAGAAGCAACATTAATTATGGTAAACTAGAAGTGGCACTAAGTAACCCTCCTCCAGGTGCAATATTCGCTGTAGCCCACTAGAGGACAGCAATGATTCATTTTTCACAGTCATGGCTACGAATAGGATAACCTGTTGCATTAATGGCATGCACTGTAACCAGTGGTGGGAAAAGTACCCACTTGGCATACCTTAATAGAAAATGACACAAGTAAAAGTGAAAGTCACCCAGTAAAATCTTACTTGAGTAAAAGTCTAAAAGTATTTGGTTTTAAATATTCTTAAGTATCAATAGTAAATGTAATTGTTAAAATATACTTAATATCAAATGTACAAGTAAAAGTAGAAATCATATCAAATGTCTTATGTTAAGCAAACCAGACGGCACCATTTTCTTGTTTTTTAAATTTATGGATAGCCAGGAGCATGCTCCAACACTCACACTGTTTAGTGAGTCCACCAGAACAGAGGCAGTAGGGATGACCAGGGATGTACTTTTGGGTGTCATGGAAAATGTAAAAAGTACACTATTTTCTTTAGGAATGTAGTGAAGTAAAAGTAAAAGTTGTCAAAAATATAAATAGTAAAGTACAGATACCCCATAAAACTACTAAGTAGTACTTTCAAGTATTTTTACTTAAGTACGTTATACCACTGACTGTAACTGGAATGACAAGTTCATCAATGTCAAGAACAATGTCTGCATATCTAGTCTCAAAATGCAAGTAGGTGATGCATGCTTGCCTCATTTCCTGAGGCCATTTTCTGGTGAAAGCCTGAGGGTGCTGTCTTTCTGACGCTTCCTGTTCCTTTGCATAAAACGTTAAGGTCTGAAGTTGAACAAAACAGATGACTCATAATAAGCCATCAAGCCTGATATATGTACACTATATTTTGGCCCATAAGTCCTTTAATTGCAGATATTCCCTTTCAAATGGTGTACATCTAAGACAGTTATAGAAAACAGATAGCTTGCAAAGGGGTAGGGTGCACTATTAGAGTTTACTTGCTGTGTAGTTCTCCTGTGGAAAGTATCATGTGGTTCATGGCCAATTATTGCCTCATTCTTCTCCCATTGCACAACATCCACTAAGTGCTACTGCTGAAATACTACAACCTTGTTTATAAGATGTTGTTTACACATACTCTTCCACTGATATCCCCCCAACCACATCGTGTGATCTTAACACACATAAAATAGCACATTTCTGGTTCTGACCTTATCTCCTAAAATGGTCCATCTGCAGCATTTCCAGAAAGCTCAGAGGAATATTCATGTTGTGGAATTATCACTGATTGATTGCAAACTTGAAGCAATATATAAAGTGCATCCAATCGTCGCATGCATTGCAAAGGACTGTACAGCAGGACTTTAATTCAGACATATATTAGAAATTAAATGCCATTAGCTGGCCTTACTCTTTGTAACAAGCAGTGTAAAGTACTTAGGTAAAAATACTTTAAAGTACTACTTAAGTAGTTTTTTTGGGTATCTGTACTTTACTTTACTATTTATATTTTTGACAACTTTTACTTCACTACATTCCTAAAGAAACTATTGTACTTTTTACTCCATACATTTTCCCTGACAACCAACAGTACTCGTTACATTTTGAATGCTTAGCAGGACAGCAAAATTGTCAAATTCAAGCACTTATCAAGAGAACACGTGGTCATCCCTACTGCCTCTGGCCAGGCGGACTCACTAAGCACAAATGCATCTTTTGTAAATAATGTATGAGTGTTGGAGTGTGCCCCTGGCTATCTGTATATTTTAAAAACAAGAAAATGGTGCTTTGTTTAATATAAGGAATTTGAAATGATTTATACTTTTACTTTTACTTTTGATAATTAAGTATATTTTAGCAATTACATTCACTTTTGATACTTAAGTATATTTAAAACCAAATACTTTTAGACTTTTACTCAAGGAATATTTTACTGGCTGACTTTCACTTTTACTTGAGTAACTTTCTATCAAGGTATCTATACTTTTACTCAAGTTTGACAATTGGGTACTTTTTCCACCACTGTTTACAAGTGGAACAAACAGTCAGTGATCAGATAGATACTAAGGCTGCATGCATAGATGTGCCCCAGACACTAATTGAGGTTGTTGTCTGTTGGTCCTAGATAGACACTTTTAATTTGAATGGTACTTAAATGAGGTTAGCAACTGCTGTGACTGGGCAGGCAGAATGTTGTCCTATTAAAGGCCATTAGTTTCCCCAGAAACAGAATATCTTAAAAGAGGAGGACTAATCTATTGAAAGTAGACCACAGATGCATTCTTATCGTGCCGGAAGCAGGGAGTCCTGACAAAGAAGCAGGTTTATTATATATTTCATAGGTGATCTTTGTAAAATGTAAGCTTTTTTTCTTTCATATATCATATTTGAATGGACTTTACTTAGCTCCAACAGCATTTGACTGAAATGCATTTAGGCAGAGGTAGAGGTAATATTGTGAGATACTGAAATGTGACTATGCATGTCGTGCACATTCAATATATCGCCCAGTCCTAATGCAGATGGCTTATGTTGTAAAGCAAGGACGATGATTCCATGTCCTCATAAAGATCCCAACATAAATCAATATCTACATCAACTGACACTGAATCAGTGTCCCCATTAAGCTACCAAAATGATATATCCTGGTATTTTCATTGGGCAAACTGAATTCAGAATTCTTTAATAGGCTTGCAAAAGTTTCTCATTTTTCCAGCACTGTTTGGAATTCCCACTCATAGCTTTCCTTCCTCAACCAGTTTGTTCAGGCCATTGCAGATCTTGGTGAGATTAGGCCAGAGAGGGCCACCGGGGGTGTAGAGGTTGGTCAGTAGGTTTTGGTCAGAGTAGTGGTTGAAGACATGCCGAATGCGCCCGAGGGATTTGGGTGTCAGGTGTTTCTCCACGAGCTTCAGCAGGATGTCCCTACAATCTGTCAGAAGCTCCGTCATGACAGCCCTATCAAATGTGAACTCCACCTGGGCCAAATGGAGAATTAGATATTAGTGACAGCACAGCAGTAATTACAACACAGTTATTATAACAGCTGTAATTACCATTTAAGGTGCTAGTTTATGGTATTGGCTTCAGGATAGAGACTATTGTAAGTGGGGCATTGTTGTTTCCTATTAAAGTCCCCTTAAGATTCTGTCCAACTAGTTTTACATTTTAATAAGAATAATCAATGATGGTAGGGTGATGTCAGTAGGTTATTTCATGCAGGCTTTAGGTTGGGGCATCATGCAGAGTTCAAATAAGGCTCTGAAGAGTTCTACATGTTTTCTGATGTAAAGTTACCTCCTGGAAGCTGATTGCCGTCATGGCCCCCTGGTGCAGCTTCTTCTTGAAGTCCTGAGCCAGGCTGAGCTCCTCTTTACTGAAGCGATCGTGCCGAAAGAGAACGCCCACCTTTACCACCACCTTGACCAGGTCTTTGACCACCTTCTGGGCCTCTGTGCGGTTCCCAGAGTATTCCTTGGAGACACGGTAGAACTCGTCCAGGATTTCGCTGCTGGTGTCATCAATGAACATCTGCACCATGGATTTGCTGGCCATATGGCTGAGGATTTTCTTCTGGGCCTTCATGGCCATGTCTTTAGAGCTGAAGGACTCCATTTTGATTCTTGGAAGGAAGTGGAGAGTTGATGAGGCAGAATAATGGGGTTAAGTACGGTACAGTATCTGATTGTCTGGTCTCAGCTATGGCTTTAGAAACAGAGCACTAAAAACAGTTATTCTGGTAAGGTTGGTTCACTGACGTACACTGGTTTTCTCTGTGAAATGACCTTTAAGATAACTAAAGGGTCCTCTGTTTTAGTCAAGGACTTAAAGGTCCAATGCAACCGTTTTTATCTCTGGGTAACAATTAAGTATAGTACTTACTGTGATTGTTTTCAATTAAAATTGTCAAAAATAAACCAAAATAGCTTCTTAGCAAAGAGCAATTTCTCAAGTAGGAATTTTGCTAGAACTGTCTGGAAGTGGTCTGAGTGGGGAGGGGAAAACTGAAAATGATCTGTTATTGGCAGAGAGGTTTGGAACTCTCTTTCTTATTGGTCTATTACTAATTGACCTCCCGATGATGTCACCAGGCAGGCCAAAACTCCATCCCACCAAAACAGGCTGAAATTTCAGGCGGACTTTTCAAACAGCTCTTACACTAAAAAGGCATTATCATAATTTTCACAATTTCAGAGTATTATTCCAACCTCATAGTGTGGAAATATACATAAAACACAGGAAATGCATGTTTTTGACTGCACTGGGCCTTCATAGGGGCACTTGGCACAGTTAACCTTTACTATTCACATTGAGGAAGAGGAACTCACACTGCGGTAGTATTGTTCGAAGTTGAGTTATGACCTTGGACGACCAAGATTATTGCTCTCCTGAGCTCTAGTGTGGGGGTCAAGAGGAAAAACCTAAACAAATAAAGGCATAAATCTGCCCCTATGCTGGCAAGTCTGTGTCAGTAGAGGCTGTTGTTGGTCGTTGGAGCAGGTTGGGGTTTCCTTTAGACACATTTAGTGTCGGAGGTCAATATCAAGTATGTGCTGCTCTAGGAGACAAGTTTAGGCTATCATCTTCATACACCTCCTTTTGCACCACTCTCTTTACCTTGCCCTGACATCCACTCTTTGTAGAAGAGATTCTCTCCTACTTCCAAAGTAGATAATACAACAACAATGCAGGAATGTAGCCCTTTTTGGAAAAATAAGAAAAAATGACTTTGCGTATTATCTCAACTTAAATTAAGTCCAAATGTCCATAATTTTGGCCTGTGACCTTATTCCCGATTACATATTTTCTCTAGAATCTTCTGAATAGCTCATCATGTAGCATTGCACAGTACATAAAGTACTGTAATTGTAGGGGTTAACATCACTTCACTCAAATGGATAAAAGTGCAGACAATGATCTAATTGGTCCTGTAATCTGTTTGATCTTCTATTCCTCAAGGGATGTTTTCAATGGAACACTCTGTGACTCAGAGTGACAATCTGCATGGTTGCTCAGATACCAACAGGAAGTATGATAAACATGTCACATCACCCAGCCTTTGGAGTTAGATGGTTCTGATAGCCTGAAGATAAAAAATCTTTGTACAGTAGAGGAAGTCTAAGACACACTGCAGCTGCCAGTTTACCTTAAATGCACTGACTCTGTCATAGGTGTGTTTGACATAGTCTATGGTAAAAGGGTAATTTACCAATTGCATGGATTATGAAGAACCACTCTGCAACCAGTCATCTCCTTGTTAATTCAATAATATGAGTGAGTATGAGAGGGGATTCAGAATCTGCGTATTTTCACCTACCACAACTAGGACTTTCATGTTGACCACATGAGTTAGAAACCTTGATCAACCAGACACTTGAGTTAATGAAGTAGGTCAGATACTGTATGTGGGAAATCACACTGTAAACTCGCTTGCATATCCCTTCAAGTTTGTATGTCTAATGGTTACGCTTCTGGGTTTGCACATAATGTCCATTTTCCGCACCTAACAGCATCCGCCTGTTTTGCATGGTAAAGATTACAGATACCGCATCAACTTATTTGCTCCTCTTCTGATTTGAATAGACCCTGATAAAATAAGTAATGTGGATCTCAGGTGTGATGTTTTGTCTAATTCAGACACATCACACAGTATAAAAGCAGCTCTGTAAGACTAGTCTTTCACCTTATGATTAACATTTTGATCACTTACTTGCCAATTGTAACACTGTGGTTAAAATGTTGAAGTGCATTTGCACAGCTCTCTCATGTGTGATTCCATGAAACACATGAAACCTGACCTACATCACAAGTCTGGCTGTTTTGTTTCAAAATGTGAGACACCTTTTTACGAAAGAGTCTTACATCCTGTGTGTAACAGTCATAAGAAGGAGACATTGATATGAAATAGAAGAAGTTGGCTACCAGTGCCCTGTATGATGTAACTGTCTTTCCACGGCTCAAAATGGCATGGCCTCAAACACATTCAGATGACACACTCCTTCAAACAGTGAAGGTCACATTTCCTGGTGGGTCAATGTAAGCTAAAGCTAACAGAGCTAATAGTTAGCTGTCTGAGAAGCTCAAACACGAAGACTGACAATTTCAATTTGCGTCACGACCTTCTGTTTGGCATCCTCCTGGAGAAACTTGTTTCCAAGTGTGTGAAGTAGAAATCAAATCTTGCACAAAATATCTTGGACACCCACTTGCATTGTCAATGTTTGGATAACCCTCAAATGTGTTAACTCGGCTTTTACACAATGACTCAGCCTCTAAATTTATTTTTTTGCACCTCATTTTTTCATGGACAGTTCCACAAAGTCCATATTTTCAACTCATCCCCTTTGAACTATCTGTTGTTCATATTCAGACCTACAAAGGCTGATTAACACAATCCCCCACCCCTCTACGCAGGATGTTTTGATACAGATTTAGGAACTTAATTTGATCACTCTGTTGCAGGACAGCTTTCCTGCAATGCAGCATATTTAAAACTTGTTGTATATTTGAAGTTTAAAAAGGCTTCTGAAGTTTGTAATTTCCACTTTGAAATGTCAGACTTGATTTTCCATTACGAAAAATTTATCAACACCTACAAAAACTTAATAATTCACATTTCCTGTTGCTGCAGGATTATTTTCATGCTTTAGCAAACTGGCTCAAATTAAGATCCTACATCTGTAAGAGACCTAAGGAGCTTGATGAGATTGTTGAATACTATAATGATCTGTTTCCTTTCAAGATATTGGGTAACTTTAATGTGGAGCAATCATAGGTGATATAATAGAACTTGATGCATGAATAAGGGAGACAGACCAGCATAGCAAAGCACACACACAAACTCACAAACTTACACAACACACACTCACATAGTTGCCCACAGAGTTGTTTTTCAGCTGCTAGAAAGCTATTATCACTACAAGGTTTTGTCTTTAAATGCCTTTGATATGCACAGAAGTGGTCATTGTTGCTAAACTGATGGTCTAAAATAGCCTTGCCAAAAATATGACCTACTCATATTTTCCACTTCTAGCAATGTAGCCAAGCGCCCACTCTTTAAAAAAAGCTTTGACATTATGATTAATGTCTTACATACAACTGAGGCTATGGAGTTTAAATAATGCTGTTTCGGGGCATAAATGTCTGAGCTCATTTGAAGGCACCTGTCTGCATTGTACACAGACAAACATTTACTTGTACACAAACACGCAACAGCACATACACTCACACACACTGAAACACTTAACACTTAATAACAGACGTAAAAATATGCTCTCCAATTTACAAAGACACACACATACACACACACACACACACACACACACACACACACACACACACACACACACACACAGCGTTATAAAGATACGCTCTCCATACACACACATAGACACTCAGATGTTGGACACACAAACCACACACCATCATCTTCCACTGAGTCTGAAATTACGGTGCTATGAAATGCTTACCTGCGTGCCTATGGACCCTTGGCTCCAGATGGACTCAGTGCTCCTAGAGGAGGCTTCACATAAAGGGGTTGGGTGATCACAGTGCCCTCTCGCTATACCCTTTATCCTGTCTCTGTGACTCTGTCTACCTCAGATGCATTTCCTTAAAGAGCTAATTTTTGTGGGCACGCCCCAGAGCGATGTATTTCTCTCTCTCTCTCTCTCTCTCTCTCTCTCTCTCTCTCTCTCTCTCTCTCTCTCTCTCTCTCTCTCTCTCTCTCTCTCTCTCTCTCTCTCTCTCTCTCTCTCTCTCTCTCTCTCTCACTATGTCTCTGCCTCTAAGCCTGGCAGCATTCACAATCACTTGCTCAGCATCTATAAATCTTGCACCACGTTTCTGTTTTCATCTCTCCATTCCTTCTGTCCTCTTGTTCTCTCTCTATTATCCTCTGTATGTTTCCATCCCTCATATTTGGCTGTTGAAAGGGAAAATGCAGGGCCATTTTTGTGACACCCTTTAGTGGAATGCAGCTGTGGTCATCTGTTGATTTTTGTCTCTCCTCTTGTGACTGCTGTCTGCGATAACTCTCTGACAGTAATGTAGCTGACCCATATAAGGACATACAGGGTGTGTGTGTGTATGTGTGTGGCATTTCGAGATCCTGTATGGAGCAACAAAAGCACCAGAACAGTTATTCCAAGAAAATATTAATACACTGATTAGAATAAATTAACTTTGCAGTAACACAGTGATTTGTACTGTGAATGAAATGGACCCCGCTCTCTGGAAGCAATATTTCAAAACCTTTTGGTCTCAAAAGGGAAGCTGTGTCTGGACTGTTTCCAACGTTGTGCAACACCCCAGGCTTGCCCCTCACTATTGTTTCATGGGAGTGTAAAGGAACGTGGCAACCACAGTGATTTCAGTTACACACACTAAAGACAATTGTCTTCTCAACTATTCCAAACTGAAACTAGATTAATTTAAGAGAATTTGCATTTTAATTGTTAAGAGGTATAATATTTCAAGGCTACAAAGCTATTATTTGGCAAAATGAACAGGCTATAATGAAACTGCAGATCAAAACTGATACAGATCGTGATGAGGTAATGTCATAAAGTTGTGTCAGGTAACCCCTGAGTCAAGCAGCTGTAGTTGGTCTAGTTCTATCTCTATTAGAGTAATATTTCAGGTGACATATGTGAGGGTGGCAGGTAGTCTACCGGTTAGAGCATTGGGCCAGCAACCAAACGGCTGCTGGTTCAAATACCTGAGGTGACAAGGTGAAAACCCTGTTGATGTGCCCTTGAGCAAGGCACTTAACCCTAACATGCTCCAGGAGTGCTGTACTACGATCGCTGACCCTGTAAAACAACACATTACGCTGCTCAAATGATATATATATTTTGTGTTGCACTGCCTTTAACCAAGGCCCAGGCTTTTGGGATACAGGTCGTTAGGCACCATGGATCGAGACTGCTTCAACAGTTGCATTCCTTACAAACCTTTTTCAATAAGCTGCTTAATAAAACAATTATGAGACAGGTTAAAATGAAAACACATTAGGAGCCTAAATGTGGTAGGAAAAGGAAGTCTAAACCCATGTATGCACTTCTTCTGCCTCTGCCATTTAGAGGACAAGAAAAAACATGGCCAGACACCTAAACACACAGGAGATGTAAAAGCAATTGCAATGGATAACTGTTAGGAAGTTGCTTTCACTTCTGCAACACTTTCATATCAGTGCAGATGAATGAAACGAGATGAGGAGAGGAAGCCATTTAACGCTATTGAGACACACCTCTTCTGCACATTAGGCAACTTTTCTTTTTCTGAAATGATGCCTTTTTTACAGGCTACTGACACCTGATGGAGTGTGTTCCTAAACTTTACACCAGGGGGCAGTCATGTCTAGGAAAGAGATAGTCTCAGCTAAAATATCCGCACGTAATTACTTCAACAAAGGCCCTAAACCACTAGTTTGAATTGAACATAACCAGTGATGCCCCATTATCATGTGTTTTGGTTGGCAAGCATGATGTTGGTAAACATTCAAATATTCCATCAAAAATAAGTAAGCATTTTGGCTAAATGTAGTACATTTGCAGAAAGGTTGATTATATGCATTATCTCTGTCAAATACATCTAAAAAAGTAAAGTGTGTAAAGTCTGTTCCATATGCATGCAATGACACCGGGTGCCTTGGCAACAGACAGGAAGTGCAGTGTAAGCAGTTTCCTCTTGCTTTTCCACTATCAGTTAATTACATCAAACTCAAGTAGAAATACAGTTTTAGTGACTCCTGTGTTGCCAAAAGTATCCTGGGGCTATTGCCAGGCTTTCCCCCAACATTTTGTGATTGCTCAGCTCATTGGTGCATTAATTTAATGTTGTATTGAGTTCATGTTTGTCACATTAATGGTAGACTCAGGAATATGACATCAACATACACTGTTTGGCAACTTCCTGCTTTCAGCTATAAACAACAACAGAATTTAACAGAATTCAAATCCGCCAAGACTACCACTATTGTCCCTTCATAATTTGGGGAGTACCAATAGTGGCAGTAATGGCAGATTTGAATTGTATTGTTGATTTCTGTACACAGGATGTCTCCCCACTGTGTATGAAGATGTCCTATTGCTGAGTCTACATTTCATTTCACTCACCCTTGTACAGTTGTACATCGTTATTATAGTATGCTTCTACCAGTAGATGGCAGTAGTCATCTAGGTCTGAGCACACTTTCACTTCTCCCTGAAATTTCTTTCCGGTATTTAGGATGATTGAATTGAGCCTATCCAATGTGCTGTGTCATCAGTAGACAACCAGTGGTTTCAGAATGTGTTAGGTATCGATTTACATATTATTAAGTTGATTTCACTTTTGAAGCACATAGTGCTTCAATGTCTATACGGTCTATAGAAAGTCCACTAGGGGCCACTGTAGCTCTTTAGAATCCACCATTGACTTTGATCAGACTGAAGGCAGGGGTGTAGTGCGCCTCTACTGCTGATGCTAGATCTGTTTGTCACACCAATATTGTAATATTTAGCAAAGGGTTCAAAGCCTCAAAAACTGATCCGGAATCAGAGTTCTGGGCACTTGTTCAATTTGCAAGAATACCCAGGTTGATACTTTTTTGTGAATAACTGTTAAAGGAGATGCTAGCCCAGTTTGGTATAGGCACTGGTAAAGGTGTAGAGCAGAGATTAGGGAACAGGACTTGAGCCAGGATGTGAGCCTGTTCTGAGGGGGTAGCTGGCTCCAAGATAAATAACTATTAGGCTGCACTTCTTGAGTCTGTAGTCATTCCTCCCTAGTCTTGCTACAGTATAAATAAAGGCATTATATGAATATGTTGGCATCTGCTAAGCAGCAATGTAACCAAGGCAAAGAAGTGATGAAACTATGCACAATTCAATGAAACTTCATGGCTCCATTTTGCACATTTCTTTTCCATTGTTTGAACTCCTCCACACCCACAGGAGCATTGACCTCACACATCCTTGTAGCTTCATTATTCATACACTGTTTTCATGTCGGATTTGCCTTTTTTTGCCAGCAAGAGACACCCCCTCAAATCTGTTTGAAGTGACTATGAAGTGAAGTGACTCAAATATAACTTAAGCAAAAACAATGGACATGGCTTTGATGTGAATAAAAAAACTATGCTATACATTATTGAATCACATATGATTCCATTCCCAGTTTTCAAGAGTTAACAACATCTTTATATCAAATTTTCCTGTTCTGCACTTGAACCAGTGGGATTTCCTTGTTCACAGGTCTATGTGATGACAGATCTCATTGACAGATGATCTGGAGTGGATCCAGTATCAGGGTGGTATAGTCTCCTCTTAGCAACACTGTCTCTTTGGCCAGCTGTGCCAAGCAAGCCACAGAGGAGGACATGTGAGCTAATCTGTTAGCTTTGGGCAGGTTACTTTTTCCATTAAATTTTGTCAGCGCCTTTGCACTGTCAGCTGCCTGTGTTCATCCTCTGGGTTAGAATGTACTGTAGCGTCTGTCACCACCCCCCACTCTCTAGCTCAACTGTCAGGGAATCTGAAAGAGGATAGAGTGTCAAGATAATGGTCAAGATGGATTGTAGAGCTTGATACAGAGACATGGAAACCCTAACCCCCCTCTCTACCAGACACATAGTGAGTGACAGCTGGTCTACATGTGTGTGTAGGGGAGTAGATGTGGTCACCGCAGACCTGCCACGTACAGCACTTCTGTTTCAGGAATCAGGACCAGCCGCTAACCTGAGAGGCTGCCAGGGCAGAGGGGAGATGAGAAGGAGGAAGAGGAGGAGAGCTTTTTTGCAGGGAGAACTACAGCTGATACCCAGATGTGCAATTCCTTGGCATAAGGGCACAGTACTGAACCCAGCCAACAACAGGGCTGTTGAGAATTGTGTGTGTACGAGGAGCAGGGGAATGATGGAGAAGATATGATTGTGTGTGTGTGTGTGCGTGCAGGTTTGTGTGCGTGTTTGTGTGCACACAGATATTTTAGAAAAGGCATATTTGTGTGCAAGTGCGTTAATCTCCATATGGCAGATTAATTCCCCTATGATCAATAATGTATGCACGTTACGCTCCCCAAAGAATCTCAGTTATACTGACACTCCTCTCAGCACCTCATTCTTTGTGCAAACTCTCTAAACAACACATCCTGCCAGCCTCAACAGTCCTGAGTGACTGGAGGAACATTATGATGCAGTAGTTCTATTTTAATTAGGTCTGCTCTGTCAAACTACTGCTGTTGGGCTGAGTCAATAAATACAGAATCTGAACCAGTCTAGCCCCACTGGGCACAGACGTCAATTCAATGTTTATTCCAAATTGGTTCAATGTAATTTCATTGAAATGACGTGGAAACAATGTTGATTCAACCAGTGTGTGCCCAGTGGGGCCCCACATTACTGAATGTTTCCTTAACATTCTCAAATTGTTTTGACCTAAAAAATGTTTCAGCAACATATTAAAAACAACTTAACTACAGCTTCGTCACTTTGGTAATGATTCATTTAGGACACAATAGAGGAAACGTTCCTTTTAAAATTCCTGTTAGTTGTGATGTACTATCCTATGCACTTGTCAGTTTGGATCAAAATATGTTTGTAAATGTCGCAGCAATGTTCTTTATAAGACTGATCAAAGAGTGGCAAGGAAGCTACAGTAGACTCAACCATGTGATGACATCATTTTGCAGCCCTTTGCAAACATTCTGGTAATGTTCGAAGACCTACATCTTCATCCCCCTAGAGGAATATGGCGCAAATAAAATCCCCATTAATCGTAGGCATGGTTCTCCATGAGGCAGCTCTGACAGGCGAGGCGTTACTGACATGCTCCTCTGAACAAATATTTTTTATTTTCTATAAAGTGTGGAGAAGCTCAAACTAGCCTGTGTGTAAATGTCATCCCCATCCTGGTAAATGCCATTTCACACCACAAAGGCTACAGCCTGAGCGTGAGGAAAATGGGGAGACAGACGGGGTGTGTGTGTGTGCACTGGTAGCTCTTCGCTGAAAACAGCTGTTAAGGCTAAACAGCCTATTTCCCACCCCTCCTTCCCAATTCGATATGGCATGCCGGTCCATCCAGGCCCACAGACAGCAAAGTCCTTATCATTTTAGAAAGGCTCCCGGCAAGCCTACTTTAACTTCAGCAACCAGTGCTGCATCTCCATGTGAAATAACACTTACTATGACTCATGCAAACACACCTGCAGGTGACTGGAAAGAGGCCAGCACTCCTCCTGTGAGCGTAGAGAATACGATTTAACTAAACAAACAATGCAAGAATACGAAAGCCTTTATGGAAGAGCTTAAACGTTAAGTCTGCGTGTTTACCCATGCCTAACAATATTGTTAGGGGATGTGAGTGACAAATAAAGAGTAGTACTGTATCTCTGAGCTCTTTAGCCCGACATTTCTCCTAATTGCCACATCTTTATCTAAAAAACAACAACAAAGGAATTATTAATGGTCGTAATTAATTGGGAATAAGATGGAGGAGTGGGGTGGGTGCTGTCCTTCTCACAAGCTAACCCATTAGTTTGGGAGAGAACATGGCATTCGACATTAAGCCTCATGGATTTATGGTTTATGACTGAGTCATACTGAAGCAGACCCATTTGTAAGCCTGAGGGCTACAAGTCATTCATGCAATGAATCACTAATCACTGATCCAGGCAATGACTCGATTGAGTAAGTTAATTCCTAAATAATGTCAACAAATAGCCAAGGCAAGTGATAGCATTGTGCATTGCCTATAAACTGTTTGGACAAGCTGTCAGAGACAGAATTAATCAGATATTAAATGTGTGAGTTGAATCAGATGATAACATTTGAAGCTTGCAGTTTGTTTGTCATCTGGGCTGCATACTAAATTGGTATGGAGTAGATTGACACAACTAAACATTCAAGGTTCCAGCTCCACATAACCAGTGTGACTCTGCAGTGAGGCACTGACGGTTTCAGGTGTTTGCTTCACATCTTCAAGTGTCCTTTCTTTTCTCCCTCACACTTCCTCTCTTTGTGACACACATTAGGTTTCTCAGGGCCATGGAAACGACTCGTCAGCCACCGCCTCACCAGAGGAGCTTGGGTTCGTGCGAGACGAGAGGGAGTTGGCTCCACCACCACCACAGCAGCTCTCGCCTCCTTCTCCTCCTTCCCCGTCATTCCTATTTTTCCTATCCCTTCAAACATGACAGCGGTGCCAGTCACAGACTCATTTTGGGCTTTGAACACCCTGTACTCCACTCCTCCTTTCCCTCCTTCCCAGATGATGCGTTCCATCTGAATTGATCACTGGGATGTTTGTTTGGGAACCGAAAAGGGAGTGTGTAGGGGGAGCTAAAAAGAAGGCTTTGATTTCACTTCCATGCAGCGTGTCATGAATCTGACACCAGATTACTCACAGCATGTCGTCTGTTTGATTAGGAGCGTAATCATTCCGCCTCAAGATCCCCACCAACAAAGCGAGAACAGGTGTCAACAGGAAGGAGTCGGGAGGGAGGTTCAGTTAGGCAGAGGGACGCGAAGATGCTATTTACACTCCCTCAGTGTTTACATATGAAAGGAAGCTTTAAAAGACTTTGCTGGCAAACTTTGCTGCATCGTGGAAGATGATAGCGATGATAGGTCCCTGGAGAGAGAGAGTGAGGCAGGAGATGTGTTCATTAAGATAAATCACTAAGCTTTTGAGTGACAGTGACTTTAAATGCTCAATGGAAAATCGAAAGCACTAAAGAACTTGAGGAAAGAACTTGAGGCATAGAGGACACAGTTGAGGAACTTCAGCTATGACTAGGAAAAAATGCACCCAAGGCCACAGATCTTGATATTTGACAAAATCCTTGGTCTATTCCTTAAATTTTCAGATTATTTTGAGAAAGTTCCTTCTGGAGACAGTAACTACTTCCTTGAGTGATTAGAACAATTACATGTAGAATGTTATTTTTTTCGTATTTACGGACATCATGATTCCAGGGAACATTCTCTTAGCATTTTGTCTCTGAACCTTGATCTGAACCTTACATATCTGATAGCCAACATGAAAACATAGGGTTCAGTTATATGGGTAATTCTCCATTACAACAAACATCTACAAATCGACATTTCTTCTCCCCTCTCTCTTATTCGCCTGCTTCCTCCCTTCTTGTTTTGAGTGTCTTGGCATGCCCCCAATCTCCGTATGTTTTCTTTTGATGATGAGTTTCTTTTTTTGCCCTTCGGCGTGCCCCAGTAGGAGGCCGCCGTCAAACTTTCATGTCGCTTCCTCCCATTCTTTACCCAGCATCCTCTGTCCTGTTTAGTTTCCTGCTCTGTGTTTCCTCAAGCCTGGCCTCATCACCAGATGTGTGAACTTCTGGACATTTGCAAAACAGCCCCTTTGCCACCATCCAACCCCCTGCAAGGCGTGATCATTCTTTCAGAGGCATGCCATGGCACTACAGAAAACTCCAAGTTCCTTCCTCCATAAATGAGGCCAGGATGCCAGGGTTCATGGGCAATCATTTGTCAGAATGTTTCTGTGACAGCATCAGAGTTCTCTGAGGGTAACTGTTCAATCTTGGCCATCTTAGAATGTGCTTACCATGACACCGCAAAACAGCGTAGGATATACCATAATAGTAATTGGGAAGCCTCATTGCAACATTTGATTTGAAATAGAAAGTCATAGCTGTTCCAACAATTTTAATGATGGAATCACAGAGATTGTATCTGCACTGTATTATGTTCCGCAGCAGTGAAGCAGCAAACTCCTGCTGCTGCCGACAAGGAAAGCACTCTCCTCCAGACAAGGAAGGAAGGAAATATCCCACAAAAACAATCCCGGTCATGGGTAGATGAAAAAAGGGCATTGTTCCCACAGCGATGGCTGACATGGTCAGTAATGCCTGGTGCGCGGATAAGGATAGGGGAGAAAACAGGCTGCCTGCTGTGTTTGCTGGCCGCATGCAGCACCATATTCTCTGTCATCATCACTCATCCCATGTCTCCTGTGTCCGTGGTGGAGCTGAATCAGTCACAGACCAGTGCTCCAGGGCTCATCGCCATCGCAGAGAAAAGACACCTGATCACCAACACTGATACATACAGTAAGGGAAGCATGACGGTGCTGTGAGCACAGTGCTATGACACAAACGGAGAGCGAGAACACATTTGAAATGTGTTTGAGGATAGGGTGTAACAACCAATTCCTGTCCATGTCCCCTCACATTGTTGTATTGCTGTACCTTGCCAGTTGAGCCTTGTGACACCTGAAAGTGAAAAAAAATAGAATGATGAAAGACCATTTGCCACAACCTTTCATCTTTTTTATCTCATGTTTTTCTTCATTTTGAAGCACTGTTCTGTTTTCCACCACCCACCTTTCATATTATGTCCCTCTTCTGGCCCACCAAATCAAATCACATTTTATTTCTCACATGAGCTGAATTCAAACGTAATAACGAAGCACCTACAGTTGAAGTCGGAATTTTACATACAGCTTAGCCAAATGCATTTAAACTCAGTTTTTCACAATTCCTGACATTTAATCCTAGTAACAATTCCCTGTCTTAGGTCAGTTAGGATCACAACTTTATTTTAAGAATGTGAAATGTCAGAATAATAGTAGAGAGAAGGATTTATTTCAGCTTTTATTTCTTTCATCACATTCCCAGTGGGTCAGAAGTTTACATACACTCAATTAGTATTTGGTAGCATTGCCTTTAAATTGTTTAACTTGGGTCAAACGTTTCGGGTAGCCTTCCACAAGCTTCCCACAATAAGTTGGGTGAATTTTGTCCCATTCCTGCTGACAGAGCTGGTGTAACTGAGTCAGGTTTGTAGGCCTCCTTGCTCGCACACGCTTTTTCAGTTCTGCCCACAACTTTTCTATAGGATTGAGGTCAGGGCTTTGTGATGGCCACTCCAATACCTTGACTTTGTTGTCCTTAAGCCATTTTGCCACAACTTTGGAAGTATGCTTGGGGTCATTGTCCATTTGGAAGACCCATTTGCGACCAAGCTTTAACTTCCTGACTGATGTCTTGAGATGTTGCTTCAATATATCCACATAATTTTCCTTCCACATGATGCCATCTATTTTGTGAAGTGCACCAGTCCCTCCAGCAGCAAAGCACCCCCACAGCATGATGCTGCCACCCCCGTGCTTCACGGTTGGGAACAACCCCCTTGTCACGGATTCTGCCGAGGCTGCTCCTCCTCCTGGTTCGGGCAGGCTTCGGCGTTCGTCGTCCCCGGAGTACTAGCTGCCACCGTTGAATGTTTCTATGTTTGATTGCTTTTGTCTGTCATTTACACCTGTGTCCGTTTGTGTCTGATTACGTGTCCTATAAGTTGCCTGTTTTGTATTGGTTAGGTTGTGTGTTGTTTTTCGCCTGTCCGTAGTGCTGCGTGTTTTTGTATCTGTTTCGTTGTTTAGTGTAATACGCATAGTTTGCGTATTGCTCGCCTCTGTTTTGTTTTGAGGCCGTTTACTGTATCTTTGCCTAGTGGTTTCACAGTAAACTTTGTTGGACTAAGCTTCGGTGTCCTGCGCCTGACTCCCACACCACATACACCTCAGCCTTGACAGAACAACACACCAGTATGGAGTCAGCAGGAGCAGTGGCAGCACCCAAGTCGCTGGAGGATCGGATCAGCGACCAAGACATCATGATCCGGCAACTTGGGGCCGCCATGAACGAGGTGTCCAACACTCTGCGCCGGTTGGTTACGGGAGAGGTACCCACGCCTTCTCACACCATCCCATCACCAACGGCTAGTCCTCCTCTCTCAGCACCGGAACCCAGTGGCATTCGGCTCTCGCTCCCGAGGGCATATGATGGTTCTGCAGCCGGGTGTCAGGGGTTCCTCCTGCAGATGGAACTCTACCTGGCCACCATACACCCAGCGCCCTCGGGATACGAGAGCGTCTCCGCCCTCATCTCCTGTCTATCCAGCAAGGCGTTGGAGTGGGCCAACGCCGAATGGAGGGGAATAGGCGCCGCTACAATCACCTACGCGGAGTTCTCACGCCGCTTCAGGGCTGTCTTCGATCATCCACCTGAGGGGAAGGCGGCGGGGGAGCGTCTGTTCCACCTCCGACAGGGGAAGAGGAGCGCACAGGAGTTCGCCCTGGAGTTCCGGACTCTAGCGGCGGATGCGGGGTGGAATGAGAGGGCCCTCATCGACCATTACCGGTGTAGCCTACGAGAGGACGTTCGTCGTGAGCTGGCCTGCAGGGACACCAACCTATCCTTCGACCAGTTGGTGGACATCTCCATCCGTCTCGACACCCTGCTGGCTACCCGCGGACGTCCCGAGTGGGGGTCGTCCATTCCACCCTCCAGCACCTCCGAGCCGATTCCCATGGAGCTCGGAGGTGCTGGCGCTAGAGAGAGGAGGAGAGAGAACCCGAGGGGGGCCATCCCCTGCACCAACTGTGGCCGTGGAGGACACACCGCGGCCAGGTGCTGGGGAGGGTCTCCTGGGAAGGGGACAACAGGTCACGCACTGGGGAGTCATTTCAGGTGAGTAGGCGCCCCACTTACCCAGAGCTCTCTGTTGGTCACATGTGTATACCTGTGAGATTTCCACAGGTGGCACCTCATTCCCAGCATAAGGCGCTAGTAGATTCAGGCGCAGCTGGGAATTTTGTTGATCGTGCATTTTGTTATAGGTTAGGAATTCCCCTTCGGCCGGTAGAAGCCCCCTTTCCTGTTCATGCCCTAGACAGCCGGCCGTTGGGGTCGGGGTTGATCAGAGAAGTCACAGCACCACTTAAGATGACGACGCAGGGGGGTCATGAGGAGATCATTCAGTTTTATCTGATTGACTCTCCTGCGTATCCCGTGGTGCTGGGGCTTCCCTGGTTAAGCGCCCATGATCCTACCATTGCGTGGCAACAGAGGGCTCTTATGGAGTGGTCTGCCCAGTGTGTAGGGAGATGTCTAGGGGTTTCCTTAGGGGCGACCTCAGTAGAGAGTCCGAACCAAGTGCCCGCAATGCGCATTCCCCCTGAATATGAGGATTTAGCACTGGTGTTCAGCAAAACGAGGGCAACACGGCTACCACCTCATAGACAGGGGGATTGTGCGATAGATCTCCAAACAGGAGCGGCACTTCCGCGGAGCCGTGTGTATCCCCTGTCTCAAGAGGAGACAGCGGCTATGGAGACTTACATAGCCGAGTCCTTGGCACAGGGATACATACGGTCCTCCACTTCCCCGGTTTCCTCGAGTTTCTTCTTTGTGAAGAAGAAGGACGGGGGTTTGCGCCCGTGTATTGATTACCGTAGTCTCAATCAGATCACGGTTAAGTACAGTTACCCTCTTCCACTGATTGCGACTATGACAGAATCATTACGCGGAGCGCGGTTCTTCACAAAGTTGGATCTCAGGAGCTCGTACAATCTGGTGCGCATTAGGGAGGGGGATGAATGGAAAACAGCATTTAGCACCACCTCGGGTCATTACGAGTATCTCGTCATGCCATACGGGTTAATGAATGCTCCTTCAGTCTTCCAATCCTTTGTTGACGAGATTTTCCGGGACATGCATGTGCAGGGTGTGGTAGTATACATCGACGACATCCTAGTGTACTTTTCTACACGAGCCGAGCATGTAGCCCTGGTGCGCCGAGTGTTGAGGAGACTGTTGGAGCATGACTTGTATGTCAAGGCAGAAAAATGCTTGTTCTTCCAGGAGTCAGTCTCCTTTTTGGGTTATCGGTTGTCCGCGTCTGGTGTGAAGATAGAGGTTGACCGTGTGTCGGCCGTGCGTAATTGGCAAACTCCAACCACTGTAAAAGAGGTGCAGCAGTTTTTGGGTTTTGCTAATTACTACCGGAGGTTTATCCGGGGCTTTGGACAGGTTGCAGCTCCCATTACGTCCCTGCTAAAGGGGGGTCCGGTTCGTTTGCAGTGGTCAGCTGAGGCGGACAGGGCATTTGTCAAACTGAAGAACCTGTTCACCTCGGCTCCGGTGCTGGCGCATCCGGATCCCTTTTTACCATTCCAAGTAGAGGTTGACGCGTCCGAGGCCGGTATTGGGGCAGTCCTGTCACAACGGTCCGGCACGCCACCTAAGCTCCGCCCCTGTGCGTTCTATTCCAAGAAGCTCAGCTCGGCGGAGCGTAATTATGACGTAGGGGACAGGGAGCTGTTAGCTGTAGTCCAGGCCCTAAAGGTGTGGAGGCATTGGCTTGAGGGGGCTCAACACCCTTTCCTCATTCTGACTGATCACCGTAACCTGGAGTACATCCGGGCAGCTAGGAGATTGAACCCTCGTCAGGCTAGGTGGAACATGTTCCTGACCCGGTTTGTTTTTAAGATCACATACATCCCAGGGTCCCAGAATGGTAAGGCAGACGCCCTGTCCCGGCGGTATGACACAGAGGAGAGGTCCATTGAGCCTACTCCCATACTGCCGGAGTCTTGTCTGGTGGCTCCGGTGGTGTGGGAGGTCGATGCGGAGATCGAGCGGGCACTGCGTACCGACCCTACTCCCCCCGAGTGTCCTGTGGGGCGGACGTACGTTCCGCTCGAGGTTCGTGATCACCTTATTTATTGGGCTCATACATCACCCTCCTCTGGACATCCAGGTATTGGCCGGACAGTGCACTGCCTTAGCGTGAAATACTGGTGGCCAACGTTAGCTAAGGATGTGAGGGTTTATGTCTCCTCCTGCTCGGTGTGCGCCCAGTGTAAGGCGCCTAGACATTTGCCCAGGGGAAAGTTACATCCCCTGCCCGTTCCACAACGACCATGGTCCCACCTCTCGGTGGATTTTGTGACTGACCTACCCCCCTCCCAGGGGAATACCACCATTTTGGTCGTTGTGGATCGGTTTTCCAAGGCCTGTCGTCTCCTCCCAATGCCGGGTCTCCCTACTGCCCTACAGACCGCTGAGGCCCTATTTACCCACGTGTTCCGGCACTATGGGGTCCCCGAGGATATTGTGTCTGACCGAGGTCCCCAGTTCACCTCCAGAGTCTGGGGGGCGTTCATGGAACGCTTGGGGGTCTCGGTGAGCCTTACCTCGGGGTACCACCCAGAGAGCAATGGGCAGGTTGAACGAGTCAACCAGGATGTGGGTAGGTTTCTGAGGTCCTATTGCCAGGGCCGGCCGGAGGAGTGGTCTAGGTATATCCCCTGAGCAGAGATGGCCCAGAACTCTCTCCGCCACTCCTCCACCAATTTAACACCTTTCCAGTGTGTTTTAGGGTATCAGCCGGTCCTGGCACCATGGCACGAGAGCCAGATCGAGGCCCCTGCGGTGGATGAGTGGATTCGGCGCTCGGAGGAGACGTGGGATGCTGCCCATGTCCATCTGCAGCGGGCCATCCGTCAACAAAAGGCGAGCGCCGATCGCCACCGCAGTGAGGGACCGGTATATGCACCGGGAGATCGAGTCTGGCTCTCAACTCGAAACCTGCCCCTCCGCCTGCCCTGCCGGAAGCTGGGTCGGCGGTTTGTGGGGCCCTTTAAAGTCCTGAGAAGATTGAACGAGGTGTGTTACAGGTTACAACTGCCTATTGAGTACAAGAATATTAACCCCTCGTTCCATGTGTCTCTTCTCAGGCCGGTGGTAGCTGGCCCACTCCAAGAAGATGAGATAAGAGAGACCCCTCCGCCCCCTTTGGACATCGAGATGGCCCCGGCATACAGGGTCCGGACCATCTTGGACTCGAGGCGCCGGATGAGTGGTCTCCAGTATCTCGTGGAGTGGGAGGGGTACGGTCCGGAGGAACGGTGCTGGGTGCCTAGGAGGGACATCCTAGATCCATCCCTCCTGACTGAGTTCCACCGTGGGCATCCCACGCGCCCGGGTCCGCGTCCTCCTGGCCGTCCCCGAGGCCGGGGTCGGCGCACGGCTGGGGCCGCGCGTCAAGGGGGGGGGGGTACTGTCACGGATTCTGCCGAGGCTGCTCCTCCTCCTGGTTCGGGCAGGCTTCGGCGTTCGTCGTCCCCGGAGTACTAGCTGCCACCGTTGAATGTTTCTATGTTTGATTGCTTTTGTCTGTCTTTTACACCTGTGTCCGTTTGTGTCTGATTACGTGTCCTATAAGTTGCCTGTTTTGTATTGGTTAGGTTGTGTGTTGTTTTTCGCCTGTCCGTAGTGCTGCGTGTTTTTGTATCTGTTTCGTTGTTTAGTGTAATACGCATAGTTTGCGTATTGCTCGCCTCTGTTTTGTTTTGAGGCCGTTTACTGTATCTTTGCCTAGTGGTTTCACAGTAAACTTTGTTGGACTAAGCTTCGGTGTCCTGCGCCTGACTCCCACACCACATACACCTCAGCCTTGACACCCCTTGTTCCTCCAAACATAACGATGGTCATTATGGCCAAACAGTTCTATTTTTGTTTCATTAGACCAGAGGACATTTCTCCAAAAAGTACGATCTTTGTCCCCATGTGCAGTTGCAAACCGTAGTCTGGCTTTTTTATGGCGGTTTTGGAGTAGTCGCTTCTTCCTTGCTGAGCGGCCTTTCAGGTTATGTCGATATAGGACTCGTTTCACTGTGGATATAGATACTTTTATACCGGTTTCCTCCAGCATCTTCACAAGGTCCTTTGCTGTTGTTCTGGGATTGATTTTCAATTTTCGCACCAAAGTACGTTCATCTCTAGGAGACAGAACGCGTCTCCTTCCTGAGCGGTATGATGGCTGTGTGGTCCCATGGTGTTTATACTTGCGTACTATTGTTTGTACAGATGAACGTGGTACCTTCAGGTGTTTGGAAATTGCTCCCAAGGATGAACCAGACATTTGGAGGTCTACATATTTTTTTCTGAGGTCTTGGCTGATTTCTTTTGATTTTCCCATTATGTCAAGCAAAGAGGCACTGAGTTTGAAGGTAGTCCTTGAAATATATCCACAGGTCCACCTCCAATTGACTCAAATTATGTCAATTAGCCTATCAGAAGCTTCTAAAGCCATGACATCATTTTCTGAAATTTTACAAGCTGTTTAAAGGCACAGTCAATTTAGTGTATGTAAACTTCTGACCCACTGGAATTGTGATACAGTGAATTATAAGTGAAATAATCTGTCTGTAAACAATTGTTGGAAAAATTACTTGTGTCATGCATAAAGTAGATGTCCTAACCGACTTGCCAAAACTATAGTTTGTTAACAAGAAATTGGAGTGGTTGAAAAACAGGTTTTAATGACTCCAACCTAAGTGTATGTACATTTCCGACTTCAACTGTATGTCAGCGATTACAGCCTCGAGTCTTCTTGGGTATGACGCTACAAGCTTGGCACACCTGTATTTGGGGATTTTCGCCCATTCTTCTCTGCAGATCCTCTCAAGCACTGTCAGGTTGGATAGGGAGCGTCGCTGCACAGCTATTTTCAGGTCTCTCCAGAAATGTTAGATCGGCTTAATGTCCGGGCTCTGGCTGGACCACTGGGTAAGTAACAACACATCTGCCACACTGATCCTCAACACGGGGGCCCCTCAGGGGTGCGTGCTCAGTCCCCTCCTGTACTCCCTGTTCACCCATGACTGCATGGCCAGGCACGACTCCAACACCATCATTAAGTTTGCCGTCGACACAACAGTGGTAGGCCTGATCACCGACAACGATAAGACAGCCTATAGGGAAGAGGTCAGAGACCTGGCCATGTGGTGCCAGGATAACAACCTCTCCCTCAACGTGACCAAGACAAAGGAGATGATTGTGGACTACAGGAAAAAAAAGAGGACTGAGCACGCCCCCATTCTCATCGACGGGGCTGTAGTGGAACAGGTTGAGAGCTTCAAGTTCCATGGTGTCCACATCACCAATGAACTATCATGGTCCAAACACACCAAGACAGTCGTGAAGAGGGCACGTCATAGCCTATTCCCCCTCAGGAGACTGAAAAGATTTGGCTTGGGTCCTCAGATCCTCAAAAAATTCTACAGCTGCACCATCGAGAGCATCCTGACTGGTTGCTTCACCGTCTGGTATGGCAACTGCTTGGCCTCCGACCGCAAGGCACTACAGAGGGTAGTGCGTACGGCCCAGTACATCACTGGGGCCAAGCTTCCTGCCATCCAGGACCTCTATACCAGGCGGTGTCAGAGGAAGGCCGTCAAAATTGTCAAAGACTCCAGCCACCCTAGTCATAGACTGTTCTCTCTGCTACCGCATGGCAAGCGGTACCGGAGTGCCAAGTCTAGGTCCAAAATACTTCTGAACAGCTTCTACCCCCAAGCCATAAGACTCCTGAACAACTAATCATGGCTACCCGGACTATTTGCACTGCCCCCCAACCCCACCCCTCACCCCATCTTTTTATGCTGCTGCTACTCTGTTAATTATTTATGCATAGTCACTTTAACTCTACCCACATGTACAGTGGGGAAAAAAAGTATTTAGTCAGCCACCAATTGAGCAAGTTCTCCCACTTAAAAAGATGAGAGAGGCCTGTAATTTTCATCATAGGTACACGTCAGCTATGACAGACAAAATGACGAAAAAAAATCCAGAAAATCACATTGTAGGATTTTTTATGAATTTATATGCAAATTATGGTGGAAAATAAGTATTTGGTCAATAACAAAAGTTTCTCAATACTTTGTTATATACCCTTTGTTGGCAATGACACAGGTCAAACATTCTCTGTAAGTCTTCACAAGGTTTTCACACACTGTTGCTGGTATTTTGGCCCATTCCTCCATGCAGATCTCCTCTAGAGCAGTGATGTTTTGGGGCTGTCGCTGGGCAACACAGACTTTCAACTCCCTCCAAAGATTTTCTATGGGGTTGAGATCTGGAGACTGGCTAGGCCACTCCAGGACCTTGAAATGCTTCTTACGAAGCCACTCCATCGTTGCCCGGGCGGTGTGTTTGGGATCATTGTCATGCTGAAAGACCCAGCCACGTTTCATCTTCAATGCCCTTGCTGATGGAAGGAGGTTTTAACTCAAAATCTCACGATACATGGCCCCATTCATTCTTTCCTTTACACGGATTAGTCGTCCTGGTCCCTTTGCAGAAAAACAGCCCCAAAGCATGATGTTTCCACCCCCATGCTTCACAGTAGGTATGGTGTTCTTTGGATGCAACTCAGCATTCTTTGTCCTCCAAACACGACGAGTTGAGTTTTTACCAAAAAGTTCTATTTTGGTTTCATCTGACCATATGACATTCTCCCAATCCTCTTCTGGATCATCCAAATGCACTCTAGCAAACTTCAGACGGGCCTGGACATGTACTGGCTTAAGCAGGGGGACACGTCTGGCACTGCAGGATTTGAGTCCCTGGCGGCGTAGTGTGTTACTGATGGTAGGCTTTGTTACTTTGGTCCCAGCTCTCTGCAGGTCATTCACTAGGTCCCCCCGTGTGGTTCTGGGATTTTTGCTCACCGTCCTTGTGATCATTTTGACCCCACGGGGTGAGATCTTGCGTGGAGCCCCAGATCGAGGGAGATTATCAGTGGTCTTATATGTCTTCCATTTCCTAATAATTGCTCCCACAGTTGATTTCTTCAAACCAAGCTGCTTACCTGTTGCAGATTCAGTCTTCCCAGCCTGGTGCAGGTCTACAATTTTGTTTCTGGTGTCCTTTGACAGCTCTTTGGTCTTGGCCATAGTGGAGTTTGGAGTGTGACTGTTTGAGGTTGTGGACAGGTGTCTTTTATGTGTATTTTATGCTGATAACAAGTTCAAACAGGTGCCATTAATACAGGTAACGAGTGGAGGACAGAGGAGCCTCTTAAAGAAGAAGTTACAGGTCTGTGAGAGCCAGAAATCTTGCTTGTTTGTAGGTGACCAAATACTTATTTTCCACCATAATTTGCAAATAAATTCATTAAAAATCCTACAATGTGATTTTCTGGAATTTCTTTTCACAATTTGTCTGTAATAGTTGACGTGTACCTATGATGAAAATTACAGGCCTCTCTCATCTTTTTAAGTGGGAGAACTTGCACAATTGGTGGCTGACTAAATACTTTTTTTCCCCACTGTACATATCACTTCAACTACCTCAACTAGCCGGTGCCCCCGCACATTGACTCTGCACCGGTACCCCCCTATATATATATAGTCTCCCTACTGTTATTTTATTTTACTTCTGCTCTTTTTTTCTCAACACTTTTTTGTTGTTGTTTTATTTTACTTTTTTATTAAAAATAAATGCACTGTTGGTTAAGGGCTGTAAGTAAGCATTTCACTGTAATGTCTGCACCTGTTGTATTCGGTGCATGTGGCCAATAATATTTGATTTGATAAAATTTTATTTGAAGGACATTCAGAAGCCACTCCTGTGTTGTGTTGTCTGTGTGCTTAGGGTCGTTGTCCTGTTGGAAAGTGAACTTTCGCCCAAGTTTGAGATCCTGAGCGCTCTGGAGCAAGTTTTCATCAATGATCTCTCTGTACTTTGCTCCGCTCATCTTTCCGTCAATCCTGACTAGTCTCCCAGTCCCTGCCGCTGAAAAACATCCCCACAGCATGATGCTGCCACCACCATACTTCACCGTAGGGATGGTGCCATGTTTCCTCCAGACGTGACGCTTGGCATTCAGGCCAAAGAGTTAAATCTTGGTTTCTTCAGACTAGAAAATCTTGTTGCTCATGGTCTGAGAGTCTGAGGTGCCTTTTGGCAAACTCCATGCGGGCTGTCATGTGCCTTTTACTGAGGAGTGGCTTCTGTCTGGCCATTCTACCATAAAGGCCTGATTGGTGGAGTGCTGCAGAGATGGTTGTCCTTCTGGAAGTTTCTCCCATCTCTACAGAGGAACTCTGGAGCTCTGTCAGAGTGACCATCGGGTTCTTGGTCACCTCCCTGACCAAGGCCCTTCTCTCCCGATTGCTCAGTTTGGCCGTGCGGCCAGCTCTAAGAAGTCTTGGTGGTTCCAAACGTCTTCCATTGAAGAATGATGGAGGCCACTGTGTTCTTGGGGACCTTCTATGCTGCAGAGCTTATTTGGTACCCTTCCCTAGATCTTTGCCTCGGCACAATCCTGTCTCGGAGCTCTACGGTCAATTCCTTCGACCTCATGGCTTGGTTTTTGCTCTAACATGCACTGTCAACTGTGGTACCTTATATAGAGGGTGTGTTCCTTTCCAAATCATGTCCAATCAATTTAATTTACCACAGGTGGACTCCAATCAAGTTGTAGAAACATCACAAGGATGATGAATGGAAATAGGATGCACCTGAGCACAATTTGGAGGCTCATAGCAAAGGGTCTGAACACTTACATAAATTAGGCATTTCTGTTTTTATTTGTAATACATTTTTTTATAAAAACCTGTTTTTGCTTAGTCATTACGGGGTATTGTGTGTAGATTAATGAGGAAAATGTTTTATTTAATCAATTTTAGAATAAGGCTGTAATGTAACAAAATGTGGAAAATTCAAGGCGTCTGAATATTTTCAGAATGCACTGTATTTTCTCATGGCAGAAGTGGTCAGAAAGGGACTTTTTGGACCTGAATGCCAAAACATTCAGGAGATAGAGGTGCTGAAACTTGACCCATTTTGCATACTTCACCGTACCATGAGACATGTAGGTCTGTTGGGGCGGTATGAGAGGCATCATTGGGCCGATCAGGGCTTCCTTTGTAATCCGTAATGCAAAATAACAATAGCAAGGCTATATACAGGGGTACCGGTATTGAGTCAATGTGCGGGGGCACCTGTTAGTCGAGGTAATTGAGGTAATATGTACATGTAGGTAGAGTTATTAAAGTGACTTGGACAGGAGGGACATGTCCCCCCCCCACATTCTGAAATTACATTTTTGTCCCCCCCCAGTTTTATCATTGAAATGTGATACAAAACGAGGTAACTGTGTGCTTTAGGACCATGCGGATGCATCCGAGCGGTCGGGTAGGCTGTTTGGAGTGTTTATCCGACTGGATTAAAAAATATATACTGTATATATATTCTAAAACCAAAGTTGTGCACCTGCCGTAATGTACTGTAGCTGCTGCCACGTGCATTGTCTGGTGTCAGAGCCGGTATAATAGGATTCCACCTTTATCCAATATTGTCCTTTTGCCTGTTTCATGGCTCTGCGGAGGTCCAGTGTCTTCATCGCTGGAAAAGATTAATGGTGGAGTTTATATAATTTAAAAGCTGAGTGTTTTGGCATTCAGGTCCAAAAATGCACTTTCTTACAGTCTGACCACTTTTACCATGGGCAAATATGTATGGTAAGTTTTGTCCAAATCAAAAGGGGTGCGGTCAAAAAGTGATTGAAATCAAATGGAACGAACCTATAGTAACATGCAGCATGTTATCTATACAAGTTAGTCTCAGAAACCCAGCATTGGTACATTGTGGGAGGCCACCTGTCTGTCTACTCTAGAGAGACTATGGGTGCATTTCTAAATTCACACTGGTAATCTACTCCAAGAACAGAGCACTCTGGTTTGACAGTGCCCTAAACTTGGTTGTTATGATGTGTCAGTAAACATAACGAGCTCTGCTAGGGCAAGTAAACGGTCAGAGTCAGGTATTCTCTCATTTGTGTTTGGAAGTAGGCTACCTAGCAAGCTAGCCAACTTCAGCCGGTTAGCTACAGTGAGGGAAAAAAGTATTTGAACCCATTTACATTTACATTTTAGTCATTTAGCAGACGCTCTTATCCAGAGCGACTTACAGTTAGTGAGTGCATACATTATAAACATTTTTCATACTGGCCCCACGTGGGAATCAAACCCACAACCCTGGCGTTGCAAACGCCATGCTCTACCAACTGAGCTACATCCCTGCCGGCCATTCCCTCCCCTCCCCTGGACGACGCTGGGCCAATTGTACGCCGCCCCATGGGTCTCCCGGTCGCGGCCGGCTACGACAGAGCCTGGATACGAACCAGGATCTCTAGTGGCACAGCTAGCACTGCGATGCAGTGCCTTAGACCACTGCACCACTCGGGAGGTACCGGTATCGGGAGGAACCCCGGGAGGTACCGGTATCGGGAGGAATCCCTGCTGATTTTGTACGTTTGCCCACTGACAAAGAAATGATCAGTCTATAATTTTAATGGTATGTTTATTTGAACAGTGAGAGACAGAATAACAACAAAAAAATCCCGAAAAACGCATGTCAAAAATGTTATCAATTGATTTGCATTTTAATGAGGGAAATAAGTATGCTCTTGCTCAAGCAAGTCTCTTCTTCTTATTGGTGTCCTTTAGTAGTGGTTTCTTTGCAGCAATTCGACCATGAAGGCCTGATTCACACAGTCTCCTCTGAACAGTTGATGTTGAGATGTGTCTGTTACTTGAACTCTGTGAAGCATATATTTGGGCTGCAATTTCTGAGGCTGGTAACTCTAATGAACTTATTCTCTGCAGCAGCGGTAACTCTGGGTCTTCCATTCCTGTGGCGGTCCTCATGAGAGCCAGTTTCATCATAGCGCTTGATGGTTTTTGCAACTGCACTTAAAGAAACTATCAAAGTTCTTGAAATGTTCTGGATTGACTGACCTTCATGTTTTAAAGTAATGATGGACTGTTGTTTCTCTTTGCTTATTTGAGCTGTTCTTTTTTTTCTTTTTCTTTTTCTTTTTTAGGGGGTAGATCAGCTTTAATATTGCAGATAGATTGTAACTTCCATCAATGTAATTGTCTGCATCACTTCCAATCCCCCATATGTTTGTTTTTTCTTGCATTTATATATATATATATATATATATATATATATATATATATATATATACACACATACATACATATACGCATATACATACACATATATATATATACACACATACATACATATACGCATATACATACACATATATATACATACATATCCTTTAAAAATATATATTTCCCTTTATTACCTTCCAATCCCACCATCCCTCCCCTAATTGGAGTAAACTAGTGAACAACAATGCTTAGGCCTCTACTTCATGCTTATACATACTATATCAATTTTAAAGACACAGTCAATAATTATATTTTGTTTTTTTTTACTCCTGAACTTCCTCCGATCATTTTCAGGATGTCCATCTGGTATGCTTCTATATGCCATATCTTTCTAAATGTGCTCTTTCACAAAAGCTCACAATATACTGTATAACCTATATACTTATTATGGACACAGCATGTCTTACACTAGTTATCTTGTTGTTATTAGTTGTTGTTATTAGTCCCATCCTTCAGCTCCATTCAACACCTCCCATCTATCTCCTAACACCATCCATATTGGATTTCTATTTGCCATATATTTTTCAACTGTACTGTGATGTTTTACAAAAGTTCTGAACCTTTCTATTCTCATTGTTTCTACAGTTTGTGAATTGAAAATAAACATTTTTGCGTATCAGTTCATAAACACTATGCCATGGAATCGGTACGTCAAAAATCTCTTCCCAACTATTTTGCAATCTATATGGGACGGCTGTCAATCTTTTGGTCCTTAAATTAAACTGGTAAACTTTTTTATTTATCACAATTGTCTTTAACCAATTATGTTCTTTAATGCAAGGCCGACAGACAAGTTCCTTACTTTTTCCTCCTTCCACTTTCATCTTCCATTTTTGCGGTAATGCTGCAATTATTTGGTTGTAATTTTGGGTAGAGCAGACATTTCCATATGTTTTTGTTAGCTGCATGTGCGACATAACTCCACCATTCCTACCGATAATATCAGTTACGAAGATTATACCTTTTTTAAACATTTTCTCAAAAAATTATGTTTTTTAATCAATTAGTATATTTGAGTTTAACCACAATATTTGTTGCAATATTTGTTCTGTCATTTCTGGAGGATTAAATTGAAATTGCAACCAACTTTCTATGGCTTGTTTTAGAAATAGTGATATTTGGGAGATTATTTCCTTTTCAAATACCTGAAAGTGAGGGGTTGTAATCTGAATAAAGGGAAAAAGTCCCTTCTTGAACATTGGGTGAGACAATCTTACTAGTTTGCTAGAGAACCGGTTCAGATTTAAGTATAATTTTTGTATGACTGAAGCTTTTAGTGATAGGTCTAAGGCTTTAATATTTAATAATTTCTGTCCTCCTAATTCATATTCATTATATAAATAGGCCCGTTTAATTTAGTCTGGCTTGCCGTTGCAAATAGAATGGAATATTTTTTTCTCATATAATTTTAAAAACCGTTCGCTAGGCGTAGGCAAGACCATAAGCAAATAGGTAAACTGGGATAATACTAAAGAGTTAA
The DNA here is from genome assembly GCF_964263955.1 of Coregonus lavaretus. Taxonomy (NCBI): domain Eukaryota; kingdom Metazoa; phylum Chordata; class Actinopteri; order Salmoniformes; family Salmonidae; genus Coregonus; species Coregonus lavaretus. The sequence goes on from NC_139990.1 coordinate 24,137,228, forward strand.
TCAGGGTGATTTTTCCACAAATTGACAGGTATTTACCTTTCCATGGTAGCAAGATCTTATCTATTTTTGCTAACTTTCTATTAATTTTTTGGGGAGTGAGATCATTTATTTCATTTGGGATATGTATTCCGAGTATATCCACATCACCATCAGACCATTTTATTGGTAACCTACATGGTAATGTAAAAATTGTATTTTTTAGTGATCCAATACGTAATATAGTACATTTATCATAATTTGGTTGTAATCCAGAGAGGTTAGAAAATGTATCTAGATCCTCTATGAGGCTGTGGAGGGATTCAAGTTGTGGATTTAAAATAAAACATGAATCATCAGCGTACAATGACACCTTTGTTTTTAAGCCCTGGATTTCTAATCCCTTGATATTATTGTTGGATCTGATTTTAATAGCTAACATCTCGACGGTAATAATAAATAGATATGCCAATAGTGGACAACCTTGTTTCACTCCTCTTGACAGTTTAAAACTTTGTGAGAAATAGCCATTATTTACTATTTTACACCTAGGTTTACTATACATGATTTTAACCCAATTTATAAGAGATTGTCCAAAATTGAAATGCTCCAGGCATTTATATATAAACCCCAGTCATACTTTATCAAATGCTTTTTCGAAGTCCCGCAAAACACCAGTCTCAACGTTAACAGTGAAGAAGCGACTCCGGGATGTTGACCTTCTAGGTAGAGTTGCAAAGAAAAAGCCATATCTCAGACTGGCCAATAAAAAGAAAAGATTAAGATTGAGATATGGCTTTTTCTTTGCAACTCTGCCTAGAAGGTCAGCATCCCGGAGTCGCCTCTTCACTGTTGACGTTGAGACTGGTGTTTTGGGGGTACTATTTAATGAAGCTGCCAGTTGAGGACTTGTGAGGCGCCTGTTTCTCGAACTAGACACTCTAATGTATTTGTCCTCTTGCTCAGTTGTGCACAGGGGCCTCCCACTCCTCTTTCTATTCTGGTTAGAGCCTGTTTTAATGCTTCTTTAATCAGCACAACAGTTTTCAGCTGTGCTAACATAATTGCAAAAGGGTTTTCTAATGATCAATTAGCCTTTTAAAATGATAAACGTGGATTAGCAAACACAATGTGCCATTGGAACACAGGACTGATGGTTGCTGATAATGGGCCTCTGTACGCCTATGTAGATATTCCATTAAAAATCAGCCATTTCCAGCTACAATAGCCATTTACAACATTAACAATGTCTACACTGTATTTCTGATCAATTTGATGTTATTTTAATGGACAGAAAAATTGCTTTTCTTTCGAAAACAAGGAAATTTCGAAGTGACCCCAAACTTTTGAACATTAGTGTACCTAGCTAGCTACCTTCGAATTTTTTAATTACTATAATTTTTTGAATTACCCTCTGGCCTTTGTAGCAAATTAGCTAACCTCAGGTCCCTCCGTCGATCAGAAGCAAGGATGGTTCTGTGTTATGTACCGGATTGTAACCACTTCTCCATTAAGCACACATGCATTTTATTGTTTTCCGACCTCTGTAATCGAGAGGCATCACTGGAGCCATGTGATAAGGTAAGCCCTGTTTGCTAGCTGCTAACAAGCTATTTTGGTTAGGTCAAAGATCTGTGGTTAGCTAGGTGCTTACGAAAATTAGATAATCACTGACTGTAGTTACGTGTACAAGGCATGTTACCTTCCTTACAAGTAAAAACAAAACCAGCGTAGGCTAGCATAATGACTGTTGTGACCTTTTCATTGACAAGTCTTTAGTGCGCTAGCCAGCTAGTTAACGTTAGCTCACGGTTTGTGTAGTCATACTCTTTCACATGGTGACATGCTCTCTAGCGTTAGCCCACCAGGGAAGGGATATTTAGCTAACGTTAGCTAGTTAATGTTAACTCACCATTCGTGTAGTCAGACTTGCTAGCTAACGTTAGGCCAGCACCATGGCAAGGCTGGTTGGTTAGCTAGCATGTCACCACTAGGAAAAGTCTGACTACACAAACGTGAGCTAATGTTAACTAGGTAGCTAGCTAGATATCGCCTGGTGGGCTAGCTAGTTAGGCACCTTGGTTGGCTATTTAGCTACATTAGCTAAAGTTGGCTAGCTAGCTCACAAAGGACTTGTGGGCTCTATGTTTTCCCTATACAAAACGCAGAAACGGTTTTGTTCCACGAGTGCATCTGTTGTACATGACTAATAAAATGACCTGTGAAGTCAGTGAGAAATGTCAGCAGGGATGTAAATTAAGCTAGCCCGAGGCAAATACTTTTCAGACTGGGCTAGTAGACAATGTGCCAAACTAGCCTGACACAGCAGTGAAATTTTGCCTTTACAAACATTGCATGACACAGATTTAGGGCCTGAATGTTACCTGGGCTAGTAGAAATTGTTGTCTGCTGGCCAGTGCCCAAAATCCTTGCATATCAGTCCCTTTCAGATGATCCCCCCTACCACTGTTGGTCCTCCTCAGTGACCTCACCGCTGAGGATTTTAACTTTCCTCTTGAGAATTAGAGTCATAAGTACAGCGCCGTATAGCTCATCGCAATACTTCACCTCTTTGGGCAAATGGTACCCTAGATTGTCCTGATTATCTAGTTGAGCATTCCAGATAATTCTTCCATTCCAGCAAAAATGTCCCATCCACATAGTAGGATTTTAGATGTGCAGATAGACCAAAGCCCAGTAGTCTATTTGACCGTTACTATAGTCAAGTCTGTGGGTTATGGCATTTAAATATTGATGTTACCATTTTAGTAATCAACCTAGCTAGCTAGTATAATTTACTTTTTTTTGTCTTTCAGATGGGCTGACAGGAAACTCAGTGACAACACTCGGGTCTGCAGCTGCCATTTTCCATTGGGAAAGAGAAATGGCCCTGTATTTACCAGAAAAGGTAGCTCATCCACCATGGCAGAAGAGGAAGCTCCATACTGTTGATTGGGAAACAAGAACAAACAATGAGGGATGAGGATTGGGTGTTGAGGGACCACTTGTCACATTGTCCAAGGTGGGTTTGTGTTATGATAAACAATGCATTTTCTGTCCAGATAAAGATGGTGATACAGCATTGAAAAATACCTACCATTGACCAAAAGTCTCTTTGTTTTCCAGTACAACAGGCGTGCATCCCTGTGCCAGTGTGATCCGAGCGTGAGCGGTCCAGTTGTGGAGACTACAGCACATTGAGCCTGTGGACAGACAGGTCAGTAACTCATCAAATATTATACAATATTGTGTAAGACATTGAATTTGTAGATGCATCAACATTTTGACTTTATGTCCCTTTTCCCCCCCCATGTTTTAGACATGAGGCGTGACATGCAGAACATCAGGCTCACCCCACGAGAAGCAGTGCATGATCAACGCCACCCTCAGCAAGGAGATCTGCTGGAAGTGATATACTCTCTCACTCTGTGGGTAAGACATATGTTTAAACATCACAGACATAAATTCCCACTGTGCATATGACAAAATGCCATATGAATTATTGTTGTACTACTGAATAAAACTGAGGAGATGCTCTCAGACCAGCCTTTGTGATTGAACTTATGTTAACTACATTACTTTAGTTGGCTGCTTTGAGCAAAACTTGAATGTAATATAACCTATTCTAGGAGCCTACATTTGTATTTTAAGACCTTTAAACAGTTCAACATCCACAAGGTCACAGGACCAGATGGATTACCAGGACGCGTACTCAGAGCATGTGCTGACCAACTGACAAGTGTCTTCACGGACATTTTCAACCTCTCCCTGACCGAGTCTGTAATACCTACATGTTTCAAGCAGACCATCATAGTCCCTGTGCCCAAGAATGTCAAGGTAACCTGCCTAAATGAATACCGCCCTGTAGCATTCACGTCTGTAGCCATGAATTGCTTTGAAAGGCTGGTCATGGTTCACATCAACACTATCATCTCAGAAACCCTAGCCCCACTACAATTCGCATACAGTCCCAACAGATCCACAGATGACGCAACCTCGATTGCACTCCACACTGCACTTTCCCATCTGGACAAAAGGAACACCTATGTGAGAATGCTGTTCGTTGACTACAACTCAGCGTTCAACACCATAGTGCTCTCAATGCTCATCACTAAGCTAATGACCATGGTACTAAACACCTCCCCCTGCAACTGGGTCCTGACGGGCAGCCCCCAGGTGGTACGGGTAGGCAACAACACATCTGCCATGCTGATCCTCAACACGGGGGCCCCACAGGGGTGCGTGCTGAGCCCCCTCCTGTACTCCCTGTTCACCCACGACTGCGTGGCCACACATGACTCCAACACCATCATTAAGTTTGCCGACTACACAACGGTGGTAGGCCTGATCACCGACAACGATTAGACAGCATATAGGGAGGAGGTCAGACCTGGCAGTTTGGTGCCAGGACAACAACCTCTCTCTTAACGTGAGCAAGACAAAGGAGCTGATTGTGGACTACAGGAAAAGGAAGGCCGAGCACGCCCCCATTCACATCGACGAGGCTGAAGTGGAGCGGGTCGAGATCTTCAAGTTCCTTGGTGTCCACATCACTAACAAACTATCATGGTCCAAACACACCAAGACAGTCGTGAAGAGTGCACAACAACACCTGTTCCAACTCAGGAGACTGAAAAGATTTGGCATGGGTCCTCAGTTCCTCAAAACGTTCTACAGCTGCACCATCGAGAGCATCCTGACTGGTTGCATCACTGCTTGGTATGGCAACTGCTCGGCATCCGACCGCAAGACACTACAGAGGGTAGTGCGTACAGCCCAGTACATCACTGGGGCCAAGCTTCCAGCCATCCAGGACCTCTATATCAGGCAGTGTCAGAGGAAATAGTCAAAGATTCCAGCCACCCAAGTCATAGACTGTTCTCTCTGCTACAGCACAGCAAGCAGTAACAAAGTGCCAAGTCTAGGTCCAAAAGGCTCCTTAACAGCTTTTAGCCCCAAGCCATAAGACTGCTAAACAGTTAATCAAAGGGCAACCTGGACTATTTACATTGACCCCTTTTTTTACGCTGCTGCTACTCGCTGTTTATTATCTATGCATAGTCACTTTACCCTTACCTACAATGCCTTGCAAAAGTTTTCATCCCCCTTGGCGTTTTTCCTATTTTGTTGCATTACAACCTGTAATTTAAATTGATTTTTATTTGGATTTCATAGTAATAATCATAATTCAAAGTCCACCTGTGTGCAATCTAAGTGTTACATGATCTCAGTATATATACACCTGTTCTGAAAGGCCCCAGAGTCTACAACACCAAGCAAGCGGCACCATGAAGACCAAGCAGCTCTCCAAACAGGTCAGGGACAAAGTTGTGGAGAAGTACAGATCAGGGTTGGGTTATAAAAAATATCAGAAACTTTGAACATCCCACGGAGCATCATTAAATTAAAAAGAATATGGCACCACAACAAACCTGCCAAGAGAGGGCTGCCCACCAAAACTCATGGACCAGGCAAGGAGGGCATGAATCAGAGAGGCAACAAAGAGACCAAAGATAACCCTGAAGGAGCTGCAAAGCTCCACAGTGGAGATTGGAGTATCTGTCCATAGGACCACTTTAAGCCGTACACTCCACAGAGCTGGGCTTTACGGAAGAGTGGCCAGAAAAAAGCCATTGCTTAACCCTCCCGTTGTCCTAGGGTCAAAATGACCCGCCACTGTGTTGAACCAACTTTATTTAATTTGTATATTTTTTGGATCATTTGTGAGAAGGAGGCAGTGATACTTTCTTTAAAGTCTCACTGCCTCCTTCTCACAAATGATCCCAAAAATATAAAAATTAAATAAAGTTGGTTCAACACAGTGGCGGGTCATTTTGACCCTAGGACAACGGGAGGGTTAAAGAAAAAAATAAGAAAAAACGTTTGGTGTTCACCAAAAGGCTTGTGGGAGACTCCCCAAACATATGGAAGAAGGTACTCTGGTCAGATGAGACAAAAATTGAGCTTTTTGGCCATCAAGGAATCGCTATGTCTGGCGCAAACCCAACACCTCTCATCACCCCGAGAACACCATCCCCACAGTGAAGCATGGTGGTGGCAGCATCATGCTGTGGGGATGTTTTTCATCGGGAAACTGGTTAGAATTAAAGGAATGATGGATGGCGCTAAATACAGGGAAATTCTTGAGGGAAACCTGTTTCAGTCTTCCAGAGATTTGAGACTGGGACGGAGGTTCCCCTTCCAGCAGGACAATTACCCTAAGCATACTGCTAAAGCAACACTTGAGTGGTTTAAGGGGAAACATTTAAATGTCTTGGAATGGCCTAGTCCAATTGAGAATCTGTGGTATGACTTAAAAATTGCTGTACACCAGCGGAACCCATCCAACTTGAAGGAGCTGGGAGCAGTTTTGCCTTGAAGAATGGGCAAAAATCCCAGTGGCTAGATGTGCCAAGCTTATAGAGATGTACCCCAAGAGACTTACAGCTATAAATGCTGCAAAAAGTGGCTCTACAAAGTATTGCCTTTGGTGGGGTGAATAGTTATGCATGCTCAAGTTCTGTTTTTTGTCTTATTTGTTTCGGCCAAAAATATTTTTTGCATCTTCAAAGTGGTAGGCATGTTGTGTAAATCAAATGATACAAACCCCCCCAAAATCCATTTTAATTCCAGGTTGTAAGGCAACAAAATAGGAAAAATGCCAAGGGGGGTGAATACTTTCGCAAGCCATTGTATGTGGATTATTTTTGGACCATTGGCTTCCCTGAAAACAGGTACTGACATGAGGAACAATATGAGTCTGTCAGAGGTCGTCACGCTGGATGGGGATGGTGATGGAGGCTTTGGTGGTTCACACAACGAAGAAGCAGATGTCCCTTCCAGTGATGTGGAGCTGACCTTGGACCTGGTGCCAGTAAGGATGGTCTTCACGGAGGCTGTAAGACCCTCCATCATTGATATATAAATCCTTCGACTTCACTGCCTCTTCAATGGTAAGGTCCCTTGCACTATAGGGAAACTTGACCTCCACCACTGCTGTGGTGTACACCAGACTATCCGGTGAGGCACCCAGGATCCCAGACCCCGTGAACCAAAGCCCTGACTCTTGCACATCCATCCCTGTAGCCATTTTGAATGCCTTGATGCCCTCCTCTTCGTTATCTGTGTCCCACTTTACAGACAACACCCCATCCAACGACTGTGATCTGACGACCCGTTTAAGCAGTGACGGAGTAACGCGCTTGGCCCTAACCACTGCTCCACAATTGCTGGCCGTCAACCTCCCTCTCTTCATGGTGTACCAGTTGGGGTTTGTGCTCTATTGAACTGTTGCCTGCCGTATAGCCTCCTGCTGCTCTACTGACAGAGCCATGCCAGCCAGGATGCCTGCATGCCCCAGGTGTCCTTGTTTTTTTAACACGGTCCGTTACAGACAGGGAGGGTAGCAGTTGTTCAAATCAAATCAAATTGTATTTGTCACATGCGCCGAATACAACAGTGAAATGCTTACTTACAAGCCCTTAACAACAATGCAATTTTAAGAAAAAATACCAAAATAATAATAAAAAAAACATTAAATAAAGAAATAGTAAGAAATAAGTTACAAATAATTAAAGAGCAGCAGTAAAATAACAATAGCGAGGCTATATACAGGGGGTACCGGTACCGAGTCAATGTGCAGGGGCACTGGTTAGTCAAGGTAATTGAGGTAATATGTACATGTAGGTAGGGTTATTAAAGTGACTATGCATAGATAATAAACAGAGAGTAGCATTTGATTAGATGTTCAGGAGTCTTATGGCTTGCGGGTAGAATCTATTTAGAATCCTCTTGGACCTAGACTTGGCGCTCCGGTACCGCTTGCCGTGCGCTAGCAGAGAGAACAGTCTATGACTAGGGTGGTTGGAGTCTTTGACAATTTTTAGGGCCTTCCTCTGACACCGCCTGGTATAGAGTTCCTGGATGGCAGGAAGCTTGGCCCCAGTGATGTACTGGGCCGTACGCACTACCCTCTGTTGTGCCTTGCGGTCGGAGGCTGAGCAGTTGCCATTCCAGGCAGTGATGCAACCAGTCAGGATGCTCTCGATGGTGCAGCTGTAGACCCTTTTGAGGATCTGAGGACCCATGCCAAATCTTTTCAGTCTCTTTAGGGGGAATAGGTTTTGTCGTGCCCTCTTAACAACTGTCTTAGTGTGATTGGACCATGTTAGTTTGTTGGTGATGTGGACACCAAGGAACTTGAAGCTCTCAACCTGCTCCACTACAGCCCTGTCGATGAGAATGGGGGCGTGCTTGGTCCTCTTCTTTTTCCTGTAGTCCACGATCAGCTCCTTTGTCTTGCTCACATTGAGGGAGAGGTTGTTATCCTGGCACCACACGGCCAGGTGTCTGACCTCCTCCCTATAGGCTGTCTCGTCGTTGTCGGTGATCAGGCCTACCACTGTTGTGTCATTGGCAAACTTAATGATGGTGTTGGAGTCGTGCCTGACCATGCAGTCATGAGTGAACAGGGAGTACAGGAGGGGACTGAGCACGCAACCCTGAGGGGCCCCCGTGTTGAGGATCAGCGAGGCGGATGTGTTGTTACCTACCCTTACCACCTGGGGGCGGCCCGTCAGGAAGTGCAGGATCCAGTTGCAGAGGGAGTAGTTTAGTCCCAGGGTCCTTAGCTTAGTGATGAGCTTTGAGGGCACTATGGTGTTGAACGCTGAGCTGTAGTCAATGAATAGCATTCTCACAAAGGTGTTCCTTTTGTCCAGGTGTGAAAGGGCAGTGTGGATCGCAATCGAGATTGCATCATCTGTGGATCTGTTGGGGCGTTATGCAAATTGGAGTAGGTCTAGGGTTTCTGGGATAATGGTGTTGATGTGAGCCATGACCAGTCTTTCAAAGCACTTCATGGCTACAGATCTGAGTGCTACGGGTCGGTAGTCATTTAGGCAGTTTACCTTAGTGTTCTTGGGCACAGGAACTATGGTGGTCTGCTTGAAACATGTTGGTATTACATACTCAGACAGGGAGAGGTTGAAAATGTCAGTAAAGACACTTGCCAGTTGGTCAGCGCATGCTCTGAGTACACGTCCTGTACCGCATGTGGTAAGGGTATATTAGAAACATGTACAGTAAGCCATTCATGTGCAGCAGAAATTCACCCCAAACCCAATATTTCCCCATATTATGTAATCATCAGTTGTCAAATCTTAACGTGAGGTTATAAAAAAACATGTGTTGATTGTTCTGGGCCGATGGATGGTCTCAAAGCAACACCCTGCTGACACCACCTGAGATCAGTTAGTAACCACCCCATGTTGCTGTTTCCTTTCATCATCACAGAGATGGCAAACGAGACCCCAGCTAGTGTTTCAGTTTGGCCGATAACGCTGGAAGAAGCCTCGACAGATAGAACCACGGAAAACATAGTGGCACGTAAATTGAAACCCAGTACTGGATGTACCTGAGTGTAGTAAGATCTCTTTTATTGCTGTCCATCGTCAGGTAGACTCTCTCTGGTCTTATAGCTTGGGAAGGTGCCTATATTCTATCTGTTAGAAGCATGACAGCCTAAATTCTATGCTCGCCCTCATTTTCCTTGCCCCCCTACAACTTTACCTTGACTCAACCTTTTTCTAAGTATTTTAGGGAGGGGTCTTGCACTTCAAGAGACTGAGGATCTTTATTACACAGTCAGTTCCGCCAGTTCCCCCGTCAAAATATTGAGAGAAATGTCTTAAGACGGTTCACCACAAAAGGCATCATTAATATTTAAACTGAAAATGGCTGGAAGAGGGGAGGGGGGTTAAAAAAAGAACAGGGGGACGTCATTTTAATTCTATCTGGCCTTTAAAAGATAAGAGGATGTGGAGGCCTCTGTACTCGGTCCCTTTTCATGTTTCAGCCCCACTCTTACAAATACTTTTTAAAGGGGTAGAGGGGGACTCTGCTTCAGCCAATGAGACAAGTCATTTTGAGGGGAGTAATTTTAAGCAAGCATTTTCAAAGGCTTTGTTGTCAATACTTTGATGTTCTTAGGATAATTTCGGATGGCCCATATGTTAGGCCTACTGCTGCTAGGTAGCTCTCTCTCTCTGCTCTCCCCCTCCCCTCTGTCTGTTCTTAATTGCAGGAGTGAAGTCTGGTGTGCGGGAGTCAGGGTTCCAGCTGCAGCTCATTCACCATAATCACCTCAGCCTTAAAGACCCGGTCAAACTTGCCACTCGTTGTCAGATCATAGTCAAGACGACCATGTTAGTCTCGCTGCTGACTCAACCTGCTTGTTTTCGCTCTTTGTGTTTTTGGCCTGTTCTATTTATATTTCTCCAGTGCCACAGATTATTGGAACCTGACTCCTGCCTCCGCTTCACTCCTGCCACCACCATCCTGCTTTCCACTACTGGACCTCACATTTGGACTCACCACGGACACTAGGACGTTACGGTACCACTCCTGCTCAGAACCCTGGATCTGTTACCCTCCCTGTAGACCTGGACTTGCTCTTCCCCTATTTTTGGAAACCTGGACAATTTAACTTTGAAATAAACCTGTTAAACCTTCTCTGGCTCTGTGTAGTTGTCTGCATTTGGGTTCATATTCAGTTTAAATCGTGACACCATATTTTAATATACATTTTTGAAAACACCCTCGTGTCTTGTATTTGATCATCAGTAGCCTATATTTATATCCTCTTATTACTCTTAAACTCATCACCCTATAGCCAAGCCATTAAACTGAAATGACGTTTTTCTTAGCCTGAAAGCCAGGTTAAAGAAGCCAGGTTGAAGTGGATGCCCAAAAGTCAAAACTGAAAGTGCTCCTTTGTAGCATGGATGTCTGCATCAACAACTTTACTCTCTGCTATGTTTTAAGTCACTGGAGGAAGGAAAGGGTAATTTGATTGACCTGAGATTCCAACACCCAGAGGTCAGTGACATCACTAGGTGCACAAACAGTAAGCCAATGAAAGTTGTAGAGAACGCATTGGTTGTTTGCTTGTTTTACGAGCATATAATTCACCATCTGTACCACTTTGCTTTACTATAAGTCAGTACCTTATTGTCGGGCGGATTAAATCATCACTGTTGTTTATTTTGCAAAGACACATTTGGCAATAACAATCATGTTTTATTATTCATGCTGTGAAGAATGCTTCACTTCTCTCCAGACGGGACCTCTGCCAGAGAGGTAGGAGGAGGGGTGCTCCTGTATAACAAAATGCTACCAGACACTTTACTCAATATTTAACATTGCTTTGGATTGGATTCCTTTGTATCAAAAGACAATCCAAGGTATTACCTTGGTGATTTGTGTGGAATAGTATTTATGTTTTACTGTACCACTTCGCTTAAAATCTGAGATACAGGCTTTTTCTGAAGCTGACTCTTTTGAGTAGACATACACTACATGGCCAAAAGTATGTGGACACCTGCTTGTCGAACATCTCATTCCAAAATTATGGGCATTAATATGGAGTTGGTCCCCCCTTTGCTGCTAAAACAGCCTCCACTCTTCTGGGAAGGCTTTCCACTAGATGTTGGAACATTGCTGCAGGGACTTGCTTCCATTGAGCCACAAGAGCATTAGTGAGGTCGGGCCTTGATGTTGGGCGATTAGGCCTGGCTCGCAGTCGGTGTTCCAATTCATCCCAAAGGTTTTCGATGGGGTTGAGGCCAGCGCTCTGTGCAGGCCAGTCAAGTTCTTCCACACCAATCTTGACAAACCATTTCTGTATGGACCTCGCTTTGTTCATGGGGGTATTGTCATGCTGAACCAGGAAAGGGCCTTCGCCAAACATTTGCCACAAAGTTGGAAGCACAGAATCGTCTAGAATATCATTGTATGCTGTAGCGTTAAGATTTTCCATCACTGGAACTAAGGTGACGCATGATTCATCTCTCCAGAGAATGCGTTTCCACTGCTCCAGAGTCCAGTGGCGGCAAGCTTTACACCACTCCAGCCGACGCGTGGCATTGCGCATGGTGACCTTAGGCTTGTGTGTGGCTGCTCGGCCATGGAAACCCATTTCATGAAGCTCCCAACGAACAGTTATTGTGCTGACGTTGCTTCCAGAGGCAGTTTGGAACTTGGTAGTTAGTGTTGCAAACGAGGACAGACAATTTTTACGCGCTACGCGCTTCAGCACTCGGCGGTCCCGTTCAGTGAACTTGTGTGGCCTACCACTTCGTGGCTGAGCCGTTGTTGCTCCTAGACATTTCCACTTCACAATAACAGCACTTACAGTTGACCGGAGCAGCTCTAGCAGGGCAGAAATTTGACGAACTGACTTGTTGGAAAGGTGGCATCCTATGATGGTGCCACGTTGAATGTCACTGAGTTCTTCAGTAAGGCCATTCTACTGCCAATGTTTGTCTATGGAGATTGCATGGCTGTGTGCTCGATTTTATACACTTGACAGCAATGGGTGAGGCTGAAATAGCCAAATCCACTAATTTGAAGGGGTGTCCACATACTTTTATATTTATAGTCTATCTATTCCATTATGGTGTATGCAGATATTTTGGAACAAGTTAATCTGAGTGGTTTGATTAGTGATGCTTTATAGATGTAAAACTAAAATGGTAACTTGAGCTGATATTGGTATTTTTTTAAATCAGTTTACAGTACAACACAAGACCTATGAACTGAGTTTGACATGTCGGAGTGTTTCAGTCTTTTGTGTGATTTTGCCCAGAATATCAAGTCTCAAGTCTAGAATAGAATCCCTTTGTATCACGCTGTCTTCCGAATGAAGACTAAGGCACAGCACTTTATGAATACACTGGTGACAGCTAGAAGGAACAGAGGCAACGGCAGTCACTTCTTTCATGCTTTCAGTGTGCGGGAACAGATGTAGAACTATGAAATATTCACTCAAAGCCAGTTGTACTCCATGAAACTTTTATCAGAAGTGTCTCCGCCTCCATCTTTCATGAAGTGCAAATTCTTTCAAAACTCTCTTCCCTTTCTCTTTCTCTCTCTCCCCTATTCACGGTATACCTCCCTGTCTCCTTAAATTTTTGCAGATCCTCATTTTCTTCTCCTACCACTCAGTTTTCCATCAGTTCGAGCCCTAGGCCCTGTTCGAATACTGTTAAAGGTGGAGATCTTATAATAACTCTATGCCTTATCGGGTGATATCCATCAATGCCCTGGACCTCAGTTTATCACGAACACCATCAAACAGCCTATGCACCCATGCACCTGCTGCGAACATTGGGTTAAGAGCAAAGCTCTGGTATGTTTGGAATGCGCGCAGTGGATTCATCTAAAATGCAGCGATCCTAGCTTTGGGCAAGGGGTCAATTAAACTTACCTTTGCTGTCGATGTGCTGTACCAGCGGGGTGTGTGAGCATTGAAGGTGGAGTGGGACCAGAGGACTTACCTAGGACGGAGAGCGCACCAGAGGAGGGGGGGTCCGTAGCGGCACGGAGGTCACCTGAGGCGAGAGACACGATGGATGACGGAGCAGCAACTGGCGGCAGAGAGGCCACCGGAGGCGGTGCAGCGGGAGGCGAGTTATAAGTGGATTGGGAATTCAGCGAGGCCTTTGGGAAGAAAGGTTTACATTTAGTGCACTTAAACGTCCGAAGCCTCCTACCGAAGAGTGATGAGATACGCCTATTGGTTCGCAAATCAGAGGTGAGTGTCTTATGTTTTACAGCGAGATGGTTGGATTCATTTGTTTGTGACTCAGAAATTGAGATAGGCATTTAGTCTGTTGTCAGGAAGGATCGGAATCGGAACAGTGGGGGGATATGTGCCTTTGTAAGATCAGACATTGCTTATAACGTCAGATTGAATTTAAGCGATGATCTGGAGATTGTCTGGCTGGATATCTGTCTTCTCAAAACCAAGCTGATTTTGTTGGGGGTGTGTTACAGGCCGCCCAATCAGAATGCATTCCATGAAGGTCTCGAAATTGTGTTGTCAAACTGTAATGATTCCCTTGTGTCACGCCCTGGCTCTGGGGACTCTTATATGTTGAGCCAGGGTGTGTAGGGTCTATGTTTTGTGTTCTATGTTCAGTTTCTAGTTCATGTGTTTTCTAGGTTGGCCGGGGTGGTTCTCAATCAGAGGCAACGAAAATCAGCTGTTGCTTGTTGTCTCTGATTGGGAACCATACTTAGGCAGCCTTTTGTGCACTTGTGTTTTGTGGGATCTTGTTCCGTGTAGGTTTGTGTATGACCGAGGACTTCACGTTTCGTTTTGTTGTTTTGTTATTTGTATCGTGTTGCTAAGTACACTATTAAAGAGATGTACGCATATCACGCTGCGCCTTGGTCCGCTGTTTCTAACGATCGTGACAGAAGATCCCACCAATACAGGACCAAGCAGCGTGTCCAGGAGCAAACGCCGGAGGTAACGTTAGTAGATGTCCTCCTCAGTTGGGGGCAGATCACGGAGGAGGAGGCCGTCCGTTACCGGAGGGCGATGAAGGGGGAGACCCAGGCAGGAGAGGAGAAGCGGCGCCAACCGGGCCGTCGTCGGACAGGCGAGAGGCACCCCAATACATTTTTTGGGGGGGGGGGCACACTGCATGGACGACGGGGCTGCTGGAGGCAGATAAAGGGCGAGTTTGTGGACGAGGAGAGAAGGCCACCAGGTTACGGGGGCCATTGGTCAGTAGAGGGAAGGAGAGTGTAGAGGCACGGCGAGAGGTACTGAGGTGTGTTACCAGTCCGGTCCGGCCCATTCCTGATCCCCACACAAGGCCAGTGGTGTGTGTTCCAAGTACGGTCCGGCCTGTTCCTGCCCCTCGCACAAAGCCTGTGGTGCGCGTCGCCAGCCCGGCCCGGCCTGTTCCTGCCCCTCGCACCAAGCCAATGGTGCGCGTCGCCAGCCCGGCCCGGCATTTTCCTGCTCCCCGCACCAAGCCAATGGTAGGCGTCGTCAGCCCGGTCCGGCCTGTTCCTGCTCCCCGCACCAAGCCAGTGGTGCGCTTCGTCAGCCCGGTCCGGCCCGTCCCTGCTCCCCGCACCAAGCCAATGGTGCGCGTCGCCAGCCCGGCCCGGCCTGTTCCTGCACCTCGCACCAAGCCAATGGTGCGCGTCGCCAGCCCGGCCCGGCCTGTTCCTGCCCCTCGCACCAAGCCAATGGTGCGCGTCGCCAGCCCGGCCCGGCCTGTTCCTGCTCCCCGCACCAAGCCAGTGGTGCGCTTCGTCAGCCCGGTCCGGCCCATCCCTGCTCCCCGCACCAAGCCAATGTTGCGCGTCGTCAGCCCGGTCCGGCCTGTTCCTGCTCCCCGCACCAAGCCAGTGGTGCGCTTCGTCAGCCCGGTCCGGCCCGTCCCTGCTCCCCGCACCAAGCCAATGGTGCGCGTCGCCAGCCCGGCCCGGCCTGTTCCTTTTCCCCGCACCAAGCCTATGGTGCGCGTCGCCAGCCCGGCCCGGCTTGTTCCTGCTCCCCGCACCAAGCCTATGGTGCGCGTCGCCAGCCGGTCCGGCCTGTTCCTGCTCCCCGCACCAAGCCAGTGGTGCGCTTCGTCAGCCCGGTCCGGCCCGTCCCTGCTCCCCGCACCAAGCCAATGGTGCGCGTCGCCAGCCCGGCCCGGCCTGTTCCTTTTCCCCGCACCAAGCCTATGGTGCGCGTCGCCAGCCCGGCCCGGCCTGTTCCTGCTCCCCGCACCAAGCCTATGGTGCGCGTCGCCAGCCGGCCCGGCCTGTTCCTGCTCCCCGCACCAAGCCTGTGGTGCGCGTCGTCAGCCCGGTCCGGCCCGTTCCTGCTCCCCGCACCAAGCAAGTGGTGCGCGACATCAGCCCGGTCCGGCCCGTCCCTGCTCCCCGCACCAAGCCAATGGTGCGCGTCGCCAGCCCGGCCCGGCCTGTTCCTGCACCTCGCACCAAGCCAATGGTGCGCGTCGCCAGCCCGGCCCGGCCTGTTCCTCCCCCTCGCACCAAGCCAATGGTGCGTGTCGCCAGCCCGGCCCGGCCTGTTCCTGCTCCCCGCACCAAGCCAGTGGTGCGCTTCGTCAGCCCGGTCCGGCCCATCCCTGCTCCCCGCACCAAGCCAATGGTGCGCGTCGTCAGCCCGGTCCGGCCTGTTTCTGCTCCCCGCACCAAGCCAGTGGTGTGCTTCGTCAGCCCGGTCCGGCCCGTCCCTGCTCCCCGCACCAAGCCAATGGTGCGCGTCGCCAGCCCGGCCCGGCCTGTTCCTGCTCCCCGCACCAAGCCTATGGTGCGCGTCGCCAGCCCGGCCCGGCCTGTTCCTGCTCCCCGCACCAAGCCTATGGTGCGCGTCGCCAGCCGGCCCGGCCTGTTCCTGCTCCCCGCACCAAGCCTGTGGTGCGCGTCGTCAGCCCGGTCCAGCCCATTCCTGCTCCCCGCACCAAGCAAGTGGTGCGCGACATCAGCCCGGTCCGGCCCGTTCCTGCTCCCCGCACCAAGCTAGTGGTGCGCGACGTCAGCCCGATCCGGCCCGTTCCTGCTCCCCGCACCGAGCCTGTGGTACGCGTCGCCAGCCCGGTCCGGCCCGTCTCTGCTCCCCGCACCAAGCCTGTGGTGCGCGTCGTCAGTCCGGCCCGGCCTGTTCCTGCTCCTCGCATCAAGCCAATGGTGCGCGTCGTCAGCCCGGTCCGGCCTGTTCCTGCTCCCCGCACCAAGCCAGTGGTGCGCTTCGTCAGCCCGGTCCGGCCCGTCCCTGCTCCCCGCACCAAGCCAATGTTAAACGTCGCCAGCCCGGCCCGGCCTGTTCCTGCACCTCGCACCAAGCCAATGGTGCGCGTCGTCAGTCCGGCCCGGCCTGTTCCTGCTCCTCGCATCAAGCCAATGGTGCGCGTCGTCAGCCCGGTCCGGCCTGTTCCTGCTCCCCGCACCAAGCCAGTGGTGCGCTTCGTCAGCCCGGTCCGGCCCGTCCCTGCTCCCCGCACCAAGCCAATGTTAAACGTCGTCAGCCCGGTCCGGCCCATCCCTGCTCCCCGCACCAAGCCAATGGTGCGCGTCGTCAGCCCGGTCCGGCCTGTTCCTGCTCCCCGCACCAAGCCAGTGGTGCGCTTCGTCAGCCCGGTCCGGCCCGTCCCTGCTCCCCGCACCAAGCCAATGGTGCGCGTCGCCAGCCCGGCCCGGCCTGTTCCTGCTCCCCGCACCAAGCCTATGGTGCGCGTCGCCAGCCCGGCCCGGCCTGTTCCTGCTCCCCGCACCAAGCCTATGGTGTGCGTCGCCAGCCGGCCCGGCCTGTTCCTGCTCCCCGCACCAAGCCTGTGGTGCGCGTCGTCAGTCCGGCCCGGCCTGTTCCTGCTCCTCGCACCAAGCCAATGGTGCGCGTCGTCAGCCCGATCCGGCCTGTTCCTGCTCCCCGCACCAAGCCAGTGGTGCGCTTCGTCAGCCCGGTCCGGCCCGTCCCTGCTCCCCGCACCAAGCCAATGGTGCACGTCGCCAGTCCGGCCCGGCCTGTTCCTGCACCTCGCACCAAGCCAATGGTGCGCGTCGCCAGCCCGGCCCGGCCTGTTCCTGCTCCTCGCACCAAGCCAATGGTGCGCGTCGCCAGCCCGGCCCGGCCTGTTCCTGCTCCCCGCACCAAGCCAGTGGTGCGCTTCATCAGCCCGGTCCGGCCCATCCCTGCTCCCTGCACCAAGCCAATGGTGCGCGTCGTCAGCCCGGCCCGGCCTGTCCTGCTCCCCGCACCAAGCCTGTGGTGCGTGTCGTCAGCCCGGTCCGGCCCATTCCTGCTCCCCGCACCAAGCAAGTGGTGCGCGACATCAGCCCGGTCCGGCCCGTTCCTGCTCCCCGCACCAAGCCAGTGGTGCGCGACGTCAGCCCGATCCGGCCCGTTCCTGCTCCCCGCACCGAGCCTGTGGTGCGCGTCGCCAGCCCGTCCGGCCCGTCCCTGCTCCCCGCACCAAGCCTGTGGTGCGCGTCGTCAGTCCGGCCCGGCCTGTTCCTGCTCCTCGCACCAAGCCAATGGTGCGCGTCGTCAGCCCGGTCCGGCCTGTTCCTGCTCCCCGCACCAAGCCAGTGGTGCGCTTCGTCAGCCCGGTCCGGCCCGTCCCTGCTCCCCGCACCAAGCCAATGGTGCGCGTCGCCAGCCCGGCCCGGCCCGTTCCTGCTCCCCGCACCAAGCCTATGGTGCGCGTCGCCAGCCCGGCCCGGCCTGTTCCTGCTCCCCGTACCAAGCCTATGGTGCGCGTCGCCAGCCGGCCCGGCCTGTACCTGCTCCCCGCACCAAGCCTGTGGTGCGCGTCGTCAGCCCGGTCCGGCCCGTTCCTGCTCCTCGCACCAAGCAAGTGGTGCGCGACGTCAGCCCGGTCCGGCCCGTTCCTTCTCCCCGCACCAAGCCAGTGGTGCGTGACGTCAGCCCGGTCCGGCCCGTACCTGCTCCCCGCACCAAGCCTGTGGTGCGCGTCGCCAGCCCGGTCCGGCCCGTCCCTGCTCCCCGCACCAAGCCTGTGGTGCGCATCGTCAGTCCGGCACAGCCCGTGCCTGTTTCACCGGTGCCTGGTCAGGTACCGGTCAGCTGCTCCACACCGGAGACGAAGCAATCCGCTCCACCGATGTCCAGTCCAGCTCCAGCCAGCGGGGCCAGACAAGACCAGGGGCGCTACGGGGGGGTTGTTAGAGGGTGGTGGTCCGAGGCGGAATGCCCACCCGGCCCCTCCCCTGTTGGGTTTATGTTGGTGTGGTCGCAGTCCGCGCCTTTGGGGGGGGGGTGGTACTGTCACGCCCTGGCTCTGGGGACTCTTATATGTTGAGCCAGGGTGTGTAGGGTCTATGTTTTGTGTTCTATGTTCAGTTTCTAGTTCATGTGTTTTCTAGGTTGGCCGGGGTGGTTCTCAGTCAGAGGCAACGAGAATCAGCTGTTGCTTGTTGTCTCTGATTGGGAACCATACTTAGGCAGCCTGTTGTGCACTTGTGTTTTGTGGGATCTTGTTCCGTGTAGGTTTGTGTATGACCGAGGACTTCACGTTTCGTTTTGTTGTTTTGTTATTTGTATCGTGTTGCTAAGTACACTATTAAAGAGATGTACGCATATCACGCTGCGCCTTGGTCCACTCATTATAACGATCGTGACACCTTGTGAAGGAAATAATTTTGTTAGGGGATTTCAATACTGATGTCTGCAAAAAGGATAGCCCAACCCACAATGTATTTACAGTGCCTTCGGAAATTATTCAGACCCCTTGACTTTTTCAAAATGTTGTTACATTACAGCCTTATTATAAAATGGATTTTAAAAAAATCCTCAGCAATCTACATACAATACACCATAATGACAAAGCGAAAACAGGTTTTTAGACATTTTAGTAAATTTATAAAATGAATAACAACAGAAATACCTTATTTACATACTGTAAATATTCAGACCCTTTGCTATGAGACTCGAAATTGAGCTCAGGTGCATCCTGTTTCCATTGATCATCCTTGAGATATTTCTACAACCTGATTGGAGTCCACCTGTGGTAAATTCAATTGATTGGACATGATTTGGAAAGGCACACACCTGTCTATGTAAGGTCCCGCAGTTGAGAGTGCATGTCAGAGCAAAAACCAAGCATGGGGTCGAAGGAATTGTCCGTAGAGCTCCGAGACAGGATAGTGTCGAGGCACAGATCTGGGGAAGGGTACCAAAAAATGGAAGAAGTTTTGAACCACCAAGACTCTTCCTAGAGTTGGCCGCACAGGGGAGAAGGGCCTTGGTCAGGGAGGTGAACAAGAACCCGATGGTCACTCTGACAGAGCTCCAGACTTCCTCTGTGGAGATGGGAGAACCTTCCAGAAGGACAACCATCTCTGCAGCACTCCACCAATCAGGCCTTTATGGTAGATTGGCCAGACGGAAGCCACTCCTCAGTAAAATGCACATGACAGCATGCTTGGAGTTTGCCAAAAGGCACCTAAAGGACTCTCAGTCCATGATAAACAAGATTCTCTGGTCTGATGAAACCAAGATTGAACTCTTTGGCCTGAATGCCAAGCTTCACGTCTGGAGGAAACCAGGCACCGCTCATCACTTGGCCAATACCATGCCTACGGTGAGGCATGGTGGTGGCAGCATCATGCTGTGGGGAGGTTTTTCAGTGGCAGGGACTGGGAGACTAGTCAGGGTCAAGGGAAAGATGAACGGAGCAAAGTACAGATTGATCCTTGATGAAAACCTGCTCCAGAGCGATGAAGACCTCAGACTGGGGTGAAGGTTCACCTTCCAACAGGACAATGACCCTAAGCACACAGCCAAGACAACGCAGGAGTGGCTTCGGGACAAGTCTCTGAATGTCCTTGAGTGGCCCAGCCAGAGCCCGGACTTGAACCCGATTGAACATCTCTGGAGAGACCTGAAAATAGCTGTGCAGCAACGCTCCCCATCCAACCTGACAGAGCTTGAGAGGATCTGCAGAGAAGAATGGATGGGAGAAACTCCCCAAATCCAGGTGTGCCAAGCTTGTAGCATCATACCCAAGAAGACTCAAGGCTGTAATCGCTGCCAAAGGTGCTTCAACAAAGTACTGAGTAAAGGGTCTGAATACTTATCTAAATGTGATATTTCCGTTTTTAATTTTTATAAATGTGCAAACATTTCTACAAACCTGTTTTTGCTTTGTCATTATGTGGTATTGTGTGTAGATTGATGAGAAAAACAACAACAATTTAATAAATTTAAGAATAAGGCTGTAACGTAACAAAATGTGGAAAAAGTCAATGGGTCTGAATACTTTCCGAATGCACTGTAGCTCAGTATTTGTATTATTTATTTTATACAGTCTTTTTTGCTCATCTTTATCAAGGGTCAGAATCATGACTGTACACACCTTTAAGTGTGTACTTAGGCAGATGGAATTTTCCAGAAGGATCCTTAGAGGGCTGTTACCGTTAACATGTGCCTTATTTTCCTGACCCCCGTGGAGTGGGCGGTGTTGGGTTCACTAACATATTGATTTAATGAATATGCGCATAATTACCCATGAACCCCGGTGAGCTTGGGGGATTGGAGTGGATCTGTGAATGTGCTCAGAAGCCGTCTTGGTTTTCTCATTAGCTCGATGGAGTTGACCCGGGCCATCTTCGCCTGTTTCTCTCACTCTCTTCTTTCCCTGAAGCACCCAGCAGGGACCAAGGACAGGACAAGGGATTATAAGCACCTGCTATCCAGACAGTCATGGTTTTGGACAGAAAAAGATAAAAAAACGACAACTGCTCACCATGTCACTTTTTTTGAGGTAGTGCTCAGCTTTATGCAGAGTTTCAAAAGAGTACTCCTCAAACTCCCTCTGCAAGTGAGCAGATGTGCTAGTGAGGCAAACTTGATTGTTCCAATCAGTTCCTATTGGAGAAACTTTCTCACACTAAGTAATGAGAACAGTTCATAATCTAATCTTCTATTCAATGTATTATTTCCAGGCAGGAAACCAAATAGTGAAACACATACTCAGAGATGAATGAAACTTCAATCCATTTAACCTCAAAGTCCTGTGTGCAAGGCTTGGTGTCTCTGGGGCCATGTGACCTAATTTAGCCTGAGCCCATTTCATAAAGTAATGTATTTGGGCTGAAAGGAGAGGGTGAAAGCTCTGAGCAGAGACCTTGGCAAAGGACAGGGCCTCTTTATAATCGGTGTTAGGGCAACGTGCCAGCTTCACACTCATGCCTGCTTCTGCAGTGCCAGCATACATACCAGGGAGTCGGTAGTTCAATCTGTCAGTTTTTAATGAAGGGGTGCGATTTTGGGAAAGTTGCCTGGAGTGATAAGCTATCGAACTGGAGACTAGCACCGATGTTGCACAACACCAAGGACTCATCTACACAAACAGCAATCTACATTTATTCCAACACGTAGTCTAGATGAGCATCTGCACAACTAAACAAAAATAAGCCCATATGTCCCCTTGACAATGAGCAATAAGTGTCTGAAAATGTTTCAGCCTATGGAGAAACTAACTTGAACAGACACTGGGACTTGATACTTTAAAGCTTCACTGGTAAGCTTCCCAAAATATAATTTTATCCCAATCTGGAATTGATTTTAAGAGGCAGCCTTGTCTTTCAAATGCCCACATGCCGCTCAGTACAAGATGTGCACAGCTGTCAGTGACAGTGCACATAATGACCTCCCTTGTGTATCTGGGGTGGCAGCTGGATCAAACAGCACAATTAAGACCAATCCCAGGAGGGGCTGGCCCCTCTGTCTCTCAGTAGGAGTCTCTGTACTGGTTCTGGCCTGACAGAGCCTTTGTTTCCTGGCAACAGTTGCCAGGAATAGATTCAATGGGCTGTGGACCAGCAGTTAGGGATATGGACTGGTGGCAACTTAGTGATCAGATGGATGTTGCGGGCCAAATCCCAGGTGTAGTTTGTTAAGCAGAGGTAACAATAATTTAGCCTAATTAATTGAAAACTTTCACATCTTTAGAAGACACTACTGAATTGCCTGACCATGTTGGTAAAGATGTAAGTTAAGATGTAGGATCAGATGTCCCTTCAATGACCATCATCTACTCTTATGAAGCTGGTGTGTGTTTGTACTGGAACTGTAGGCAGTGCCCTGAAATACATTCCTGAGGTCATGCAGGACATCCTGAGGTATTTTACCATGGTTCTACTAGCTATCATCATCCCTCCCCACTACGGGATTGATGCAAATGTCAGAGATAACTGTCCTTACTGCTGTGAAAAATCTTCCAAATGACCAATTAGTGTTAATTGATATGGCTGGCGTGTGATAAGCTTTTCGTTTTTTGAAGTGAACCTGCCAGCCTCCAGACACTGATGTCTGTGTATGTGTCTCTGTCGAGACGTCTTTATTTGGCAGGAGGCACAGTGTCTGGGTCTACCTGCCTTTTTACTGTGACAGTTGTGTGGACTTTGATTAATGATGTGCTCCCCCCCCCCCCCCCCCCCCCCCCCCCCAGCCCTGCGCAATGGGAAGTCTATTCCCACCAGAAACACTCGTTTCTAAATTCACTGTGGCAGAGTCAATAGGCGAGACAGAAGCGTGTCTCCATTTGAAACTGCCTCTGTTCGATTGCATGTTTATTTTTCCCCATTATGTTTCGCCATTAGGCTCGATTTCCATTTTCCTCAGTTCTCATAAATATATGGAGTTTGATTTCGATCTGATTGCAAACAAAAGGCCATATGTGTTTTACAGTAAATAGGATTATGAAATATAGTAAATATATGCTAAAGAGTTTCAAAAATCTCTCTGTCTTTTGTTATTGATCAACCTACTCCTGGGCCTAGGGAATACGCCAATTCACAATGCCAGCATCAACTATCAATAGTTCCATCTCCTATTTATAAATCTAACACCTGGGCCTAACTGGGTTTATATATTCAGCTAAGTTCCCTTGAGGACCAACTCCTCTCTATAGGGCAATTTCAGTGGCACTCTTCATTTTCACAGTTCCGTAGATAATTACCGGTCTGGCGTGAGATATGATTAGCTATCAGCGGGTTTGTTAAGGGAGTGAGTGACAGGACTTTAGTATACTGGTGGTTCCTGTTTCGACAGCGTTCAGTAGAAACACATCCTTGTGCTAATTGGCAAACACTGAGTAAATTGGATGGTTGAGAAGTAAATCTTGGTTAGTTTCTTGTCATTCTGTGCCGTAATCGCCTGCATTTGCTACGGCTCCGCAGGGGTGATAATTAGTGGTGCCGACGAAGTGCGTTGACAACGGCAGCAGACTGGACTCGCAAAAAAACAAGACTGACGCACATATGCTCCATTTTCTGGAAGTACAGTGTACAATTATTACACAGTCTCTGCAACAACAATGTTAATTTGCATGCCCATCATGCCAAGGTGGATTGTGTTTACTTCCTCTAACTGGTTTATTTTTTAGTAATAATTCAGAGAACCTAAAATTCACTCTCAGAAAAAGTCAGGAAAGTGAAAGATACCCCCTGTAGCTCCTCCAGTGACAGGCATGAGGCAAGAGGTCTTGATTTGAATACAGGGCTTTAATGCTGGTCAGCCCGTGAGAACTCATTGCTGCTTATCACACAGAGGTGCTAAACATCCTTTTAAATGTCCTTTATCTTCTTCTGTATACTTTCTTTGTAAGTATGCACTTAAACACGATAACAGTGGAAAAATAATTCGCTTTTTGCGGTAAAGTTTCCTCGGTGCGTCGCTAAAAGGCGCTCGGGTGACAACACTCGGGCGGAACCAATAATTAGTTCCGTCTTGCTGTAAACATACAATTCAGAAGAAATTAAATAATAAAAAGTGCAAATACATGAAATAAACTAAAGTGCTAATACATGAAATAAACTGGCGACAGAGGCAGTTACACTCCCACCAAATCACAAGTGATTTCTTAAAACTTGGAGACAAACCTACTGCATGAATAAATTAAATGAAACTGTCCTAATAAACAACTAATAAACTGTGTGTGAGTGTATGATAGAACCATCAGTCTGCTTCTAGCAATGTAACTGTTTTCTGAATGGGTCTCTCCAGGTAAACAGGTTTGGCTGTACGCTTTCCTCTTCCATCCAGGGAGGAGTCACTGATGAGTAACTTGAGTCTCCTCACTCTTTCATCACTTCCAGGATACACCTCGATGACTCTTGCTAGCTTCCATTGGTTTCGTGGTGTGGCAGCATCTTGTAACAGAACAATGTCACCGACCTTTGCATTTCTGCGATCTTTGGTCCACTTCTGTCTGTGTTGGAGATTCAGGAGATACTCTTTTTTCCATCGTACCCAAAAGTTGTTGGTTAAGAGTTGAACTCTGCGCCATCTTTTGCGGAGGTAGAGATCCTCCTTGACAAACTTTCCAGGAGGAGGGAGAATGATTGTGGATTTCATGGTCAAGATGTGGTTTGGTGTCAAGGGCTCTGGACTGGTGGAATCGTTCAGATGATCAGTGGTTAGAGGTCTGCTATTCACAACCGCCATAACCTCATATAGAAATGTTCGTAGAGAAGAGGAGTCAAGTTGTCTGGACGACTGTTCTAGAATGGACGCCAGGACACTTCTGATAGTGCGGATTTGTCTTTCCCAGACTCCACCCATATGACTTGAGGCAGGGGTGTTCATGATGAACTCGCAGCCCAAATCTTTGAGCTCTTCTTGATCCATCTCTTTCAGTGCTTCAATGAACTCACGCCTTGCTCCGACAAAGTTTGTCCCTTGATCACACCTTATCTGCCTTACTGATCCACGAATGGCGATGAATGAACGCAGAGCATTGATAAAGGCATCTGAGGTCAAGTCATCAAGTGCTTCAATGTGAACTCCTCTTGAACACATGCAGGTGAGCAACAGCCCATAACGCTTTAGCTCCTTTCTTCCTTCCTTAATGTGAAATGGTCCGAAGCGGTCCATTCCACAGTAAGTGAATGGAGCAGTTGTTTCCATCCGCTCTTCTGGAAGGTCTGCCATCCTTTGTTGCTCTGTGCATCTTCGGAACCTTCTGCAACTTGTGCACTTGTGAATATGGGATGAAACAAGCTTGCTGCAACCCAGGATCCATATGCCATTGGATCGGAGTTCATTTATAGTCATTCCTCGACCTTGATGGTACACTCTCTCATGATAGTGCTTGACGAGCAATGCAGAAACATGACTGTCTCTAGGAAGTACTGCTGGATGCCTCACATGTGGATGTAGGGCAGCATTAGCTAAGCGGCCTCCTACTCTGATTACACCTTGATCATCCAGGAACGGACATAGTTTGTGCAACTGGTTGGCTTTGTCTTTGACCTTTGTCTCCTTATGATGTCTAAGGCGTTGAATTTCTTGAGAGAGAGTTGCTTCCTGGACCATCTTGATTATGGTCAGCTCCGCCTCTTTCCTTTCCTCCAAGTTCGAGGCCTCACAGGACTTTGGCTTGAGACCTTTGATTTCCTTAGCACGGCGCTTGAGTCTGGCAACAGCCTTCACCATTCTTGCTCAGTCTGAGAACTTGTGTAGACGATCTAAAATTGTTTTTGCTTCTTCTGCCTGAGTGTCATGAACCTGAGCTTTCTTGACCTCTGGGTCACTGCTCTCGATCTCTCCCACCATGACAACTCCAGTTGGTAGCTCTTTTTGCCAAAGAAGGTCTGGACCTGTGAACCAGTTAGAAGCTGTGAGTTGTTCTGCTGTGACACCACTTGAGGCGTGGTCAGCTGGGTTGTCTTCTGAAGCCCTTTCTACAAAATCAGATTCCAACACCTTGATGACGTCTGTTGGAAGGACTACTTCTTTGATCTGTGTTCTACAGACATAGTGCACTTCGTTTGGGAGATTTGGAAGAACTGATATCACTTGCTTCACAATGACTTGATGGCTTATTCCAAAGGCATCTCCAAAGTCAAGACATGGGTTGCCATAGCCGACTACACTCCAACCCAAGTCTGTTCTCTGAGCAAAGGGCTCATTTTCTTCTCCAGCAACCACTTGTCTTGGTACAAGAGCTTGAGAACAGTTGTAGCCAATTAGTAGGCCGATGTCACAGCTCTGCAGAGGAGAAATTTCATCTGCAATGTGCTCAAGATGAGACCATGCCTTGGCAGTCTCTGGTGTGGGAATATGATCTCTGTTTGCAGGGATGAATTCTCTTGAGTAAGTTACTGGCAGGTAGATTATCTTATCGGAGTAGAATCCTCTTATTTGTAGATCAGTCAGCCTTCTGCTAGGCACCACTGTATTTCTTGAAGCCATTGTGGAGAGCTTTAACTGGACTGGTTCATTTTTAGTGTGAAGCACCTTTGCTGTCTCTTCAAGGATGAAGGTCGTGTCACTCTGTGTATCGAGAAGAGCGTATACAAGAACTTCATGATTTGGCTTACTTGTAGTGGACAACCACACAGGAATGACTGAGGATGTATGGGTGCCTTTAACATTCTGGATAACTCTGTTAGATGTTACCTCGCGTGGTGGTTTTATCACCCTCTCTTGTGAACGATCTGTCGTTCCTTCTCTTGACTTGTCACTCTCCATTTCTCCATCAGTCCTTGTTGACATTCCTCTTTCTTTGCTGCGATTATCGTGTAGGCAGGTTGGATGTCCTTTCTCACAAGTATCACAGATCCTTCTATTTTCACACTCCTTTGAGCGATGGCCAGGCTTCAGACAGCCAAAGCACAACTTCATCCCTTGAACAAACTTGACTCGCTCAGAGATGGTTTTATTCATAAATTTCCAACACTTGTGTAGACTGTGACCTGACTTCTCACAAAAAACACAGCTTGTGGAGGAAGCTTTTTCATCTGAGTTAGTTGCTAGTACCTTTGCTCCGAGAGCTCTGTTCTTTAAAACCTTGATCTGCTCACCTTCAGCAGGTTTCAGAGCATGGAGAGATGTTATTGGGTTATTTGCAATCTTAGCTTCACGTGTGAGAAACTTTACAAACTGCTGGAAGCTTGGGAATGTGTGACTTTCTTCCTCCACTTCTATGACCTTTCTGTTCCATCTCGAGGTCAGCCAGTCTGGAAGCTTTGCAAGTAACTTCTGGTTCTCATTGCAGTCATTAAGTACTTCGAGGCCTCTGATCTGAGTCATAGCAGCCTCACAGCTCCGAAGAAAATCAGCAAACTCTTGAAGTTCGATACTGCCTTTGGAGCTTATCTTGGGCCATGCCTCCAGCTTATCTCTGAATGCTTTGGCTATGAGGAATGGATTTCCATATCTTTCCTCGAGAATCCTCCATGCTGCGTGATAGGCTGACTCTGAACCAAGCAGGAAGTAGCTCTCTATAGCCCTTTTAGCAGGTCCACCCACATACTTTCGCAAGTAATATATATTTTCTTCGGCTGGAATGTTTTTCCGATCAATGAGGGTCTGAAATGAAACCTTCCAGTCATTGAATATTGTTGGTTCAGGTATAGGAAGACGACCTGCACTGATGGACTCTGCAAGTGCTCTAACAAGAGCTGCTGTGCTGTCATCCTGCTTTGAATGTGCCCGGTCTTGTGGTGAAGAATGGTGCTGCAACCGATTATTTTCATGTTTAACTTCTTCCTTTTCCTTCATACAGACACTTTGATGGAGTAGACTGCTTATTTCTTTATCTGAGCACTCACTCTGATCATACACTCGCTGACGTGCCTTAGCAGCCTTTAACTTTTTAACTATTTCTAGTCGCTCCAGTTGTCTCCGCTTTGCATCTAGCACCTTTTGTCTCTCTGCAGCTTCAGCTTCAAGCCTTTCCAATTCCTCAATGCAACACTCTTGTTCTAGTAGTACTTCTAGAGTAGCTTCATTGGCAGCAACTTCAGCAGCGGCATCTTGTCTGCTAACAGAAGTCCGACTTGAATGTCTGGAGCTGCTTTGAGCATGAGAGGACTTAGTGCATTGGGATTTGATACTTATCTTGTCTGAGGCTACAGACTTGAATATAGACGATGTCGCCCTGTTGCCTCGTTGTTCATCTCCTCCACCGTTATCTGCTGTCTCCAAACGATATTTTGCAGTTTGGATGATCTTCCTGGTTACTGCATCACAGGTGTCAATTCTGCGACGTGTGTCATGGTCAGGGTTGTCTATGCGCCTTAACTCATCATAAGCAATGTTCAGATTCTCTGAGGCAGCACTTATTTTGCTTATGTGTTAATGTAGCAGGTTGTTTGAGCATTGTCCACTCAAAGCTTGCTTGGCGTCTTTAGCAATAGCCTTCCACTCCTCATAGCTCACAGTGAAACGGTGAGCAAATCTTCTTATTTGCTCATTGTACAGTTCTTGGCCCTTTTCTGTTAACTTTCGGTCTCTTTGGCTTCTTCGTGGTTCTTGTGAGGTTGTGTGGTCATTAGCTCTTGTGCCTTTAGTAGCCTGTGGTTGCATGTCTATGCACTGCTGCTCTATACTTTCACCTACATTAACCTGCTTTCTCACAGAGGTAAGACTAGGCTCTGACATTGTTACTTGGTGTACTTAAATTTGGGTTAAATCTAATTTGGCCTGTAGCTAAGTGATTCAGCTCCCATTAGCTATTCACATTTATACTATTTTTACCACTAATATTATTTTTAGAACATATTCACATCTACTTCACACAAATCAATATCACGTTGTTCTATGAAATGCAAAATTCAGTCTCTTGGTTGTAGCTTAGTTAACACTTAAACATACACACAACTATACCGTATGAATATAAAATGTGTCAGTCTCTTGTGGGAAATAGTTTAAGCTTCTTTGCATCAGCTGGATTCATGGTAAGGCGCCTGGATTCTTCTGTGGATGCTGCGGCTGTGTAAATGTCAGGAGCAGATGCACACTCTTGGATGTAGAGATGTCCCTTCTTGTCCATGGATCACGGCTCTTTGGTACTGTCTTCCTCGTCTACTCATGCAGAGCAGATGAGTTCTCACTGCAACTCCTCCAGTGACAGGCATGAGGCAAGAGGTCTTGATTTGAATACAGGGCTTTAATGCTGGTCAGCCCGTGAGAACTCATTGCTGCTTATCACACAGAGGTGCTAAACATCCTTTTAAATGTCCTTTATCTTCTTCTGTATACTTTCTTTGTAAGTATGCACTTAAACACGATAACAGTGGAAAAATAATTCGCTTTTTGCGGTAAAGTTTCCTCGGTGCGTCGCTAAAAGGCGCTCGGGTGACAACACTCGGGCGGAACCAATAATTAGTTCCGTCTTGCTGTAAACATACAATTCAGAAGAAATTAAATAATAAAAAGTGCAAATACATGAAATAAACTAAAGTGCTAATACATGAAATAAACTGGTGACAGAGGCAGTTACACCCCCATAAGGTGAATTCAGTTTCTGCATTAGGGATTATTATTATTGGGGATGGATAAGTTAGCATTGCATCTGCCTTCCTAGGACCTGAAGTACTTTTGCATCCAGTAATACTTTTCTGGGTCAGTGATATTGACTGTGCCTCTGGATTACATTGTGTTATTGTGCAAAAGGCGAGTTTACGTCCCGGGCTGGGAAGACAAGGACGGAGCTCACTCTGTTATAATAAGATACACTTAACATTGGCATAGTAATGAAATAACAGCTGACATCAGTTTATGACTTTACGTTTTCATGACTCAAACCGTTATTACCATAAATCAGATGACACAATTGTTTTAGAAATGTTGACCTGTTTTGCATGCAGCATTGATGTATGAATTTCCCTCCCACTGGTTTGATAGTCTATTCCCAGGTCTCCTGTGCAATGATGTTTGCTGCTTCATCTCTAGGTCTCATTCCTATTTGGTCTAAGGTTGAACCATAATTTTGCACAATATATTCAGTATGCTCAACTATGTAATATTTTCTTAACTGTACATTTCATATTGTATCATGTCCTGCCTACTTATTTTTGTATCCCATGTGGTGTACTTCCTCCTGTTCTATTGCTTTACTTCCTTTCTGGTCCTTCCGTCCTGCCAACACCTGCAGTATATCATTCTGTCATATCCAATGATTTATACAGTATATACACTAGATGACAGACCGGGGGGCGCTGCTTTAAAGCCACTGCCCCACCATCTTGGCACTCCATAAACTATATGTTGGAAGCTATAGAAATACATTTATGAATGTCTACTTCTGTTTTTGATACATTTATTATATTACAGACACCTTAATGCATACTTTTAAATTATATTATATAAGCTAAACTAAAAAAAAGGAAATAATATATTTTAAAAATCCTTTATGTTACTGTCCCACTACAACAGCAAAAATACTTAAATACATGTTATTTTATCCTTGAAACACTTAATTGAAATACTGTAGAATTCCATTCATTCCTATGGAGGACTGCTTATTCTGAGGAGTGCTAATATGGCCGACCGGTGGCTCCAAAGCCTCTCATTGGTTAATACACCGCAGTCCAGGGTTTATATACATCATTAGTCACATCTCAATAGGATATTCACATACCATTTTACACTGAACATTTTGTTACTAAAATGATGACAGTGAGCTTAAAATGAGCCATAATTTCCATATTTACATTCTATATTTTCCTCAGGTCCGGCATAATATTAGAGTATACAAGCTGTAACTCCAGTGAGATATACAGTTGAAGTCGGAAGTTTACATACACTTAGGTTGGAGTCATTAAAACTCGTTTTTCAACCACTCCACAAATTTCTTGTTAACAAACTATCGTTTTGGCAAGTCGGTTAGGACATCTACCTTGTGCATGACAAAAGTAATTTTTCCAACCAATTGTTTACGGACAGATTATTTCACATATAATTCACTGTATCACAATTCCAGTGGGTCAGAAGTGTACATACACTAAGTTGACAGTGCCTTTAAACAGCTTGGAAAATTCCAGAAAATGATGTCATGGCTTTAGAAGGTTCTGATAGGCTAATTAACATCATTTGAGTCAATTGGAGGTGTACCTGTGGATGTATTTCAAGGCCTACCTTCAAACTCAGTGCCTCTTTGCTTGACATCATGGGAAAATCAAAAGAAATCAGCCAAGACCTCAGAAAGAAAATTGTATATCTCCACAAGGCTAGTTCATCCTTGGGAGCAATTTCCAAACGCCTGAAGGTTCATCTGTACAAACAATAGTACGCAAGTATAAACACCATGGGACCACGCAGCCGTCATACCGCTCAGGAAGGAGACACATTCTGTTTCCTAGAGATGAACGTACTTTGGTGTGAAAAGTGCAAATCAATCACAGAACAACAGCAAAGGACCTTGTGAAGATGCTGGAGGAAACAGGTATAAAAGTATCTATATCCACAGTAAAACGAGTCCTATATCAGCGTAACCTGAAAGGCTGCTCAGCAAGGAAGAAGCCACTGCTCCAAAACCGCCATAGAAAAGCCAGACTACGGTTTGCAACTGCACATGGGGACAAAGATCGTACTTTTTGGAGAAATGTCCTGTGGTCTGATGAAACAAAAATATAACTGTTTGGCCATAATGACCATTGTTATGTTTGGAGGAAAAAGGGGGTTCCTTGCAAGCTGAAGAACACCATCCTAACCGTGAAGCACGGGGGTGGCAGCATCATGCTGTGGGGGTGCTTTGCTGCAGGAGGGACTGGTGCACTTCACAAAATAGATGGCATCATGAGGAAGGAAAATGATGTGGATATATTGAAGCAACATCTCAAGACATCAGTCAGGAAGTAAAGCTTGGTCGCAAATGGGTCTTCCAAATGGACAATGACCCCAAGCATACTTCCAAAGTTGTGCCAAAATGGCTTAAGGACAACAAAGTCAAGGTATTAGAGTGGCCATCACAAAGCCCTGACCTCAAGCCTATAGAACATTTGTGGGCAGAACTGAAAAAGCGTGTGTGAGCAAGGAGGCCTACAAACCTGACTCAGTTATACCAGCTCTGTCAGGAGGAATGGGCCAAAATTCACCCAACTTATTGTGGGAAGCTTGTGGAAGACAGGAAATTTTTACTGGGATTAAATGTCAGGAATTGTGAAAAACTGAGTTTAAATGTATTTGGCTAAGGTGTATGTAAACTTCAGACTTCAACTGTATCTTCTAATAATCATAATTAGCTACATTAATGACAGTTTATAGCTGGAACCCAATAACACAATCAAGAGCTGACCTCGTTGTGCTTGAGGGCTCTAGATTGAGTGATGGAGCTGTGTCTGACGGGCCAGCAGCACACTGGAACCAAGGAATATTTCCTGCAGTTTTCCTTCAATTTTATCTGTCACAATCAGCCTTTGTCATTTTAACACTTATTGTTTTTATGTGTAGGCGTCAGTGTAAAATATGTGTGCGTGTGTTTGTGTGTGTGATGCTAATGAAGACGTTTGACAGGGGGTGGCTTTACATGGAGTGGAAACCTGCTCTTGTGTGCAATGTGGTGCTGAGATAAACCTCTCTAGGCCTTGCCACCCTCGCCAGATGGCCATGCTCTGCCAGTCTGTCTGCCAACACCCACCCACTGCCTGCTAGTGCTGAGATAGGTGTAGACCCAGGTGATCACCAGCAGAGAGTGGCTCCACAGGAACTATGCCATCGTTGGCTGATGCCAGTTTTCTACTGTGGGACCGAAGCAGAGCCTGGCACAATGGTGCCATTTTAACTGAGCTCCTTTGTTTGTTCCTCTTTGTGTTTCCATTACAATGATTGGCTCTAGGACCACAGGGCGGGGATGTAGTTGACACTCGTTTTCCAGGCATTTAGGTCTATCTGATGTCATGGTGATAGTATCAGTACCTGTGTAATTCACGAAGTCTCTACTGAAATGGTCTCATGTAAGGAGCAGAAGGGGGGAAATATCCCAGTTGGTTTCTGTGCAGAAATACGTTTTTTTTCTGTGCAGAAATATGTTTTGGAACTAGGCTTTTCACTGAGCTGTTCTGAGAATTGAATACCTTGTTCCGGGTCTACACTACATGTGGAGGAACCCTTCAACGGCACTTACCTGGAGTGAAATGGATAAGTAAAAGGCTAGTCAACAAGCATATGCAGACTTATCCATTACACCAACATACTGCAAACCCAGTCATTGTACTATATACCAGCTTGTAATAAGCAAGTTATGGTAATGAAATGATTAAGCATATATTTTGGGGGGATTTTATTTATTTGACAATTCAAAAAACACAATACAACCACACATGTGGATACAATGCATTTAAAATCATATTTCCATTGTTGTCCTTTTGTATTGTCCGGCAGGCAGATTAAGGCTTCACTGATAGTGATATACTGTATATACAGTAGTCTAGAATAGATTATAAATGCATGAAAACAAACTATATGCACAAGATTATAACATGAAACAAAATACACCACTCATCAATAGGGAGGAAACAGATGACCAAGTAACGTATATTAATCCTATTGTACTTTCTCCCCGATGACGTGTGGGACGTGTTATGAGAAGGTCACTGATTACTTCGACCTTTCTGTTCCCTCAACTTCTGTTCCACCTCCCATACAACTACTAATATGATTTATTCTGTAGGAAATGGAAGTCTGATATAAAAGCTTGGAACCACTAACCATATCAACCAGCCTGGCAACGAGTAATCTCCTCTCCGCCTCGCCGACCAGCTCAAATCTAATATAGGGGAAATTTACAATGATATAATAAAATAGGACTCATTCTCCTGAATGGAATCTACATATATTTTTCAATAATGGCCAATATAATTTCCCAGAGTGCAACACTGACTCATCATTCCATGTCTATGTGGAGGTGACCCGGGAGAAGTGAGCGGACATGAATGTATTTACCAAAATGAGAAATAAATCCCTTTCATAGCACTTCCGCAAGAAATGGGATTATTTCTCGGCCTCTCCTATTACGTGGCTCCCGCTAGTGCTCCTTGGTCGGAGGTCAGAACAGACCACAGATAGATCTTGATTTGGAGAATAACAGTTCATTAGGGAAGAGAGCTGTGGCAAAGGGCACAGAAAATGGCTGGACATTGTGGCTGCCAATTAGTGACTGTGGTGCTCTGAGAACTGCACATTAAGCTGATCATACTCTGGCCCACGTGGCATTAGGAGTTACTCATTATTGTTGAGGACATAAATGTCACATTTCATTCAAACCACAGGGAAATGAATGAAATAAATGAGGCAGTGTAGAAGTCGGATGAAATAGCCTTGGGGAGTTATATGAAAAATATGTTTGAAATATATATACAGTATTTTATAGATCAGGTACTGAAATAGCTGTACATGTATCCCCCCCCCCCCCCCCCCCCCCCCCCCCCCCCCCCACACAGCGGAGTCGCTCACCACCTTCCGGAGACATTTGAAACCCCACCTCTTTAAGGAATACCTGGGATAGGATAAAGTAATCCTTCTACCCCCCCCCCCCCCCAAAAAAAATTGTAAAGTGGTTATCCCACTGGCTATAGGGTGAATGCATCAATTTGTGAGTCGCTCTGGACTAGAGCGTCTGCTAAATGACGTAAATGTGCCCTTGAGCAAGGCACTTAACCCTAATTGCTCCTGTAAGTCGCTCTGGATAAGAGCGTCTGCTAAATGACTTAAATGTAAATGTAAATGTAAATGTATGGTTGACATTTGTATGAGTGCGTCTGCTTGTTTAGCACCGTAAGGTGTTTAAGGGTTTGTTAAATTGTTTAAGATCATTGCCTCTGATTACATGCACTATTTATCTGCAGGATTTGTTGAAGCAAGCATATTGATTTAAACGGATAGAACTAGGTTTAATCTGTTTCTTTAGACACGTTTGACTAATTTTGAAATACTGTTCATATATTGATGGGATGGAGCAGGAACCATGTTAATTTGATTAACAATTTAATTGTTGAATCTTTTAGCAAGAAATACCCTTGCAGTCGAGTCATGACCCCTTGTGCGAATGCACTAGTCATCTTTAACTCTTCAGAAACACAATGATTTCAGTAGGCCTTTATTGAAGAAATATGCATTATACAATGTAGGGAAAAGGTTGGATTGGTGGTAAAACACCTTCACCTGAAAAACATCACATACTGGGAACTCTTCAAATAATACTGATTCCAAAGATGCATATTAAAGATTGATTGTCAAGGAAATGCTAACAATGTGATGACATTAATATTCTAGTGATTAACCCTGACTATAGGACACATCTTTCCCAAAGACTTGCCATGACAATGGCTCATCAACGTCACTACAGCATGTTTAATTGCATGTCTGGCAACAATCACATCATTTAATTCAGCTTAATTGTAGTTGATCATGGCTCGCAGCATAATTATCTTGATGTGTTTACATTGAACACGTTAGCAATGCCAGTATGCATTATGAGGCTTTGAAAAACAGATACTTAAAATCGTGTCGTGTCTGTTGTTCGTGGCTATTGCTGTCAACAAGGAGTCCGCTTAGGCTGCACCGTGTTTTAGAGGCTTTTATTAATATCACAAGCTTCAGCATAAGTGACAGATGTCATGACATCCGGAGAGCGACGCCTCAGAATGGCCACTCTGACTTCTTCTTCGTTTAGCCCCTACTTATAAACAATGCAAAAAGAGGGGTGCTCCCTCTTCTGGCCAATCACCAGTCTCCCCTGTCTACAACACACTTCCTGTCTGTTGTATGTGGCGTTACACTAAAACATTCCCTCTTGATACTAAAATTAACGTCCTCTCTGGTTCCACTTAAAACATTAACAACGTCATAATCTCAATACACGACATTTCCCCCCTTCGAGACGAACTAAAAGTCTCGAAAACAAACAGAATAGGATTATGACAAGTAACAATTTATCTTATTGAGTATCTTTAACATTAAACCACAAACATTATCCTCTAGAGTGTAAATACCTTTCTATGAAATATGAATAACTGTTTATGAAGTGTGAATACATTACTATGAAATATGAACAAATCTTTATGGAGTGTAAGAGCGAAAAACTGTCCGGCAACCTTCGTTCCAAATCCATCCATCAATCAAGACAGTAAAATTCTCTCACGGTCCCTCTGCCCCAGGCAACCACCACGGTACTCCAGATAAACTCATAAACAATGTAAATGCATTTGAAACTATGATGCAATCAAATACACATGTAAGCCCCTGCAAACAAAATCCTATCCAAAAAATATCCACTCTAAGGCTGGTCAACCCATTGGACCCTATAGTGGACCTCTCCCTGCCTAGACTCCCTGTCCCTAAGCATCAACGAAATAAACAAAAACATCTAAGATCCTCACATGTATTCAATAACATCAAATATCATTCTACAAAAATTAATACGTAAGAATATGACACAATTATGTATTACACATCAAATATGTCTATATTTCATTGCAGACACTGGAATGTAGTCCACTACACTTCATCTCCCCGTAGTCTCGACTTCCAATGGACTGTTGATGATGGAATCGGAATCTTTCCACCCCTCCTTGTTTTATCTCCTCCAGTCATTGTCCTTTCATATTGTCCTTGTTTGAGTATTTCAATCTCCACATGTCCCCCAAATGCTTCTGGAAGAAAAGAAAAAACCAAACAGTATCTTTTGCAAAACAACACTTTCAAATTAAACATCAATATCAACTAAGAATATAAAAATGATATATAAATGATGTATGAATCACATTAAATGATAGAATAATGAACTAGGATAATTATTCATTCATACACTTCCCCCCTTTGATTCATAAAATCATACCAAAATCACCCCAATATTGAATTTTTTTTTTGAAAAATGATCAAAACATCAAAAATGATATTTATCCATTCAGTTCCACTTGTCCATCTTCATCCAGATCAGGAACAGTCAACACCGGCATCTGAGTGTTGTCTCCAGGCATCACTCTCCAACCTATCTCAATATCATAGCTTTCTCAAAGGTCAGTAACAAATTACAAACCTCACACACAGTGCTATCAAAGCTGCAACTAAAATCTGAACCATCACTGTCCCTACTGGGCCTAATTGATCTTGCAACCAAGACTTCGCTGGCTTCCCCTCCTTCAGATCTACCAAATGCATCCCTTATATTCTTCAATGCATATATAACCCTAGTGATAATATCTGAACTATCTGGACTCAAAGTATACCTAATATTATCAATATGATCTTCCCAAATGTTACACCATACCATGGAAAAAGTCCCCCCTTCTCCCTTACATTTATCCTTCAATGATAGACTTGAAGACTATAACATGTAGCCATGTCTCTTTCCATCCAATTTCCAACCCTAGCTTCAGATTGATCTGTGTTCGGTGCTACCCCTCTTTTAATGGTAGAAACCTCATATGGAAGCTTCAACGTTGACATGTAACAACATCCTGTCCATCCATAGGGTAAGAATATATATGCTTTATCACCACAAACCCTCAAAATAGCTCTAAAATTCCCCATAGTCCCATTGTCAGGCAAAAGCTAATCTTTTAACCATCAAAGTCCTGCTGTTCCTACTACCTGGTACATAAAAAGTTACATTATATTTCTCATTACTACCCTTAAGGTCATGCATACCCAAAGTTATCATATAACATCACAATCTGATATTCCCATAAACATACCCCTTACCTCATATGTTTTATTAGAACCAAACAACTTTTAGCCCTCACTGCTTTCACCTCCAATGTTCAGTTACGCTGTTACCTGATTTTACTTCATATCTAACAAATTCCCATAGGGTAATTCATTTAACCAAGAACACCTAAACCTAGGCTTAAACAAATGTTTTGACAACGACATTATTTTATCTGTTACTGATTGTTGTTGCTGATACAACAGCCATGACAAAGCCTAAGATTGACCAATACTTGATAGAGGTCGAGCGACCGTCTCTAACATGTTTGACTGGAATTCTCAACAGACATGGACCCTCAAGATTCCTCACTGATATTACAGAATGAGCTGCTGGAACCTGCCCATCTATCTCTAATTTTCACAACAGAAGAATCAAACCACTCCATTTAGTTTCTCTCTTCCCTAACGAGCGGTACTGATCAGATACCTCTCCTTGTCTGTCATTAAAATCAAAGACCTCATCCTGTACCTCCATGATAGTCCCCTTCACTATTTCAGATGAATCTATATTGTCTCTACCACTATCTGCTCTCCTATTTTAACCCTATTCGTACTATCCTTGACAGCACTCTCCAATTCGTAACATAAACCCCTGAGTCCTTCTTGCTACCTCCTTTAATTTCAGGAAAGTTGTTGTCGGTGTCATACTTCCTACATTTGCTATTGCCATCGTATCATTAATCCCTTCCAAAGTTACCATTAAAGTAGTTGACTTAGTTGATGTATTACCACCTTTAATTACGTCTAGTGGGAAAGTTACCAATATACTCTGTGTATTATTTACTGTTGGAGTGACTACTGTAACATATTCTTCCTGACCTCCTTTGATTAGGTGCAACAGCTTCTACTCCTGGTCCTGATAACAATACTTATTCTCCATAATTATCTCTCCATGTGGGAGGAACGTCCCCATCCTAACCCTAATAAGTATTTTCCTCTAAAATTGGTGCTGGAGCTATTGGTTCCCTTATAATCAAATGCGATATATTTATGGCTTTAATAACTATCAATGTTGAAAGAGTTAAATTGCTTCTCACTGTTGTTTTAATAGACTGAAGTGTTAATGTCATTATTGTTACTTCATCCATTTTCCCCAAAGCTTTGAGCTCTTTGCTTGTACTTCCATCTATCACCACTAGTGTCAAATGACGTAAATGTAACTTACATTCACTCTCTCTCTTCCTACTCTAAACCCTAACTTTCAAACTTTTGATACACCTATAATTACCTTGATCTCCCTACTCTAAAGTGTCCTTCACCACTGTTCTCTCTCTTACTACTAACTTTGAAACTTAGCTTACTGTCTTAGAGTTCCTTCAACCTAGTTCTCCTAACTTATTTTAATCTAATCTTTTCTCCTAACCTTTAAAAACCTTTTCCACTGATTTATTCACAAAATCCCTTTACCACCAAATTTTTAGGATATGTGATTGGGAAAGTCCCCACCTGCTTCTGACTTCTTTACACACAGACTTGGCAAACGACTAAACACCTTTTAGCCTAGCCTGAAATCTCTTGGTGTAAGAATGTAACCCAGAATAACAGTCACCCCTTTTAACTTTATTTTTCAGACAGATTGTCTAATAGGCAGTCTAATAGATTATCATCCTTCCTATGATATTATATTTTTAAGCCAATATGATTCCCAAAAACCCTACTTTTTTAAAATCTTCTACCAGACAGTCGTTTAGTGTACATCCTATTGTACAATTCAATTCAAACAATGCATCTCTTCCCAACACTGCAATAGGTATATGTTATAATATTAGTATGTCTATTTTAATTTCTCCTTGATTTTTTTATAGCATAGCTCAATTGGTTCCCTAAGAGTAATTAACTGTTTTACTACCTCAAATCCCTATCCTAATTAGTTAATTTTACATAGTGAGATGTTTAACCTCTTTTAGGCTCAACACAGATAAGTTTTTCCACTATTCACCATTCTTCTCATAGTCCTCTGTTTTTACTTCAATTGTTAGATATTTTCTCTTCTTCTCTAATCGGTGCTACCAGCTGACACCCCCCTTCGTATCTTCTAGGCACTCTAGAATCCTTAGGGTTCACCTGGAGAACAGGTGATCTTGACTGGCCCCTGTATCTTCCTTAAAAATGTTCTCTGTTGTTTCCTCCTGGCCCATTGCACTCACAGGTAAAGTGACCAACCTGTCCATAATTATAACAGTCTTCTGAAAGTTGCTGGAAGTGTAGCTGAAATCTTCCTCCTCCTTCTAAGTCTTCTCGTCCGCTTCCTCTCCAATTCTGTGTCTGTCCAGAAACTGGCTGTGGATATGGAACACCTGGTACCCCCCTTGGCTGGTACAATTGCATTTGATATTGTTCAGTTGAAGCTGTAACAGTGATTGTTGATTTGGTTCACTCTGATTCTTCATAACCAAAGCTTCTCTTCTCCACCAGTTGTATGATTGAGTTTTCTGAGAGTTTCTTGATCCTGTTCTTTCTTGCTGTTGACATATCAGGATTCTTCAAAAGCTTATATTCTAAGTTCTGTCCTCAAAATATCATCTTCCATCATCTTCTTCTATTTCTTCTGTGCCAGTCCTTGTAGGATAACCTCCTTTTGAATACACAGCACCTTTAGTCCCCTCTTTATCGCTGTCTTCATCTGAACTCGAATCTCTTGTATCCTTCTTCCTTCAACTTCCATCAGAGATCAAATCTCTAGTATCCTTCTTCTTTCCTCTCTTGCCAACTTCCTTCTGATCACAGAGTCATATCCACCCATGACCTCTTCTCAATCACCCTCATCTTCATCATCCTCGTCTTCTTTAACCTCACTCTTCTCTTCCAGACATCTCATTTTCTTCCTTCTGGAGTTTTGGATTCATCTTCATTGTCGTTTCTGCTTGTCCTCTATCTATTATTCATCTTCATCTCTGATGCAACAATCACCCTCCTGGATGATCACCGGAAGCTGAGGATAAACATCCCTAAGCTCTACTTCCTTCTCATAAGGTGGGTGTCTTTTTGCTGAATCCGTATGTGAGAAAGGTGTACTAACTTCTGCCATTAGTTCTCCTGTCACCTTCTCTATACCTTTGTTTATCTTATTGCTGGAATCTTTTATCAGTTTTTGTTTGAGAATGAAGGGCAACTTTTGTTTCATTTGCCGGATAACCTAACAATACTTTAGTTAAAGGATTACTATTTTTCCCATATCAACCAGTGTAATCACTTTCATAGCCTTGCTGTCCTTTCTCCCCATTGTAACAACCCTTTTATATTCCTTTATCGTGAATTATTTTATTTTTAGACTATATAGCCTATGGCTTCCCCCCTTTAATTATTAATATAAACCTAAACAACCCCCAAAAAAAAAAAATAATAATTTTTTTAAATTTTTTATTAAATAAATCAATTAAAAATCATGAATAATTAAAACCAATTTTTATTCCTATATCCTATGTCACCAATTTATCAATTAGTGGTGGCTATCTTACCACAACCCATCAAATGCAAGTAGTCAACTTCAGACTACAATTCCCATAACCCCTTGCTCTATAAGCACCTAATTATCTTAAATTTACAGAATAATGTCAGTCCTTGATTCCCAACACAACTCCAATCAACCCAAGTGATGCACATAGCCTCCAAAATGCAATTTTTAATGAAATAGTATTTGCCAAGCCTATGTGAAATTGTCATAACATCAAATGTTTTGTAAGGGATGATTTTGTGAACTAGCCTGATATCTGATCCTCTGCCTGCGTCACACCTTGTCACGTGACGCACGTCAGCCCCTCATCTCTCTCTCCTTTGCTCTCATATGACAAAAGAACAGAGACACAGAAAACGATTTTAGTAGTTACTGCAATCACTGAGTTATCTCAACCATATTCAACATTCCTTCGTAAACATTCGCTCTAAGATTTAATTCAGGACTAAATAGATCAATAACATTTTTATTTAATTTTTATTTATTTTAATCGTCATTTAATTTAATTTATTATAATTCGTCCTCATATATCTAATTTATAAATTCAATAGGTCACAAAACAAGTTTCATCTTTAACCATCCGCCGATGTAACAACTAGAAGATTTAATTCATTTTCAAATCCTTCCTCTTTGTTCCCTCGTCTGTGTTTCTGTCTCCCCCTGCGACACGCAGGCCCACAGAAATATGACACGTTACCCACAATCCCATGTTGTAGTTTTACTATACCCTCGTGTTGTAGTTTAGTGCCGTAAAACAAAACGTGTCCTAATCTCGTGCCATAAACTCCCCCTTTCTGTAGTGTAGTGTCGCAAAATTAAACGCATGCGCAAATGCATTCAATGATACGATTCCCAGACAATAGAACGATAGCATACGCTACAGCTTCACTATTTTATACCTTATAATCGAACAATTACACATAACAGAGCTCACATTTGCGTAGAACTGTGAATTCCACCCACACACAAACAAGTTTAAGAGGCTTTAATCCATCGCAATGGCCCTCTAAGGATACGTTAGCATGTAGCACGCAACACAATTAGCATTAGCATTTAGCATTAGCCGCTATGTATAATGTAGCATGAAACCCAATCCAGCATTTAGCATTAACATTAGCCTTAGCCTTTAGCTAACTGCGGCCTACCACACACAAATAAGCATCCTGCACTGCCCTTATTCCTTTTTGTCTATTTCCCTACCGTTTGTGCTACCGTGGATTAATGACCATTTCACCGAGAAATTAGACCCAATCAAACCCCCCGTCGGACGAAAGTCGAGCCATAATCACAATCAGATAAACCCCATCAAACCGAGTTTTCTTTAAAACCCACCGACTGCACATTCTATCGTGCAAGCGGATTTGCGGCCCATCATTTTCTAAATGGCCCCCCCGGGGTCTTAAGCGGTACAGTGCTCTAATGTATGCGCATATCTGTTTTAATTGTACACCTTCAATACTTAATTCCTACCGTTTTATGCTCTAAAATTCCAATTACCTGCCGTTTACCAATGGAATATATTATAACAGACTCCTAGTCGACCACAACAGCGCACATCAACAACGACCCAAGTACTTTTAACTGTACACCTTCAATGCCCTCTCATGAATCAGCGGAATAACCAATGCCCAAATTTTGTGAGTAATCTCACCTTTAAAGCCGGCTTGGGCAGTAGTTAACTCGCGACTCAGGAAAGGAACCAAGAACGATGAAATCAATATCCCGGACGAGCCCCCATTTGTAGTGTCTGTTGTTCGTGGCTATTGCTGTCAACAAGGAGTCCGCTTAGGCTGCACCGTGTTTTAGAGGCTTTTATTAATATCACAAGCTTCAGCATAAGTGACAGATGTCATGACATCCGGAGAGCGACGCCTCAGAATGGCCGCTCTGACTTCTTCTTCGTTTAGCCCCTACTTATAAACAATGCAAAAAGAGGGGTGCTCCCTCTTCTGGCCAATCACCAGTCTCCCCTGTCTACAACACACTTCCTGTCTGTTGTATGTGGCGTTACACTAAAACATTCCCTCTTGATACTAAAATTAACGTCCTCTCTGGTTCCACTTAAAACATTAACAACGTCATAATCTCAATACACGACAATCGCTTCCATATTCGCTACAGCGGAAATCTCTCATTTAGGGAAGCCAAGCCTTTGTGTCGCACACTCAAACAGGAAGCATAATCTTTTGAAGGTGGCAGTTTAAAACAATCCTGCCAACGCAGCAAGACTTGGGCACCTCATAAGACACCTCATAGGTGTTTTTATGTTTGAATCATCACTTTTCATTTTGGGATGGTTGCCATTTGCAGCATAACAAAGCTTCAGTACATTGTGTAGGAGCAGAGCAACACAAAGATTTGTTGTAGTACTTTGAGGACATTCAGATTGACGTTTTGAAGACCGTTTTAATCGTTTATGACTACTCCTTATAGAAAGACTGGGGAGGTTATTGTACATAGTGCTGTACTACTCCTTATAGAAAGACTGGGGAGGTTATTGTACATAGTGCCGTAGTGGCAGGTTACAATAGGCCTTTTTTGTATCTTGGCCTCTGTTTTTTTCTTTATGGTTTGAGTGTGAGTACTTTTCAACTTAGTTACTCAGTTTTGGCACAAGCCATCTACTGCTTCTTGCCTTGGCACAGACTTCCTTCCTTCTGCTCTTCCAAAATAGGTCTCACTCATACTTTTTGTCCTCCAGTGAATGAAGGAGAAACAATGGGTGCCAAAACCAGCCTGTCTGGAATAATAGGTTACTAAGCACTGCCTTTGAATTCATCAAATATTTTCCCCAACTTGGCGTTTAACTGAAGACAGTTGGATTCAAGCGGTTCGATAACGTCCCATGCCCCGCTGAGATCAACCAGCCCCCCTGGCGTCTTCCGTGGGGATCTGGGCAAAAGCGCTTCAGTTTTGACCTGCCTTTCTTTATCGATACTTTTTCCCTTTTTCTCCCTATAACCTTTTCTTCTGATGTTCCTTAGTCAGATGATATTGATCAACAGATATGGAAAACTCATATGACATATGAGTTTAAATGTTTTCAGAGGAAGTGCAAAATCGTGTTTTGAACAATGGGACTTGGACATGCCCCGAGACTATGGGACAATTTGACAACAGAAAGCGTGGTTCAATGGCCAATTGGATTCCATCTCTACTTAATTTTAATAGCTGGTCCCTCTGTGAAGGATGTGATTCAGAGGTGTAGATCCAATGG
This sequence comes from Coregonus lavaretus, assembly GCF_964263955.1. Lineage (NCBI taxonomy): Eukaryota > Metazoa > Chordata > Actinopteri > Salmoniformes > Salmonidae > Coregonus > Coregonus lavaretus. Next base: position 24,181,652 of record NC_139990.1, read on the forward strand.
ATCAACTGAGTAGATGTTGAAATATCATCTAAAGTACTTTCTATTTCACCTTGAAATGAATGCCACATATTATTAATAATAATATACCGGTTTTGGAAAGAGAGAGAGATGGACAGGCTTACCCACCAGCACTGGTGTTTATCGAAGTCAGAAGTGGTATTTCTACAATATGCTGCTCATGCATTATGTTACTAAATGATGTATTCACTTCAGGAGGCGGAACTTAATTGTATTCCTATGCAAATGTTGTTTATGAACTATGCCTAGACTGCATTTGGAATGCCGGATACCTGACAAAATTGCATTTAATATTTTATCAACAGCCATAGGGCTGGTGACGCTGGATTGCATTCTGTGAATAAAGCTGGTCTGAATGGACTCAACTGAAAGCAATATCATCTAAAATGCATTGCTTTGTCAGATATAATGTGACAACAGGATATTGCTTTGCACTTTTTCTTGCTGTACTAAATTCCATTTAGGTTTGTGTGTGTGTGTGTGTGTGTGTGTCCTCCACAATATGATTGGTTCTCATTTGGCAGTGTAAATAAAAGTCTGTCCAACATGTTTTCACTGTGATTGAGACAGCCATCTTGGGCAACATGGACACTGTAATCTATTACATTTTAGACTCAAACCTATCCACTGATGTTCTTCTCCTTCTTTCAGTTAATGTGGGACTCATTGATCCTCAGTTTAGTTGCTAGAAGTTGTCTTTCAGTGTACAGCTGGCTTTGAGTTGCATCTAGCTTCATCACTATGTTGTCATAGGCAAATATCCTTTGAAGTCAGGCCTGGGCAAATTCATGTTGTTCTTCATGTTGAACTTCCGGATGTTGTTTAATACATAGAATTAGGAATTAGAATACTATAATGGTCATGAACCTTCTTATGATGGAATAAAGGTCAGCCATTTTGGTCAGGGAGTTGGTCAACCATATTTTGCCAGTGCTGTGATAAGATATTGTGTAAAATAATTTATTTGAAGAATCTATTTGCACTGTATGTTTGCTAGCTAGCTAGCCATCCAGTTTTAGAGGAATTATTCCATTAATTCTTCAAATGAACTGCCAATATGTCAACATTCCATTCAAACAATGCAGTCAATTCACAGCCATACACTGGTTGAAATCAGTTGATGATAGGACTTAGACAAGTTGTAAATGTACTGATATTGTATCATATAATGAAAAGATTTGGCATGGGTCCTCAGATCCTCAAAAAAGTTATACAGCTGCACCATCGAGAGCATCCTGACTGGTTGCATCACTACCTGGTATGGCAACTGCTTGGCCTCCGACCGCAAGGCACTACAGAGGGTAGTGCGTATGGCCCAGTACATCACTGGGACCAAGCTTCCTGCCATCCAGGACCTCGATACCAGGCAGTGTCCGGTACCGGAGTGCCAAGTCTACGTCCAAAAGGCTTCTTAACAGCTTCTACCCCCAAGCCATAAGACTCCTGAACAGATAATCATGACTACCCGGACTATTTGCAAGTCTGCTGCCTCAGTTTTGATGATGGCAATTTGCATATACTCCAGAATATCATGAAGAGTGATCAGATGAATTGCAATTAATTGCAAAGTCCCTCTTTGCCATGAAAATGAACTTAATCCCCAAAAAACATTTCCACTGCATTTCAGCCCTGCCACAAAAGGACCAGCTGACATCATGTCAGTGATTCTCTCGTTAACACAGGTGAGAGTGTTGACAAGGACAAGGCTGGAGATCACTCTGTCATGCTGATTTAGTTAGAATAACAGACTGGAAGCTTTAAAAGGAGGGTGGCGCTTGAAATCATTGTTCTTCCTCTGTTAACCATGGTTACCTGCAAGGAAACATGTGCCGTCATCATTGCTTTGCACAAAAAGGGCTTCACAGGCAAGGATATTGCTGCTAGTAAGATTGCACCTAAATCTACCATTTATCGGATCATCAAGAACTTCAAGGAGACAGATTCAATTGTTGTGAAGAAGGCGTCAGGGCACCCAAGAAAGTTCAGCAAACGTCAGGACCGTCTCCTAAAGTTGATTCAGCTGCGGGATCTGGGCACCACCAGTGCAGAGCTTGCTCAGGAACGGCAGCAGGCAGGTGTGAGTGCATCTGCAAGCACAGTGAGGCGAAGACTTTTGGAGGATGGCCAAGTGTCAAGAAGGGCAGCAAAGAAGCCACTTCTCTCCAGGAAAAACATCAGTGACAGACTGATATTCTGCAAAAGGTACGGGGATTGGACTGCTGAGGACTGGGGTAAAGTCATTTTCTCTGATTAATCTCCTTTCCGATTGTTTGGGGCATCTGGAAAACACCTTGTCCGGAGAAGACAAGGTGAGCGCTACCATCAGTCCTCTGTCATGCCAACAGTAAAGCATCCTGAGACCATTCATGTGTGGGGTTGCTTCTCAGCCAAGGGAGTGGGCTCACTCACATTTTTGCCTAAGAACACAGCCATGAATAAAGAAGGTACCAACACATCCTTCGAGAGCAACTTCTCCCAACCATCCAAGAACAGTTTGGTGACAACCAATGCATTTTCCAGTATGATGGAGCACCTTGCCATAAGGCAAAAGTGGCTCGGGGAAAAATTGGCTCGGGGAACAAAACATCGACATTTTGGGTCCATGGCCAGGAAACTCCCCAGACCTTAATCCCATTGAGAACTTGTGGTCAATCCTCAAGAGGCGGGTGGACAAACAAAAACCCACAAATTCTGACAAACTCAAAGCATTGATTATGCAAGAATGGGCTGCCATCAGTCCGGATGTGGCCCAGAGGTCTTGAAAAAGAAGGGTCAACACTGCAAATATTGACTCTTTACATAAACTTAATGTAATTGTCAATAAAAGCCTTTGACACTTATGGAATGCTTGTAATTATACTTCAGTATACCATAGTAACATCTGACTAAAATATCTCATAACACTGAAGCAGCGAACTTTGTGAAGACCAATACTTGTGTCATTCTCAAAACTTTTGACCACGATTGTAGGTGCCAGGCTGCTGGGTTTTTCACGCTTTCCAGTGTGCATCAAGAATGGTCCACCACCCAAATGACATCCAGCCAACATGACACAACTGTTGGAAGCATTGGAGTCAACATGGGCCAGCATCCCTGTGTAACGCTTTCGACACCTTGAAGAGTCCATTCCCCAACGAATTGAGGCTGTTCTGAGGGCAACTCAAGATTAGGAAGGTGTTCCAAAAAAATGTAATACTCAGTGTATATTTTAGGTGCTAGAGCTGGGCCAGAACAAAAGTGTGCATACCATGTTGGCTCTCCAGGAGTACGATTGGCCACCCCTGAGGTAGCCTGTGAATACTCCAAAATGAATCATAGCTCCCTTTCCCCTCGTCGACTCCCCCCTTATTCAGGCTGGCAGGGAGAGATGGCCAAACGTCTGCCTCATAACACAGCAGACACATGCTCCAGGGCATTAGCCCTGGTGCTAATGCGACAGTGTGCACGGGAAATCAAACTCCACAGCCGTTAGTTCCCAGGGTGATAGCACCTCCATTGTAAGCCACAACACACACTGACATGCTAACAAGCCCTCAAACCACAGGAAGGGTAATAGCACCATAAAAAAAGGCCATCTTCATTTATTTTCCCAATTGTTTTTGGAGGCGTTTCGAATATTACAGTCCTCCGAGCCCCCTCGTATATATTCATTTTTACACTTCCTGTAAAGTAGAAAATAAATATTTGATTTGTTTTAAATGAAATTCAGCACTTTTCTTCTACTGGGAAATTACCGGGGAACTGAGGTGCGGTGAGAGAAGGGACTATGTGTGTCTGGCTAAAGAGTCCAGTTCATAGTGACAAAGTTAAAGGAGAAAAAGAGAGCAAGACAACATGGAATTACTTTTTTAATAAAATAGTTGCAGGCCTCAAGGCCATTGTTGTTGGCTTTCCAATTGCTTTAGAGAGAGATTTGATCAATACGGATTTACATACCTTGGATACATTGCATAGCCTAAATGTATTCAAACTGTTAGATCAATAGATTTGGCCATGATTACAAAGATTGTGCCAAGTTTGTAAAGACTTCCCAGTAATAATTATATCTGTCTTGTGGACAGAAATTAATCATGAAGCTGAAAGTGCCTGTGGGGGAATTATTTTATAAAGACTTGTAATATATCAAAATCAATATTTTAGCTAATTCATTTCATGTCTACTGCAGAAATAGTTGATTCTATAATTACTAAGCTTCTATTGAATCATTATTACATTTTGTATGAATAACATATAGAATATGTTATCTGCTGGTTTTTAGGCCTCAGATTGTGTCCCATCATGGGGTTCTTTGTGGATCTGTTTAATTAAAAGTTTCATTTCCTTAATCAATTCCCCCTTAATATGTTTGTATTGATCGGCATGTGCTATGTATAGGGCCGACCTTCTGCAAGTATCCATCACAGGTGCCATTTAAGGAACCAGTGTTCCCCGTAATTAATCAAAATATAATTACACCGGAAACTCCTCATGTAATGTCTCAATCCCTTTAGTTTCAATCCATGTTGGCATTCCCTTGACAGTATAATTGACCACAACAAATAGAAAGTCATGTTCTCTTTGTCAGTTTCATCACTCATGTCTTTGCAAATGTTTAATTACAATCTAAAACTAGAGTACAACAGCCATGATTATGGCCCTGTTTGGCGAACTCGGTTTCAAATGAGATGTTTGCTATTGTAGGTGCATCTTTTCACAGTACGTAAGCATGTAATTGTATAGCCTACACACTCACAAATTAATTGCTCATGTAATTCTAAATTGCTAAATTGCTTTTGCATATTTCATACAGTAATGTTAGAAACACTATTACCTCTGCATCATCACTGATAATAAACTGATAGCATGATGGTAATAATCCTAATCTTAATGTACACCAATTTGCAGTGTTTGTCAAACGCTAAAATCAAGGAAACGCAACCTCCAATAATTGTATTTCCTACTTTAGAGCTAATTGGCACTTTAAGGTGATGAAAGGAACATTTAAAGTAATCTCTTCAAATTGGTACCCATAGCTTTCTGTTGTGGGGGTGGTACTGCACAATGCATTCACTTTAAAGGGTCAGACTTGAAGACATGACCGCCACACGTTTAATCTCTTTGAAATGTCAAAAGTTATTAGCTCTGTAGAAACCGCATCCTCATCTGCATCACATCCTCTTCACATTGATTTGAGGAAGAAATGGATAAGAAAAATTACAAAGGAAGTGGGCGGACATCGGCTACTCATATCATTTCTCTTTCACTTCTTATGTGATAAACATAGATGGTCTAGGCCTATTGGTCGCTCTGGGGCTCTCAGATTCTAATAGGATTTAGTTTAGGGTTTTATTTCCATGACAGGAGCAGCTAGACACACTAACTACCAGTCAGTACTCGGTTACATATTCAATAATTAAATCATTGAATTAGAGGACAAAGACTCCACTCTAACTCACCACTGTTGAGAGTGAGAATCACCTCAGTCTCGCCCTGAAGGACTTGAGACTTCACCTAATGTGAATTATTGACACGTCTGGTTACAAACGTACAGTTCAAAGTCAAAGCCAATGCTTAGCCTTTTAAAGACACCACTTCTCAGTTGAATAATGGTACGGTAAGACTGCCTAAATCTGAAGGAAATCTTGAAGCGTCTGAGATTAGTTATGTGCTTGATATTCTTTTCATAACAGAACTCAAGCCTTGGGGGACATACTGAATGTGTCTATGTGTGAATGGATGACTCATTCCCAATGGCTTTAAATGTCCTTTGTTCTTTCAGGCCTCCAAGGCGACAATTAAACAAACATATCAGCTCTGAAACACGAAACTGAATGATGTGAATCCTGGCAGAATTTTTTTTTTCACATCACTTACACCTTCAATTACAGTAATACGTGATGGCATATAAATGATGCTTTAAGGCTGTCATGAGATGCACTGAGAACAGAAACTACATTTTCAAACAAATTTTCTATTTTATAGGGTATGACATCCTCTTTCAGCCTTTGAGGTTCCCCAAAATGAAGGAAATCCAAGTACAGTTCCTATCTCCTTAAAGGTTATTGGTGAAAAGAAGTGAAGGTCTTTGCAGACTGTACGATTTTAGCCGTCTTATGCCACGATTTTGCCGTCCCAGACAAAATGTCCACGCAGTGGGCAAATTCTTAGGTCGTAAACGATTGTCGGACATCTTGGCTCGTTCAGTGTGGCAGGATCTAGGTCTGCCAATTAAGTACCACTACGTGTAGTCGTAGGCTCCAACAAAGTTCTGGCAGTGTCACAATTTTTTTGCCTTTATCGTGTAGTGTGTGTGGCTGGTGTTACGAGACGATCCCGGTGACTGACCAATAGGAACATGGCCGGCACTGAGTATGCGCACAATAATACAATTATTTTGAATAGTCAGATTAATATAATAGTTTGATTTAAACATTTAGATGCTCTGCAAGAAGAACGATTTCCCTAATAATCTTGTTTACATGACACATCTGAAATCAGGCTACCTGATGGGATTTTGATAAATACACAGAATTGCCAAAATAAACGTTCTACCACAGCAACCATGTTATTTTGGGGAAGCCTATTTGATTCTGAGTTCGGACAAATAATTATTTCTGAGATGCATAATTTCAGTTTTTCTGAACTCACTTCTCTCGCGCATAAGCATAGAGTGAGACTTGCACTGCTGGCACATGTGCAGATCAAACACACCGCTGCAGTTGACGTAGCCTCGAAAGCCAATCGTAGAATGTGACGACAGAACTGAAGCGTCGCAAATCCTACAATCTGGCCAGGTTGACATCAGGATTTGAATTTGGTAACATCGCACAGTGAGACGTAATAATCGTAAACGACTGAATCCGACGTACAGTCTGCAAAGGCCTTTAGTAGACCATAGTTACTCCTCCTTATCTGAGCTATTCCTGTAACAAAGCACATGAGATCTGCCTCTGTTTTGAAACTTAAAGGCAATCTGTAGTCCAGTCTTTTCCCATAGAACGTGTGCATTTTCTCCAGTCTGCATCCTACTCAACCTGCTCCCTCACAGGAACATACTCTTTCCACTGAGCCTTTTACATCTGCTCTATTGACTGAGGGAAGCTGCCGAGTGTCCATTGCTAGTGTGTCTCTATTGCTCTCTTGTAGAGAAAAAGGAGGGAGACATCACAGCCAGAGGTCTGAGTTGGAAGCACAGGTGCGACATGAGGCCTTGTGTATGTAAGGAGTGATTGGATATGGGCTGTGCATTGTTACATTCAAAGAGGAACTTTACAGAAAAGGCTAGTGGTATTGAAAGCGTCCAACGGACATCAGGTGGCATTGCTCGAATGAAATCACCCGTGTTTTGGTATTCTTCTTTTGGTTTATTCTCACCCTCTCTGGTGGTCAGTGAGAATGCAAGTCTGATTCATCTAAAAGTAGGTCTTATTGATTTGAATTTACTGGCCTACGCCTGCTACCAGGTACAAGGTGAATGTAAGTAAAAGTTATTAGTCAGTGACTATTTTCTCTATCCTGACTACCCATCCACATTGCTCCAGCCAAATGCCACGGCCATTAGCATTTCTTCTCCACCATGAGTCTGGATTTGCTTTCCTCCCCGACATCTTAAGAATGCTAACACATTCTGACCGTTCTGATTGGGCCCAGAAACCAACGGGTTGGGCCAGAGCCAACCCACACAAATCATGAATCACGTCATTGGCTTTGATACTCTGATTGGTTAGAGATGATCCAATCGCTGATGAACTTGTTTTGTACAATGGCCCTCATTTTAACGTCAGTACAAACAACTTTTATGATGGCAGTTTCACACTATGGAGTGATCGATAGAGCAGCGGAATTAAATTCAGGATGAGTCATCAGGCAATAATAAATAACTGCTGGATGTAGTACTGCATTGTATTACTGTTGCTATCACTTGAGAGGGAGTGGCATTTGCAAATTACAACTGACGATTGACCAGGGTTGATGTTACCATATTCATAGTCATTGAATGAGTAAATAAGTATTGATTCATTAATTATGATATGATCTAATGTGTATATCAACATTTCTTTACAAACGTTTAGTATTAAATGTTTTGTGTCATTTCTACCAAAAGTTAAATGCTAGATTTGTGCCATTTGAAATTGAGTTTTCTCATATCCTTCCATTTTGTCAGTGAGGCTTTGCGATATTGCTGACAAGTAGCTTTTGAGGTTGAAGGGCACAATATGCGCCCATGAAACGTGATAACCGGTAAATACTGTCGGTCAGCAAAGAGAGAGAGGGAGAGATTATGGGTGTGAAGAGGAACAGAAATATGGGAGTACTCGGCCACAAGTGAGAGCTAATTTACTTTGCCCCGAGATAAGGAAGAGGGTAGTTAAGGCTTAATTCTACTACAGGCCAGGAGAAAAAGGCACCCCTGTTTGAACCCTCCCTTTAAGAACTGCTGCTTCAATAGCCAGCTTAGGATGTCTCTATGGGGCCTGGATAAGGCAGTGGGGTGGTTTTTAGGGTACCTTCCTCCTCATTCTCGTCTGAGCCTCATCCTCATCTTCTTCAGAAGTCGGACAGTGTTCAAGAAGCTAAATCAAAGACCGAGCGAAGAGTTGAAAGTGAAGAGTCAAGGAGGGCAGAGGAAGGAAGAAAGGATAAAATAGCAGATGGTAAGATGGAGAGAAAGCCAGGGTGATGTTAAAATGGACAGGCAAAGGGATGGGAGAAGGTTGGTGGAAGAGGATGAACAAGAAAGAAAGAGAGAGGGGTGGAAGCAAAGAAAGAAAAGTGAGAGATTTGGCATGGGCAGGCATTTGCAACTGCCTTTGCCTGGCACCATTATTTAAATGATGCTGTCTTTATTTTACATGTTCATTCTGTAGCCGAACCATCATGAAAAGGAAATCATTTTATTTCCTTATCTACGGAAGGGCAGACAGTTTTATGCGTTTTGCAGGAAAAGTTTGCGAAGTTGGATAGAAGACCAGAATTTCCTCAACTCCAATTCATTAAATCTAAGGTGGGCCATTGACAGACCACCCGTCTACTTTGATCTGTCGCTCTGTCCTTTTCCTTCTGTTCGTCTTTATTTATCTCCCTCTACCTCTCTCCTAAATCCTTCTTTTTATTTACTACCCCTTCCTGTTCCATCTCCAGCACTTCCTCCTCTTGCTCGATGTGTCCATCACGCTCTATTCCTCTCCCACCTTTCTTTTTCTCTTTGACTCACCATTTCTCTGTACCGTCCTCTCCCTCTCTGTCTAATTTTTTCAGACTTCAGTCTCTTTCTCTATTTACCCTCTCTCACTATCAGACAGAATATTTGTCTCTCCTCCCTCTACTCTCTTTCCCTCCACCTCCCTTCCGACTATAGTCATTATTCTCTCTCATGACTGTCTTTTCTATTGGAGCCTGGTGGCTGAGATGGAGGTGGGGAGAGTGCCTCCCTTTTGATGGTGCTGCAGACACTGTCATCTGCCCCTGATTAAGCTGCTGTGCAGCAGACAAGGGGTAAAATAAGAACACAGCATGACCTTTCGTGCCAACCAAAAGAAAAACAACAACAGCAACAAGTTATGCACAATTGAACAGATGGGCTCCACATTTTTTAAACGAAGTTCCTGTCAGATATTTACACTTCTTTTCCCAGAACTCCCCATTGTTTCCCTCTGAGAGGATGAATCTCTGTAGTGTCCTCCTTGAGCTTATTCTCTTTTACCCTGGCAAAAACTTGATAAAAAACGATTTTGTGGAGACAGAAGAATCTTTCAAATTTTGTGATAATTGAGATACTAATAAAGAAAGAGCTTTTGACTTTGAAGGAGCGTTTTAATAGAAAATGTTTTTGGCTAAACTTTGACGGAAGGAAGTTCTTGTGGAAATGGAAGAGTTGACTTATTCAGGTCAGAGAGCAAAACAAGACCAAAATAATATTGTCTATAGGACAGAGTAAAAGAGAACCCACAATAAATACAGAAAGATATGAGAACATAACATGTAAATAGTTTGTAGTATGGTAGTGTTTTGAACATAAAATACTGTAAATTTCACATTTGCCGTTAATTACCGCAAATTACCCTATACAGTATGGAAGATTGTATATAGAAGGGCTATATAGAGTTCTGTCTTTTGACTTCCGTTATCAATAGCATATTTTGTGCACCCAAAGACTTGACATGTCTAGTTACTTCAATGTCTAACAGAATCTACAGCACTTATTGCAAGAAATTAAGGCTCAGTTGTGAGTAACTCTTGGAGCTATAGATTTAAAGGTTGAGACAGACACTGTTAGGTGAGGGGGCGCTAACCTACATCAGATACTCTGCTCTCGTGAGTAATAGTAGCCTTCAGAAGGAGTTTGCGTTACGTACTGTACCTCTTCTCAATCCCCTTTCCCTTCGTTTACTGCCATCCATCACTGACTTGTTTATGCTTCTGGCTGCACGACTCATGCAACTTCAAAAAGCTTCCGTACCTGTTCAATTGAACCTGAATGAAACCAAAACAGAGCAGCCTAATTCTCATCTCGCTGACTTCAGGGAGCCACTACCGTATCCTGAACTTCAGTTTAAAAGGAAAAAGTCCAAGTACCACAGAAAAATCCGGAACAAATACGTTTCCGATCATTAATCGGATGCCATTTATCATCGAGATGTCTTTTATTGTGTATGTTTTTGAGGTGATCTCCATTCCCTGTGGTGAGCCTAAAGCTTTGAGTCCCACAATAACGGCGGTGTGATTTAATGCTTCCAACCCCTTTTAAGCATTGAGTGTAAGGAAAATGTACGCTTAATACAGTATAAACTAATGTACTGAATTTATCATACAAGAGACAAAATTCACAAATTCTACAGCACAATGGCAGAGTCATGTCCTAAGTGTAAAACTAACAGTGACTCAATGATTCATGCATTCTGGGAGTGCTATAAATTCAAAAAGTTATGGGTGGAGTTAGAAAGTTAGCTGTCAGAAATGTACAATATAAATATACTTTTAATCCGTGTAGCTGCATATTTCAAGACATGTCATATGAGGGTACGGTGAGATACCCAATGGGTTGGACCGTACATTTCTTGTCAATCATTTTGAAAAAACTTTTGCTTAAAAACTGTAAATCAAGTGATCCTCCGTTGTTGGGACGGTGGAAGAATCAAATGCGTTATTATTTGAATATTGAAAGGGTGTGGGTGACAGAGAAGGGCAGAGTGGTGCAGTTTGAGGCCATGTGGCATAGAGTCTTGCAGGTGCTGGAGATGGAGGTGGTGGGAACATGTGGGTCTGGGCAGGTGTGACATCGTTGATGTTTGTGTGCGTCTGTCTGTTGTCTTTTGTCTGTGTATGTTTATATTGTCTGAAAAAATTAAATCTTACAACAACAACAAAAAACTTTGAGTGTTTGAGCTTCAGACTTCTGGGTTGTTGCATTGGATTTGTCTATTTCTTCTGCACCTTCTGATACCAACCAATAGCTTGTGCGTGGGTCTGAGCTAGAGCGGGGTTTGTGAGACAAGGGCTATGAAAAGCTGAGACTGTCATGAACACGCATATGTAATCTGTTTTGCTCTATGACGCCCACAAGCCACACAAGAGTCGTTAGAAGGTAAGGGTTTCTTCTACATAGAAGTTCGTAGGAAATCCAAGGCCATAGTGTCTATAATACTGTAATAAGCTCACATAGTTGCTGTCACAAACTATAAACTCCACACAGTTGTCACTGTCTCCCAAGTGGTGCAGTGGTCTAAGGCACTGCATCGCAGTGCTAGCTGTGCCACTAGAGATCCTGGTTCGAATCCAGGCTCTGTCGTAGCCGGCCGCGACTGGGAGACCCATGGGGCGGCGCACAATTGGCCCAGCGTCGTCCAGGGTAGGGGAGGGAATGGCCGGCAGGGATGTAGCTAAGTTGGTAGAGCATGGCGTTTGCAACGCCAGGGTTGTGGGTTCGATTCCCACGGGGAAGTATGAAAAAAATAAATAATGTATGCACTCACTAACTGTAAGTCGCTCTGGATAAGAGCGTCTGCTAAATGACTAAAATGTAATGTAAATGTCACTGACTAGTTGAATATGAATTTCCTACTGAGCAAACAATTTCTGTAATTACAGCATTCTTATAAAAAAAATGTTTTATCCGTTTTTTTCTTGGTGGACCTTATTTTTTATTGACATTTGTCAATAAAACTCATGAATGCAACTGTTTATGTCAAATTGTTTTGTGTTCTCCTTGTAGATCTGATTGTCCGGAAAATAATATGGTAAAACACTTCAATGTGAGGCTAAATATGAGGGCTGAGCAAGCAGATGAATGAAAGTAGTGAATTTAAGCTTTTTCACTGTGGGAATCCCTGGACCAGTTGGGTTAAAGTCTCATTTGACCTCCAGGTGAGGGTGACTTTACCATTCATTCAGGTGTGGCATGTAAAGACACAGAGACAGGAAGGGAAGGGAGCACAGCAGGAAATAATGAAGAGGGCCGACTCTGACTGTCATTTAGTCCTCTGTAGACTCTTATAGAGCTAAATATAACTTTGCCTTTGCTAGGTCACTCAGAAGTTTTGCGATCACTGTAGCTACAAGCTTATAGGTTGTTAACAAACTTACAACAGCCAACAATCAAACCCTCTGCCTACTGGGAATACTGTATTTTTTCATTTATAAATGGCGTATATGCCTCACATTGATACATTTTTAGGTGAAGTTCAGGCTTTGAGTTAGAGAGGGTTAGGATTAGAGCTCTGGTCAAAGCTTCGTTTTTTGTTGTCGTTATAAGATTTAATTTTTTCAGACAATATAAACATACACAGACAAAAGACAACAGACATCTCCAGCACATGCAAGACTCTATGCCACATGGCCTAAAACTGCTTCATTGATAATTACGTTTTACAAGAAGATGCTCATAAATTATAAATAATCATGTTTACATGGGTTTAATGTTAAATGGCACAGGGCATCTATACATGTTCTGTATCATAAGTTCTATATCTTAGGATATTTGATTGAGAAGTTGTAATATCTAGCGTTAAAGCTGGATGATTATACAATACTGTGTACAATACTGTATACAATGCTGTTTACGATACTGTGTACAATACTGTGTACAACGAACGGACCATAATGTGTTATTATTATCAGGACATGAAGGCCTACATCAAAGGACTTTTCAAAGATGTTAAACGTTTCCCCTATTTATTTCTATTATTCTATTCTATCTATTTCCTGTTTAGGCCACTAAGTAACAATACTTTTTGTCTGTCGGACTTTACCTTTATTTACTGAGCAAGATAAACAGGGACATGACAGTGTAATCCTAGCCAGACTGTCTGAACCCCTGAGGAGCCCAGGCCGCCGTTGACACATCGTAAATCTAATGTGCCATATTGGGCGTTCAGTCATAGCAATGCACCCTGTGTGTTCACAGCTCAGAAAGGGCACAGGTTTGTTAAGGCAACCACAAGTAGTTTGAGATTAACAGCTTTTGTAATACAGTGGCTTTTTTCTTTGGAAGGCAAAAATACTCTTAGGGGGGCCTGAACAAAGCTTGCTTAGCATATTTAGTGGCTGACAACCGATGGGACAGACTCTTTGCCTGTTTGATGGTTCATAATAATAATAATAATAATATGCCATTTAGCAGACGCTTTTATCCAAAGCGACTTACAGTCGTGCGTGCATACATTTTTGTGTATGGGTGGTCCCGGGGATCGAACCCACTACCTTGGCGTTACAAGCGCCGTGCTCTACCAGCTGAGCTACAGAGGACCACACCGGAGGGCATAGCGGGATTTCTTATAAGCTTCCGGGTTAGAGTCCCACTCCTTGAAAGCGGCAGCTCTACACTTTAGCTCAGTGCGGATGTTGCCTGTCACTCGTGCTTCCTGCTTTAGTTTTTGCTCATAAGCAGGAATCAGGAGGATAGAGTTATGGTCAGATTTGCCAAATGGAGGGCGAGGGAGAGCTTTGTATGCGTCTCTGTGTGTGGAGTAAAGGTGGTCTAGAGTTTTTTTTTCCTCTGGTTGCACATTTAACATGCTGATAGAAATGAGGTAGAACGGATTTAAGTTTCCCTGCATTAAAGTCCCCGGCCACTAGGAGTGCTGCCTCTGGATGAGCGTTTTCCTGTCTGCTTATGGCCTTATACAGCTCATTGAGTGCAATCTTAGTGCCAGCATCGGTTGGTGGTGGTAGATAGACAGCTAAAAAAAATATGGTAAATAGTGTGGTCTACAGCTTATCATGAGATACTCTACCTCAGGCGAACAAAACCTCGAGACTTCCTTAGTATTAGATTTTATGCACCAGCTGTTGTTTACAAATATACACAGACCGCCACCCCTTGTCTTACTGGAGTCAGCCGTTCTATCCTGCCGATGTAGCGTATAGCCCGCTAGCTGTATGTTATCCATGTCGTCATTCAGCCACAACTCGGTGAAACATAAGATATTACAGTTTTTAATGTCCCGTTGGTAGGATACCCTTAGTCTTAGGTCATCCAATTTGTTTTCAAATTATTGAACATTGGCTGATAGAATTGATGAAAGAGGCAGTTTACTCGCTCGCCGTCGGATCCTTACAAGGCACCCCGACCTACGTCCACGATATCTCCGTCTCTTTCTCATGCGAATGACGGGGATTTGGGCCTTGTCGGGTGTCTGTAGAATATCCTTCGCGTCCGACTCGTTGAAGAAAAAATCTTCGTCCAATACGAGGTGAGTAATCGCTGTCCTGATATCCAGAAGCTCTTTTTGGTCATAAGAGACGGTGACAGAAACATTATGTACAGAATAAATTACAAATAACGTGAAAAAACACACATAATAGAACATTAGAGGTTAGAGGACTGTAAAACAGCAGCCATCTTCTCCGGCGCCATTTTGTACATAATTCAACTAATTGTGGTCTAAATTGAAGACTTGCACACAGTCAATCAATCCCCTGAGACAGAAGTCAAGTCTGTATTTTAGAATGAGCTTCATAAGTTACTGTGTCCTGACAAATCTGCATGCTAAACAATAACATGGGTGAATTTACAATATTTCTATCTAACATTGTGATGTTGCACACTCCTAAATGGGGATTATCCTGTTGGCTGGGAGGTTTTACAACAAGTTCTTTACATCTGCAGGGTGTCAGGGTGGGATGTCCTTCAATCTGGAACAAGCAGAGACAAGGGGGAGATATTAAAGGGATACTTCAAGATTTTGGCAATTTATTTTTTATTTGTTTATTTAAACTTTATTTAACTAGGCAAGTCAGTTAATAGCAAATTCTTATTTACAATGATGGCCTACCAAAAGGCAAAAGGCCTCCTGCGGGGACAGGGAACGGGGTTTAAAAAATATATAAATATAGGACCAAACACACATCACAACAAGAAAGACAACACAACACTACATAAAGAGAGACCTAAGATGACAACATAGCATGGCAGCAACACACGACAACACAGTAAGGTAGCAACCCAACATGAAAACAACATCGTAGCAACACAACATGGCAGCAGCACAACATGGTAGCAACACAAGACATGGTACAAACTTATTGGGCACAGACAACAGCACAAAGGGCAAAAAAGGTTTGAGCAGTGAGGTTAAAGGGATACTTCGGGATTTTGGCAATGAAGCCCTTTATCTACATCCCCAGAGTCAATTGAACTCATGGATACCATTTTTATGTCTCTGCATGCAGTTTGAAGGAAGTTGCCAACTATCATTAGTGCAATTTCTAACTAGCGTCAGCGCAATGACTGGAAGTCTATGGTATCTACTAATGACTGGAAGTCTATGGTAACTGCTAGCATGCTAGTAGATACCATAGACTTCCAGTCATTGTGCTAACGCTAGTTAGCATTGACTTGCGAAACTACCTCTAACTTCCTTCATACTGGATGCAGAAACATAAAACTTATATCCACTAGTTCATCTGACTCTGGGGAAGTAGATAAAGGGCTTCATTGCCAAAATCCCGAAGTATCCCTTTAACCTCACTGCTCAAATTTCAGTGCTGGTTCAAGTTGCTGAAGCCACAACTATCTTTATTAATGTGCAATCGTTTTGTTAACAGTTTTGCATATTTTTAGGGTTGGTCAAGTTGTTTACAGTAAGATAATAACTTAGCCTCTGATTTAAACTAGTAACATCAACCCCAATGGTGCAACACAGGGGAAGGGAAAGTGGGAAGACAAAGTTAGCTAACGTTCGCTAGATAAACAGACACTGCATGCAGCTAGCTAGCAAAACAGACTCATCAACAGAATGCACACATAACTTGGCTGGCTTGCAAGCCTCGATTGAACAGAACATAGCTGGCTGCATTTCCTTATTTTTTTTATCAGATGTTGTTAATGTCTTACCTCCAAACGAGTCAGGCAGGACTGTTTTGGTAAATAGTTCCGCTTTCAAGGAACGGGACTCTAACCCGGACGCTTATAAGAAATCCCGCTATGACCTCCGACGAACCATCAAACAGGCAAAGAGTCAATACAGGTCTAAGATTGAATCATACTACACTGGCTCTGACGCTCGTCGGATGTGGCAGGGCTTGAAAACTATTACAGACTATAAAGGGAAGCACAGCCGCGAGCTGCCCAGTGACACAAGCCTACCAGACGAGCTAAACCACTTCTATGCTCGCTTCGAGGCAAGCAACACTGAAGCATGCATGAGAGCACCAGCTGTTCCGGATGACTATGTGATCACGCTCTCCGTAGCCGATGTGAGTAAGACTTTTAAGCAGGTCAACATTCACAAGGCCGCAGGGCCAGATGGATTACCAGGACGTGTACTCCGAGCATGTGCTGACCAACTGGCAAGTGTCTTCACTGACATTTTCAACATGTCCCTGACTGAGTCTGTAATACCAACATGTTTCAAGCAGATCACCATAGTCCCCGTGCCCAAGAACTCTAAGATAACCTGCCTAAATGACTACCGACCCGTAGCACTGACGTCTGTAGCCATGAAGTGCTTTGAAAGGCTGGTCATGGCTCACATCAACAGCATAATCCCAGAAACCCTAGACCCACTCCAATTTGCATACCGCCCCAACAGATCCACAGATGATGCAATCTCTATCGCACTCCACACTGCCCTTTCCCACCTGGTCAAGAGGAACACCTACGTGAGAATGCTATTCATTGACTACAGCTCAGCATTCAACACCATAGTGCCCTCTAAGCTCATCACTAAGCTAAGGATCCTGGGACTAAACACCTCCCTCTGCAACTGGATCCTGGACTTCCTGACGGGCCGCCCCCAGGTGGTAAGGGTAGGTAACAACACATCTGCCACACTGATCCTCAACACGGGGGCCCCTCAGGGGTGCGTGCTCAGTCCCCTCCTGGACTCTCTGTTCACCCATGACTGCATGGCCAGGCACGACTCCAACACCATCATTAAGTTTGCCGACGACACAACAGTGGTAGGCCTGATCACCGACAACGATGAGACAGCCTATAGGGAGGAGGTCAGAGATCTGGCCGTGTGGTGCCAGGACAACAACCTCTCCCTCAACGTTACCAAGACAAAGGAGATGATTGTGGACTACAGGAAAAAAAAGAGGACTGAGCACGCCCCCATTCTCATCGACGGGGCTGTAGTGGAACAGGTTGAGAGCTTCAAGTTCCTTGGTGTCCACATCACCAACGAACTATCATGGTCCAAACACACCAAGACAGTCGTGAAGAGGGCACGACAAAGCCTATTCCCCCTCAGGAGACTAAAAAGATTTGGCATGGGTCCTCAGATCCTCAAAAAATTCTACAGCTGCACCATCGAGAGCATCCTGACTGGTTGCATCACCGCCTGGTATGGCAACTGCTTGGCCTCTGACCGCAAGGCACTACAGAGGGTAGTGCGTACGGCCCAGTACATCACTGGGGCAAAGCTTCCTGCCATCCAGGACCTCTATACCAGGCGGTGTCAGAGGAAGGCCCTCAAAATTGTCAAAGACTCCAGCCACCCTAGTCATAGACTGTTCTCTCTGCTACCGCACGGCAAGCGGTACCGGAGTGCCAAGTCTAGGTCCAAAAGACTTCTCAACAGCTTCTACCCCCAAGCCATAAGACTCCTGAACAGCTAATCATGGCTACCCGGACTATTTGCACTGCCCCCCCACCCCATCCTTTTTACGCTGCTGCTACTCTGTTAAGTATTTATGCATAGTCACTTTAACTCTACCCACATGTACATATTACCTCAACTACCTCAACTAGCCGGTGCCCCCGCACATTGACTCTGCAACGGTACCCCCCTGTATATATAGCCTCCCTACTGTCACTTTATTTTACTTCTGCTCTTTTTTTCTCAACACTTTTTTTTGTTGTTGTTTTATTCTTACTTTTTTTGTTTAAAATAAATGCACTGTTGGTTAAGGGCTGTAAGTAAGCATTTCACTGTAATGTCTGCACCTGTTGTATTCGGCGCATGTGACCAATACATTTGATTTGATTTGATTTGTTTTCTCCTGCCAATTCAATGCAATGGAGTGAAATGCGATCAGGTGCCTACTTTAGTCCCTTAAAACAATAGAGGGGGGAAATGATTTGCTACATGTCTTTAGCTGGCTAGCAAGTTCACCAATTCATGACTTAAAAACTGTCCGGGTCTTCACAATTGACACATTGCTGAATCTACGATTAGTTAGTGTAGTTGTTAATCTCTAAACAGCCAATAAGCAGGATGAGATCTAGCTAGCTATCGTGTCTGACGGGTAAAATAACCCTGGACTGTCCATATTTGAAATGTGTAACTACATCAAGTCAGTCAGGGTATTGAGTTATTTGTGCCAGAAGGGCGTGGGCCCATGCCAACACGGTAGGCCTATATGTGTGCGCTGAACGATTGAACTCAATTTTGACAGTCCATTCGTAACCTTAGGATACACTAGACCCTTCAAACTCAACTCTGGACCTCGAAGCCAGTTCCACTGCATTTCTTCATTGTTTCCTCAAATCAGGGACTGATTTAGACCTGGGACACCAGGTGGGTGCAATTAAGTATCAGGTAGAACAGAAAACCAGCAGGCTCCGGACCTCGTAGGGTAAGAGTTGAGTACCCCTGCACTAGACTAGACACTATGTCGTAGTCTAGTAGAGACTAACAGCTATCTTGCCCCGTTAGTAGGCTATGTAAAACGACAGTTGTTGGTGTGTATGGCTGCATTTTTGTACATTTGGCCTAGCATTTGAGTGAGCGAGAAATAACATTATTTTGATAGCAAGCCCTGATCCCAATGCCTCAACTGCATGGAGAGAAAGATAACTGCTCATTTTCAGCCACTCACAAGGCTCATTTGAATTTCCTGATGTGACAAAAGAGTGATCTAGGTAAGTTCCGACATGTAGGCACTGGAAAATATATAACTGCTCAAAATGTTAACATGTATGATACTATTTGACGGCTAAAAGGTTGTACTACATGTGAACAAGTCTAACTGATGTCTGGGTCTTTGTTTTCTGGTTAGTGCTCACTAGCCCATAGGCCGACGAGGACCAGACAAAAAGGCAAATTACCAGTGTGCCCTCGATGTACCTGAAACAGCACCAATGATTCATTAGACTTTAATCTACCCTCACAGACCATGTGCAGGTGAATCGATAATAGGTCAATTAGAGGAAAAGAAATTGAACCTCTAGCTCACCGGACGCTTCTCGCTGGACTGCATACAGGTGCGCCTGAACGGAGACTGAATGCAGTAATCTTACCTTTCTCGGTTGATAAACCGTTTTCTTAAGAGGTAGTTGTACATGGGGAATTGTGGAGGAAATCTGAGTTGACCACCATAGATTTCAATTTCCTGAGCGCTTTTCTTTTACTTACTTACACCTCTTCTCTCCCTCTGGAGCATAAGGTTGCTTGAGTGCCTTTCTGAGGAATGCTAAATCAATACTCAAGAAAGGAGTTGGAGTGAGTTGAAATCATGGATCCATACCAAAGTTGACCTTAGAAAGCCACAGGCAAAATATTATCTTTTCCTTATTTGTCCTTCTTCGAATGTTATGATTTTAGCTCAGTAGGTGCCTAATCACAAACTGGATAGAATTTGCATATACAGA
This sequence comes from Coregonus lavaretus, assembly GCF_964263955.1. Taxonomy (NCBI): domain Eukaryota; kingdom Metazoa; phylum Chordata; class Actinopteri; order Salmoniformes; family Salmonidae; genus Coregonus; species Coregonus lavaretus. The sequence continues at coordinate 24,201,684 of NC_139990.1, forward strand.
TATGCATTCAGTATATCTGACTCTAAAACATATAGTATTCAAATATTACATTGAGACAACGTGAAACAAAGGAGAAAGGGCCACCACATACAGTGGTGTAAAGTACTTAAGTATAATTACTTTAAAGTACTACTTAAGTCGTTTTTTTTGTGTATCTGTACTTTACTGATTATTTTTCATTACTTTTACTTTTACTCCACTACATTCTTAAAGAAAATAATGTACTTTTTACTCCATACATTTTCCCTGACAACCAAAAGTACTCGTTACATTTAGAATGTTTAGCAGGACAGGAAAAGGGTCCAATTTACACGCTTTTCAAAAGAACATCCCTGGTCATCCCTACTGCCTCTGATCTGGCTGTCACGTGATTCACCAGTCTACTGAGCCACCGGTCTGAGCGCACCACCTTGGCAACACCGGAATGGAAACCCAACTACTGCAGGCCACTATGAATACTGCATCATGCCCTACGGCCTCGCCAACGCACCTTCTGTGTTCCAGTCCTTCGTCAATGACGTGTTCCAGGACATGCTGAGTAGACAGGTGGTGGTGTACATCGACGATATCCTGATCTACTCGGCTACGTTCGAGGAGCACGTCAGGGACGTCCGAGCTGTCCTACTCCGCCTCCGGGAACACAGCCTGTTGGTGAAGGGGGAGAAATGTAAATTCCACCAACAGGCCATCTCCTTCCTGGGATACCGGATCAGCCCTCAGGGGGTGTTCATGGAAGGAGTGAAGATGGATCAGGTCATGGCCAGTTCCCACCACCATCAAGGGCCTACAGAGCTTCCTGGGCTTCGCTAATTTCTACCGGTGTATCATCAGGTCCTTCAGCTCCATAGCCGTCCCGCTCACCTCTCTCCTTAAGGGTGGGCCTCAGAAGCTGGCCTGGAACCCTGAGGCTGACGCTGCCTTCAAGAGGCTGAAGGAGAGGTTCACAACAGCGCCCATCCTAAAACACCCAGATCCATCTCGTCCTTTCATCCTGGAGGTGGACACATCAGAGGAGGGCGTGGGTGCGGTCCTCTCCCAGCGGCACGGTAAGCCAGAGAAAATGTATCCCTGTGCCTTTTTCTCTAAAAAGCTTACCCCAACAGAGAGGAACTATGGAGTTGGAGACAGGGAGCTGTTGGCGATGGTCCTCGCTCTGGAGGAATGGAGACACTAGCTGGAGGGCGCAGTCCATCCATTCTGGATTCTTACTGACCACCGGAATTTGGAGCACATACGGGCAGCAAAACAGATGAACTCTCTTCATGCCAGGTGGGCCCAATTTCTCACTCGCTTCCAATTCATTCTGTCCTACCGCCCAGGATCCCAGAATGTGAAGGCCAACGCACTCTCCAGGATGCACCATACCAGAGAAAGGAAGGATCTGGGGGGTCCTATCCTGCCCTCGTCTCTCATCATTGCACCTGTCGTTTGGGATGTGGACGAAGACATCTGTCTGGCGGCTCAGGAGGACCCAGCGCCTGCCAACGCCCCTCCGGGGGCGTGTCTGTACCCACCAGTGTCCGTGACCGCCCTTGCTGATCTGGGCGCACACTACCCTTACGGCAGGGCACTCTGGTATTACGCGCACCCTGCATTCTCTAGTCCAAAAATACTGGTGGCCCACCTTGACTTCTGTCTCCCGCTATGTCAACTCCTGTTCCGTATGTGCCCAAACGAAGACACCTCGGAACGTCCCGGCAGGCAAACTAGTTCCTCTCCCAGTGCCTCACCGACCTTGGTCACACCTGTCCATAGACTTTGTCACCGACCTTCCGTGTTCTGATGGCTTCACCACAGTCATGGTGGTCGTAGATCGGTTCTCCAAATCATGTTGTTTTTTTGCCACTACCTGGTCTTCCTTCTGCTCTCCAGGTCGCTGAGGTCCTGGCCAGCCTCACTTCCGGGTATAGGCCTCAGTCGAATGGGTAGGTGGAGCGCATGAACCAGGAGCTGGGGAGGTTTCTTCGTTGCCACTGTCAGGACAGGCAGGGTGAGTGGGCAAGGTTCACTCCTCCACAGGGCTCACTTCCTTCCAGTGCGTCCTGGGGTACCAGCCGGCTCTGGCCCCTTGGACACCCAGCCAGACCGATGCGCCCGCTGTCGACGAGTGGTTCCACAAGGCCGGGCAGGTCCCAGAGGGCCATTAGTCGGCAGAAGGACCAAGCCGACCGCCACCGCAGTGAGGCCCCTGTATTCCAGCCTGGGGATCGTATCTGGCTGTCCACAAAGAACTGTCACGTCTCCTCCCATTGCTCCCCAACGGCGCTCTGATTCGCCGGTCTACTGAGCCACCGGTCTGAGCGCAACACCTCGGCAACACCGGAATGGAAACCCAACACACCCTAATCACCTCCAGCGCACCTGCATCTCATCATCTCATCACCACCCCTATTTAGCCCTGGACTGTTCTGTAATATGTTGTGTGTGATTGTTTAGCGTCGTGTCGTTTACTCTCTTTGTTATTTCTCCTTGTAAACCTTGACCTTGTTAATTCCAGCGTCTGCGTCCTGCCTCTTCGTATACTCAGTACTCGTCACACTGGCGGACTCACTAAACACAAATGTTTTGCTTGTAAATTATTGTCTATGTGTTAGTGTGCCACTGGTTATCCATACATTTAAAAAAGAAATTTTAAAAAGAAAACAAATTGTCTGGTTTGCTTAATATAAGGAATGTGAAATTATTTATTATTTTACTTTTGATACTTAAGTATATTTAAAACAAAATATTTTTTGACTTTTACTCAAGTAGTATTTTATTGAGTCATTTTGTATTAAGGTATCTTTACTTAGCAGGGCATTCCATTCCTTCGTAGGTGTTACATGTTAAATTACATAATCATCACAGCCCTGTGTGCAAGTAGGTGTATAGTGTGGTGCTGCTTACTGTGGCTTATGACATTATGTGGGTATGGACATTGTTGGATCGTGTACTGCAGAATATTGAACGTGAACTGAAAACCCTATTGTGTTGCATTCAACTTTGATTTATTTTAAGTAATAAGTTGGAGACAAAACAGTGTGGCCCCTTGTCACCTCTGTTTTTCATGACCTTTTTAAATTACAGTCTACTGGAGTGCCTGTGTCACACCCTGGTTCGGGGACTCATTATGTTGAACCAGGGTGTGTTCATTCTATGTTTTCGGTTTCTCTGGTGGGTGTTCTAGGTGGTTTATTTTCTATGTTTGCCGGTGTGACTCCCAATCAGAGGCAAACGAGTGTCAGCTGTCGGCTGTTTGTCTCTGATTGGGAGCCATATTTAATCTATCTGTTTTCCTTTCGGGTTGTGGGATTTTGTTCGTGTGTGTGCGTGTTGTACCACAGACGTCACGGTTTCGTTGTTTGTTTTGCTCGTGTGAGCATTTAATAAATATACTATGTTCACTCAACACGCTGCGCTTTGGTCTCCTCCTTCACACGATCGTGACAGAAAATCCCACCAAGACCAGACCAAGCAGCGTGTACAGGAGCTGAAGGGCGATAATTGGAAACAGAGGAGCGAGAAGTGGGCGAGAATGATGGAGGCCTGGTCCACGGGGGGGAGAGACCCCCAGGGAATTTTTAGGGGGGGGCTCACGACGTCGGGGCAGCAGGTGTACGGGTTGGAGGAGTGCAGGAGGTTGGCAGATAGGGCCGCCAGGTTAAGGGGGCCACTGGTCACGAAGGGGAAGGAAGGTGTAGAGGCACGGCCAAGGGTACTGGGGTGTGTTACCAGTCCGGTCCGGCCCGTTCCTGATCCCCGTGTAGGGCCAGGGGTGTGTGTCCTCAGTGCGGTCCTGTCTGTTCCTGTTCCTCGCATGGAGCCTGTGGTGCGCGTCCCCAGCCCAGCCCGGCCTGTTCCGGCCACTCGCACCAAGGATACGGTGCGCGTCGCCAGCCCGACCCGGCCTGTTCCGGCCACTCGCACCAGGGATACGGTGCGCGTCGCCAGCCCGACCCGGCCTGTTCCGGCCACTCGCACCAGGGATACGGTGCGCGTCGCCAGCCCGACCCGGCCTGTTCCGGTCACTCGCACCAGGGATACGGTGCGCGTCGCCAGCCCGACCCGGCCTGTTCCGGCCACTCGCACCAGGGATACGGTGCGCGTCGCCAGCCCGACCCGGCCTGTTCCGGCCACTCGCACCAGGGATACGGTGCGCGTCGCCAGCCCGACCCGGCCTGTTCCGGCCACTCGCACCAGGGATACGGTGCGCGTCGCCAGCCCGACCCGGCCTGTTCCGGCCACTCGCACCAGGGATACGGTGCGCGTCGCCAGCCCAGTCCGGCCCATCCAAGCTTCCCGCACCAAGTCTGTGGTGCGTCTCGTCAGCCCTGTCCGGCTCGTCCCTGCTCTCCGCACCAAGTCAGTGGTGTGCGTCGCCAGCCCATTCCGGTCCATTCCTGCTCCACGCACCAAGCCAGGGGCGCGTGTCGTCAGTCCGGCTCCGGCCAGCGGGGCTAGACAGGACCAGGAGTACTTTGGGGGGTTGGAGAGGAAGTGGGGATCAGGCCCGGAGCCGGAGCCGCCGCCGAGGAAGAATGCCCACCCAGCCCTCCCCTGTTTTGCTCGTATTTAGGCGCGGTCACAGTCCGCGCCTTTAGGGGGGGGTACTGTCACACCCTGGTTCGGGGACTCATTATGTTGAACCAGGGTGTGTTCATTCTATGTTTTCGGTTTCTCTGGTGGGTGTTCTAGGTGGTTTATTTTCTATGTTTGCCGGTGTGACTCCCAATCAGAGGCAAACGAGTGTCAGCTGTCGGCTGTTTGTCTCTGATTGGGAGCCATATTTAATCTATCTGTTTTCCTTTCGGGTTGTGGGATTTTGTTCGTGTGTGTGCGTGTTGTACCACAGACGTCACGGTTTCGTTGTTTGTTTTGCTCGTGTGAGCATTTAATAAATATACTATGTTCACTCAACACGCTGCGCTTTGGTCTCCTCCTTCACACGATCGTGACAGCCTGGCAAAGCGAGGCAGTGGAAACAGGAATAGAAATCCAAATTGTGAAGGTAATGAGAGTTTAATTGCGGGCGTGAGTGGAAGTCATTAACATGCAGGGAGACAGGCTCTTTCAGCTTCTTTGCATATTGTTAGCCTGGGTCAGGGCAGTGGTCAGGAGAGAGCAGAATACCCACAACTTCATTAGAATGGATACAGAGACTATTGTGGCTCAAACCCACCAGGACTCCCGTGTCAATTTGAGGAGACAGTATGAGCATGTGAAACAAGTTAGATAATGGAGATGTAAACAAGGTAAACTCGGCAGTAGGTTTGTCTGTCTCTTTCTTACTTTATTATTCAGTGTCTTGTTTGACTACGTCACCCCCCATCACTTTGATTTTCAGGCTTTCAGAGTAATCGCCTAATAGAGGAGCGCAACTCCTCGCCAAACACGGAAAGGTCTGGAACGGCAGTAAAAAGCCAAAATGTCCTCCCACTTGCATCATTGCTGGATATAATGGATGGTGGGTTTTAGGATGGCTTAAAAGCAAAGGTAGAATCACTCATTTCTAATTGATGACCAATCCCCAGAAGCCATTCAAAGGCTTGTCTTCCTAGTATTAGATCCCATATACTGCCTTACCAGCCAAAATGCTATTTGAACGGCAGCAGGTGTCTGAGTTGAGGGCTTTGTATTCTTAAGCAATTGTTATGAATTTCTGTTTCCTAAATGTTTAAAATAACTTGTAACAGAGCCAGTAGCGGTTGATATTTAAATTTAACTGGTTTACCCTCTTTCACAAGGCTTAGAGCATGAGATAGGTTTTCATGTGTGTGGCAGGCACGAATCATAATACAGTATAATGGCGATGGTGGTGAGTCATGCAGTTTGTTCTGTGTAGCGATTGCTCACAGGCAATCAATGAATGCAGCTACCGTAGTGGGTGGTGTATTGGAAAGGGGCTAGCTTCTATTTAGGAAGAAGTAACCAGTCATGGTAGTGAGTCACACAAAGATTCTGTCGTTGCACCGGAGGACTGTGAAACTATTGTTTAAACATGCACATGAATGCACACACAGGGACACAGACACAGAAAGAGAGACACACACACACACACACACACACACACACACACCTCTTCTCTATACAGATCACTTGAAGCACAATTTACCGACATGACATCACCATCATTACTAGCCTACAGTACTGTAGCTATGTTTCTTCTGCCTGAAAAGACAATTGAAATCTAAATGTATAGTTCCCCTTATGTAACAATGAAAATCTGGAAAGGTCCTGCCGGAGCTGAGCTAACACCTAAAACAGCATGGCAGCTCTGCCTCCTGATATGGGTGACAGCATCTGCATGGAAACGATTGTTGCAATCCTATGACTAACAACCGACACTGGCATGAGCAAATCAATTATTTTCTAATATATTCATTTTCAACAAAGCCTGTCAGTGGTGTTCTTTAAAATCTATTAATAGCGCCGTGTGTGTGCCTTGATTGCAATAACCAATCCTCCACTGTTAAGCCTCAATTTATTGCCAAAATGTGTTTGTGTTGAAACTGCAGGTGTGGCAATTTGAGGAGGCCAATTTGGAGGCCAACCCACCAAAAAGATAAACATCCCCCTGAGCTATTTAGAAGGATTATGACTGTGATACAGTTTTAGTCAGAGCATTGTGTAGAGTTGATCACTTTTAGTTGATTGCATAGTGGGTTAATACAGAGTCAAACAAAAATGACAGTTAGCATATATGTCAGCATTAGGCTTTATGACATGTTACATCATGTTATATCATGTTACATGTTAGTTGGAATCACATTAAAATGTAGGCTTAAACATTGTGATATAATGAACAGTTTTAGAGGCATTTATCTAATAACACACTTGGTTATAATAACACAAAAAATGGTCTGAAATAACCTTGGTATTCAGTCAAGGTATTTCAAAAAATAAAGTGCTATGGCTTACGTAAATGACAATAACGTAAATGACAGCAACATTTCTCTCACTTTCTCTGACATCTAAGCAAATCACACAAAAATATCACAAAGAAAATATCTAAATGACTAATGAGAGGAGATTTGTTAGTGATCAATATTTTTCTTTTTTTATGTACATTGACACCTCTCCTTTTTTCAATTAAATTAATTTCATGAAAAGACTACCTTTATAAAAGGGATTCTCCACACTGTCGAGAACTCATACTTGTTTGGTAACACAAAATTAAGTAACACAATTTACATTTACAAATGGATCACTGAGCCCATGTAGATTTTCCTTTGAATTTGTATGATATACTTGATCCTAGGCTACATGTATAATTGTCTAATTACTGTAACAGCCTTCATGAGAACACAAAACATGTGGTTATCCCTCATTCTGTTTTATACTATCATGAGTTATGTAAATGAGGGCATGCTTTAGTAATTCACTGGGGAGATCAAATGATTTTGAAAAAAGTGCCACACCCCCAGTTACATTCAGTGCCCACTACTGAGAAGGTAAAATGTAATGCTTGGCTTTATTGTCCAAGATTAAGAGACTTTGAAAAATGAGCAAATCACTGATTCAATTTGAGAGGATATAATCCCAAAACGCAATCACAGGATTATGAAAAGATCCCACCGAATGGAGATTAGGTATCTGAGCAGAAGGCCATGGCAGAGGGATTATGACCCCATACTACACTTAATCCAGATTTGTTGACATTCCTTTGAGCACTTTTCACAGGCTACGGTGTAATATTCCATGTAGAATAGCCCTCTTTGGACTGCAACACAAATTCTTAGTCATCAAAAAGATGCAAAGCACATTTGTAGCACAAATGGACATAAATAATACAATGGCGCGTATTCATGGATGCCAAGGGAAGCCAGGCTTCCCAAAGAAATTGACAAAGAAAAACACATATAAAATAATGTATCTTTCGTCTCTCTGTGCTTCAGAATTTCCTTCAATTCACAAGAGGCTGAATGTATCTCACCGGAGAAAGCATCCGAGCGAGCGAAACAGCGCCCCTCTGTGTCTGTATGTGAAGCCCATCTATCTGATGCTGTCTGGTCAAAAATAATATGATATTGTTGCCGTCCGTAGCATTGAATTCAAGGGAAGCCAGCGAGCATTTGGCCTCCCTTGATAAAAATAAAAATAATAGCCCATCAGCGTTGAGCTAAACTGAGTGAGCTTAACTGTGAATGGTTCTGGTGCGCCAAAGAAAAGTGGCAAGGGAAGCCAGTTTGGATTTGACTTCACACCAATCACATCACCCCAAAAGCCAAATGTCATTTACAGAAAAAACTTGCATCTCATTGTGTTGTTGTCTTCCAGTGGCTAGAAAGCTAGCTAAAATTGGCCCTTTCCTAAATTAGCCATGGATGGAGATAGGGATTTGGTTTTACTTAATTCTCCATACTGGTCAATGATTATAATGGAAATTCTGATCCAACTATAAATCCATACATTGTGCCCCTGACCTGAAAGAATGGAAGTTCAACATGTAGCTAGATGTAGTAGGCTAATGTTAACTAGCTGGCCTGGCATTTTAGCCAGGTAGCCTAGGACAACAACAACTAAAAGCATGTACTGTATCATGAGAGTCATAGACCGTTTAGATAACATGACAGAGGAGGATTAGGGTGAGTTTTTTTCTACTTGCACACGCACACACAAATCAGTGCCATGGACAGCCACATCATATTTGGCTTACGTTGATTGGACTAAATCGTTTTTGGTATATTTTAGTTGTCACTGTATTAGATGAAGCATAGGTGATTAGATGATGTTGAAATGTTGAAGTTGAAATGGTGCTGGAATAGTTGAGGCAGCTCCTGTTTTCTTTACAACTTGAGGTAATTCTCTGTGGTTCTAAATCAATAGATGTTGAGTAGTCCGGAAATGTCGGAAACATTAACTTGCTTGACCATGCTGAAGTTCATGTAACTGTTTGTTATATGCAATATGCTTTGTGGATTTCACCAGACAGAGGTTGCTCTCTGGTTTTGTGATGAAACAAAGGTGTGGTTGAATTTATTCTGCAACTGTGTCTTCTTATTGTCTCGGCCTTTAGGCCTATTTATCACGGTCGCAAGGTATATTTGTTTTTTATTTTTTATTTTATTTAATCTTTATTTAACCAGGTAAGCCAGTTGAGAACAAGTTCTCATTTACAACTGCGACCTGGCCAAGATAAAGCAAAGATCTAACAGGTTATAGAGAAAACAACGCAATTATCACAACACATAGGTTGTGATATGGCTTTTTTGGGGGGCTTCCCCATTGATTTTACCCACGCCCTGCTACTGCAATAGAATAGGTCAACTTTTGTACTATGGGGGATAGTAGATTGGCATAGGCTAATGCTTTTGCTGTTTGTTAGGCCTAATCTTGTTGGCTAATGAAAAGTAAATGTGGACAGTTCTTCTAACATCTTCAATATGCACCTCGGAATTCGATAAGAGGGACACATGTCTGTCTTCACTTGTAGCCTACTTCGGAACTGAGATGCTTGTGAGAAAGACCCGATCACACAATGGGCGTTGGCTAATAAGAATTTAGATATCTGATTCATTTTCATCAGATGACAACAGAAGTGCAACGCTATTTGGCTGGCAGTCACATAATTAAATGAGCTTTGAAAAAAGAGTTTAGGCCTATCATAGAAAGAATGTAGCCAGCTACATTTCCTAATGTTTTGCTTAAGTTAATCTAGCATTTTACCTGAGAAAAATTGTCTTACTACGCTGAGAAAAGTACAGGAGAAAAGTAGCAACACATCAGTCAGAGTGCTGTCTGATGATACAATGCCCATTAGTGAAATCTCATCTGAGTTTAGAAGTGCAACTAAAGCACAAAACTAGTCTGATGCCGAGCAGAAATTACAATAAGAAGCATTTTAGATCTGCGTTTACAAAACGCAGCAAGATATTTGTTATGCTTTTTATCTTTTTTCCTGCATGAACAATGCAGAAAGACCCCTAAGTTTAACTTGCTATCTAAGTAAGTGGCTGAATTAATAAGGTGACAGGGCATCATATTCTGTTACTTTTCTGCTGTGTTTGAGTAGTCAAAGCCCTTTGGATAAGTTATTTGCTGCCACTGCTATCTTGACTTCCTTGTGTGTTTTCTCCTCTGTGTTCTCGGCCTGTCTGATCCTCCCCAATCTTCTCTGAGCAGAACAGGCAGACCCATTGCCCTAGCAACTCCAGACTCCACGCAGATAGAGGGTGTAGACAGAATGCTGCTGGAGAGGCAGTACTGTTCTTCCTTCAGACAAGCATGTGTCAACAACTTTGTTAATCTGCATAATGTATTTAGTTCACATTCGCTTGTAAAATTTAAACTCACCAAAAATGACATTCGGTAGCTCCTACCTATATATGTATAACTTTATGAGCTGGATTGCCTGTCTTTGCAATTATTTTATTTTCGTTTGCGCTCATTAGTACATTTAGCTAGCAGCCTCCATGGAAATTCGCTATTACTTGTGCTAATTTTGTTAGCATTCTGGTAATAGACACCCAATGGGTTTTTTGAGGGTTTTTTTGACGCCCCCTTGTGTACTAAATTGGTAATACAGTAAATCCCTTGGTGAGAGAAAGACGACGGTATGATGATATGAAAATCTGGATACCGCCCAACCTTAGTACCAATGTCTTCTATTGGTCATACAGCCAATCACATGTAGACGATTAGCCCCTGTCACATGTAGACTTCCTACTATGGAAGATGGCGCCGTACTGTATGGCGAATGCCAAGAGTGTGCAAAGTTGTCATCAAGGCAAAGGGTGGCTACTTTGAAGAATCTCAAATATAAAATATATATTGATTTGTTTAACACTTTTGATATGATTCCATATGTGTTATTTCATAGTTTTGATGTTTTCACTATTATTCTACAATGTAGAAAATAGTAAAAATAAAGAAAAACCCTTGAATGAGTAGGTGTGGCCGACAGGGGTGTGTACTTAGTCCCCTCCTGAACTCTCTGTTCAGCCACGCACGACTCCAACACCATCATCAAGTTTGCTGACAACACTACGTGGTATGCCTGATCACCGGTGACAATGAAACAGCCTACAGGGAGGAGGTCAGTGACCTGGCATTGTGGTGCCAGGACAACAACCTCACCCTCAACGTCAGTAAGACCAAGGAGCTGATTGTAGACAACAGGAAATGTGGGTGGTGAGCACACCCCCATCCCCATCGACAGGGCTGCAGTGGAGCGGATCGAGAGCCTCAAGTTCATCAGTGTCCAAATCACTATGGACTTAAAATGGTCCACACATACGCAAACAGTCGTGAAGAAGGCGTGACAGCTCCTCTTCACTATCAGGTTGGAAAGATTTGGCATGGGCCCTCAAATCCTCAAAACATTCTACAGCTGCACCATTGAGAGCATCTTGACTGGCTGCACCACTGCTTGGTATGGCAACTGCACCGCCCTCGATCGCATGGCACTACAGAGGGTGGTGCGGACAGCCCAGAACATCACTGGGGCCGAGCTCCCTGCCAACCAGGTCCTCTATATCAGGCAGTGTGAAAGGAAGGCCCGGAAAATTGTTAAAGACTCCAGCCACCCAAGCCATAGACTGTTCAAGTCTGACACTAACAGTCTACTGAACAGCTTCAATCCCCAAGCCATAAGATTACTAAACAGATAACAAATTGGCTACACGGACTATCTGCATTGACCTTTCTATTTTTATTGATGCACACTCACACACTCACTCTATGCACATTATACACTCACTCACACTGACACTCCAACACACACACACACATGCACACACTCACAAACATAACACACACACATACACCACACACACTCACACACTCATACACACACACACACACAACCACCTTGTGGGGACACACAATTCAGTCCCATTCAAAATCCTATTTTTCCTAACCCCTAACCCTAACCCTAAAAACAAACCTTAACCCTAACCCTTAACCTAACCCTAGCTCCTAACCCTAAACCTAATTCTAACCCTAACACTAATTCTAACCTTAACCCTAAACCACCTAGAAATAACATTTGACCTTTTGGGGACTAACAAAATGTCCCCAGTTGGTCAAATTTTTGTTTGTTTACTATTTTTGGTCCCCACAATTAAAGTTAAACATGTCCACACACAAACACACACACACACACACACACTTAATTTGACCACACACACATAACACATTACACACACACACACATTCATACTGACTACACACACGCACACACACTCACATACAATAATTATATACGCTGCTACTACTCTGTTAATCATACAGTATATCCTGATGCCTAGTCACGTTACCCCTATACATATCTAACCCTACCACTCCAGTATCCCTGCACATTGTGAATATGGTATTGACACTGACGCTGGAACTGACCCTGTATATAGATGGCTTACTTACTTTCTCGTGTTCTTCTATTTCTCGTGTGTTTTTGTTCTACTTTACTTGTTTTATTTATTTTTTATAGTACTACTGCATTGTTGGGAAAGAGCAAGCAAGAAAGGCATTTCACTGTACTAGTGCAACTGGCAATAAAAACTTGAAACTTGAAACTAAGTCTGTCAAAGGGCATAGTTTAGCCACTACTAAAAAAACTAAAAAAATTAAAATATAGACCCAAGATTGTTCTACTATGGGGTCAAAAGTTCTATAGTACTTTTTTCAGAGAGTGTAGTGGTTGAACCATGCCCTATAATCGATAAGTAGGAATTGTCAATGGGTAGGGGTTATGGGTCTAACTGTGATTAAAAAAAACATTTGTAGTGTGTGGAGGGGCAGTGGTCATCAACCATCCTCCTAGAGATCTATTCTCTGGTAGATTTTCATCCCAACCATCACATATCGCAACAGATTCTTGTCAAGAAGACAGCAAGTTCTTGTTAAAAAGCTAGGTGTAATTGTGTTGGTATGCAATAAGTGTGAAATACTAACTCTTCCACCTTTCCTGTCACAGGATGAGATTATAGTTGTGTATAATAATGTCAGTGTTGTAGAAAGCTGGTGATGACAATGTCAGTAAAACTACTACTTTTTGTACTTTATAAGGATGTGGCGGTCATGACATTTTGTCAGCCGGTGATTGTCAAGCAAATAACTGCCGGTCTCAAGATAATTGACCGTTAATTAACATAAACACATTTAGCATCTCCTGGCTTCCACGCATAGCCTACAAGCCACTGATGCAGACCTTTGGAACATCTACATTTTATAAAGTCTAATAAATCCATGTTATGTAGCCTACACCAGACAGGTCTAAAGAAACATGAAATGAAGAAAATGCCGTCTATTTCAGAAGAACAGAATAGCATACTCTGAGTTGTCCTTATGTTAGGTCCTGATCTGGCTATGCCATATGGCTGTGGGCTACACTAGTTCATTTAGCAGACAAGAATTGCTTAAAATTATATGGCATTATTTTATATTATTTTATAGTATGAAGAATACAATTGAACATAGTGTGCACATGCAGCTATTCTATGTTGAGCGGTTAACAAAGAAACAGGTACTCCTATATGCTTATTTTAGAGTTATTTATGTAACTTTAGTTGTAATACAAATGTTGGGCTATATGTTTGGATGATGCGACTCTAATGATGACATCACGACTTCCGCCGAGGCTGCCCCCCCTCCTTTGGGCAGGCTTCGGCGTTCGTCGTCACCGGAGTACTAGCTACTGCCGATCCCATTCTCATCACTCCACTTGTCATGTCTTGTCAATCACACACACCTGGTGCTCATTCCCCTAATTAGTATGTGTATAAGTGTTCCCTCTGTTCCCCTTGTCTTTGTGAGTGATTGTTTGTTGTGAGAGCGTGTAGCTCGGTTGAGCTACTATTCACTGTGTTTATGCCAAGGTAGATGGTTTCCCTTGTAATAGTTTCGTTTGACGCTTTGGCCATTTGATTTATGTAAACGGAATAAACTCTGGACTTCGGCATTTTACCTCCTGCGCCTGACTCCTTCATTCACACCTCGTCACAGATTATTTGAAAAAAGTAGCATGAAAGGTATGCGCTCTGTGAAAGGTATAGGCTGTACACACTTCGTTAGTTTCACTCACAATTTGACAGGCACTTGATAATGCATTGAATTTCCCGTCTGCATCTCCTTTGTGTGGCTGTAATCCCCCTTTAAAAAATCCATGCCTTTTGCGGCCAGTGGCCGTTGTGCCCTTGGGCTGAATATAATAATTATAATTCCTTTCTCCCGGCTGCTTCGGCACCTCCCACTCACATGGCTCTAGGTCACAGGATCGCAAAAAAAAGCATGCGCAACAGCTGGGCATCATTCACAAGTGATAGGCTAATATTGTCACCCATCACACTCCTCTTGATTTAATCTTGTCTTTATATATTCTAAATAATATATGTGTGAAATTTGTTTTGATTTAGAATGGACCATTATCATTCACCTGTCACGCTTTTCCCGTGGTTCATTTCCATGCCAGCCAGGTAGGCTATACTCCTGTTGTAAAGAGAAGCAATGTGCTTAACATTAGGAAAGTTGAGAAATAAATATAGTAGGTCTAGTCTATAGAAATCTGATGGGATCCTCCTCTTTTTAATAGAGGCCATCACTCTGTTTTCTCATGCAATTGCATAGCCTATAGAAATGTTGCGCAACTTGAGCTCATGGGCTCTCATGAGGTGTTTGATTAGATTTTTGATTACATTTGCATTGATGTCAGAGTGATTAGAGGGACAATAGAGTGCTGAGTACCAGGCAGTTAGCAAGTTTGGAAGGCTACTAATGACCATCAGCAGCATCAGAGCTTGGAGAAGCCTAATTATAGTGACTAAACAGTAACGTGGAATTTGACTGCCGTCATGACTCGTGACTGCCGGTGTGGCGGTAATACGGTCACCGGAACAGCCCTAGTACTTTATACCATCTATACCTCCTATCTGATTATGTTTAGCTAACAACCTCTTACTTTCACCATGATCTGTTTTCCTCTCACAGGAACACTTCACAGAGCTTGAGCACATGTAAAACAATAACTTGAAAAGATACTTACATGCCATGATTTAGACTTTCATTATAACCTTGTTTACAATCTGTTTATTCTGTTATGTAAATAACTGGCAACAGAAATTATGAATGACAACAACCTTTCATTGCAGTCTGGTTTCTTTATTTACTTCCAACAGTAGAAAACATTCTAAAATGTGCAATTCAAGAGTATTTATTTAATCTAGTTATAATCTCCAGTTTCATCACAAAGTCTATTTAGTAAAATTATGAAATAGATTTTGTGATGATGCTGAAGATTATACCATATAGTCTGCCCTGTAGATAACATTGGCATTTTGCAATGAATAGACGGCAGACAGGGTATAGGCTAGGATGGTCCACCATGCAAACAGGCTGTTCTGGTCCTGCATCTTCTGGTTACCTATTGAAAACTGTACAACAATTCTATAGTAAATTGAGATGCATTATGTATGCCTTTTGTTTTGACAACAAGACAGAGTAGCCTACACATCTGTGGAAGTTTGTCGTTTTCAGGGTCCAACTCCAGCTCCAACTGACAGGTTGAATACCATGTGTCTTTGTTGCTGTTTTTCGAAGGGTTAAGGGGGTGGGCTCTAGACCATCCTATCAGCCAATCAGGCTGTGTATGTAAATATCTAATTTCATATTCAAATTTGTTTGCTAAGGCCCACACGATCAGACTGATCATTTCAGTGGCCCAAGGAGGATAAGGGAAATAAATAATAAATATATATTTTAGAGTTATATTTAAAAAATAAACACACATAGTGATTTGTTAGACATAAAGTGATGATTTAAAAGTTCTATTAAAAAGACTGCATGGGAACATTAAAGTTGGCCTTCTTGAAGTAACTGCAGCTATGCTACAGTTTACATCTTCATATGACGGATAGTCAGACGAAAGCCTCTCACCTCTTCTCTTGATAGCAATGTTATTAAGATCAGTCAGGCAGGTCCTATTTAACATAGTTATACCTATGGGGTAGAACTCGGGGGAACGGTATGCGAGCGGCCGCCCTTGTTAAATAAATGTATTTCATGGCGTTTTGCTTTTGCTTTTCTCGCTGTTGGGTGAGAGAGAGAGAGAGAGAGAGAGAGAGAGAGAGAGAACAAATGTGTTTGTGTAGGTGTTGAAATTGCTATGCTGGCTATATGGATATTCGCTCATGATCACTGTATTATGGAATTCGATCAACTAAATGGGGATGATATAATGTGTTGATGATGAGGAAATCTGAAGGTGGATGAGGTTTGTGTCAATATCACCTTGCGCGTGCGTGTGCGTGTTTATGTGCTGGTGGTCGGATGCATTCCATCAAATGTCCCTCAATTTCCAGGAGTGCTGATCTCTCCTTTGTCCACCCTTCCACCCCCTCTTTCCTATTCCCTCCTGCCCCATGCTAAATATTAATGTTGTTTAGACAGAGTGCGTTATCGGGCTCCGTGGAGCAGAGAGCCGTGGAGAGTTGGCCCCAGCCAGGCTCCAGGCGATGCATAGGTCACCCCATGTTTATTAAAACATACTTTGAAACACCCAGAGAGAGTACGATCAAGAGGCAATGGTAGAAAATAGTCCCTCCCTCACACACCGATTCACTCTCTCTCTCTCTCTCTCTCTCTCTCTCTCTCTCTCTCTCTCTCTCTCCCCTTCCATAGCAGAATCAATTGTTTATGTAGTATTTTACATTTACTCAGAAAACTCCACCCAAAAACTATTTTTAGGTATTTGTTTAATTAGTATCACTTTCAAAATACAGAAATACAGCCGGTATGATGCATTTTGCATAATTTGATGCAAAATGCATCATACTGGCTGTATTTCTGTATTTGAAAAGTTATTCATCTATATCTTGAAAACTTGATTGCTGGCATAGAAATCCCCATTAATCATTTGTTTAATGATTTTCAATTAGACGAAGCTAGTTTTTGCATAGCTATATGATTTTAGATTTTAGTCATTTAGCAGACGCTCTTATCCAGAGCGACTTACAGTTTTAGTGAGTGCATACATTTTAATGCTGACAAATATGACAAAATCCCCCATTTCACATACATCCATGTGCTTTTACAGAGAAAAGATAAAAGAGGTCTATACAAAATTAAATAGTATCGTACGTTGTAAACAAAAAAAATTGGTGGAAGAGCCTAATGGACTTTACTGTACCTTAACCATCATTGCTTTCCTGGCGGCACACACTGCTAATGTGCTTGACTTGGAAAATGACAGTGCATGTTAACCATGAGTTTGAGGCCCCCTTGCGTCAAGCCTTTTTGTTAAAGGTCCAATGCAGCCGATTTTATCTGAATATCAAATAATTTCTGGGTACGTTTTACTTAAATGTGATTGTTTTCAATTAAAATGGTCAAACAGAAACACATTGTTTCTTAGCGAAGAAAGAATTACTCAAGAAATAATTTTGCTAGGACTGTCTGGGAGTGTCTGAGTGGGGAGGGGAAAACTGAAAATGAGCTGTTATTGGCAGAGAGGTTTGGAACTTTCTTTCTAATTGGACTATTAACAAATCGATGTCACCAGGCAGGCCAAAACTCCATCCCACCTGAACAGGCAGAAATTTCAGGCGTTCTTTTCAAACATCTCTTACACTGAAAGGGCATTCGGTATGTTAGGCCTAGGTAAAATACGAATGAATAATTAAGTCATCTTGCGAGACATTGATTCAGCTTTGATCCAAACTTTATTAAACAAGCACCATTCTGAGAAGTGGCGGAGCTTCGCTCCAGCACCGGCAGCGCTACACCCCTGTGTAGCAGTAGCCTATGTGTCAGTCTGAAGAGGGACTCCAAGAAGCTCCTCATTAAATATATTTGTAATCTTAATTTACAAGGTTTTAGCTGTACTTGACTTCACAACACACTATCACAATAAAATAATTATACATTTCAAAGGAAAAAACAATATCTCACCTGAGATTCTAACTGGCAAAAAGTACCAGGAGCCAGGCTGACTATACTGTGAGCTAGTCATCCAGTTCATTTTATCACGTGTTTTATTAACCTCTTAAGGATCGGACCCTTTTTAAAAATTTTAGCCTAAAATGACATACCCAAATCTAACTGCCTGTAGCTCAGGACCTGAAGCAAGGATGTCAGAGTGGCGCCGGAGAAGATGGCTGCCGTTTTACAGCCCTCTAACCAATTGTACTATTATGTGTGTTTTTCCGCGTTATTTGTAATTTATTTTGTACATAATGTTTCTGCCATCGTCTCTTATAACCAAAAAGAGCTTCTGGATATCAGGACAGCGATTACTCACCTTGTATTGGACAAATAATTTTTCTTCAACGAGGCGGCCGCGAAGGATATCCTACAGACACCCGACAAGGCCCAAATCCCCATCATTCGCATGAGGAAGAGACGGAGATATCGTGGACGTAGGTCGGGGTGCCTTGTAAGGATCCGACGGCGAGCAAGTAAACTGCCACTCCCATCAATCCTATTAGCCAATCTTCAATCATTGGAAAATAAATTGGATGACCTAAGATTACGGTTATCCTACCAACGGGACATTAAAAACTGTAATATCTTATGTTTCACCGAGTCGTGGCTGAACGACGACATGGATAACATACAGCTAGCGGGCTATACGCTACATCGGCAGGATAGAACAGCTGACTCCGGTAAGACAAGGGGTGGCGGTCTGTGTATATTTGTAAACAACAGCTGGTGCACAAAATCAAATACTAAGGAAGTCTCGAGGTTTTGCTCACCTGAGGTAGAGTATCTTATGATAAGCTGTAGACCACACTATTTATCAAGAGAGTTTTCATCTATATTTTTCATAGCTGTCTATTTACCACCACAAACCAATGCTGGCATTAAGATTGCACTGAATGAGCTGTATAAGGCCATAACTAAACAGGAAAACGCTCATCCAGAGGCAGCGCTCCTAGTGGCCGGGGACTTTAATGCAGGGAAACTTAAATCCGTTCTACCTAATTTCTACCAGCATGTTAAATGTGCAACCGGAGCAAAATAAACTCTAGACCACCTTTACTCCACACACAGAGACGCATACAAAGCTCTCCCTCGCCCTCCATTTGGCAAATCTGACCATAACTCTATCCTCCTGATTCCTGCTTATAAGCAAAAACTAAAGCAGGAAGCACCAGTGACTCGGTTAATAAAAAAGTGGTCAGATGACGCAGATGCTAAGCTACAGGACTGTTTTGCTAGCACAGACTGGAACATGTTCCGGGATTCTTCAGATAGCATTGAGGAGTACACCACATCAGTCACTGGCTTCATTAATAAGTGCATCGATGATGTTGTCCCCACAGTGACCGTACGTACATACCCCAACCAGAAGCCATGGATTACAGGAAACATCCGCACTGAGCTAAAGGGTAGAGCTGCCGCTTTCAAGGAGCGGGACTCTAACCCGGACGCTTATAAGAAATCCCGCAAACAGGCAAAGAGTCAATACAGGACTAAGATTGAATCGTACTACACCGGCTCTGACGCTCGTCGGATGTGGCAGGGCTTGAAAACTATTACAGACTACAAAGGGAAGCTCAGCCGCAAGCTTCCCAGTGACACAAGCCTACCAGACGAGCTAAACCACTTCTATGCTCGCTTCGAGGCAAGCAACACTGAAGCATGCATGAGAGCACCAGCTGTTCCGGATGACTATGTGATCACGCTCTCCGTAGCCGATGTGAGTAAGACTTTTAAGCAGGTCAACATTCACAAGGCCGCAGGGCCAGACGGATTACCAGGACGTGTACTCCGAGCATGTGCTGACCAACCGGCATGTGTCTTCACTGACATTTTCAACATGTCCCTGACTGAGTCTGTAATACCAACATGTTTCAAGCAGACCACCATAGTTCCTGTGCCCAAGGACACTAAGATAACCTGCCTAAATGACTACTGACCCGTAGCACTGATGTCTGTAGCCAAGGATCCTGGGACTAAACACCTCCCTCTGCAACTGGATCCTGGACTTCCTGACGGGCCGCCCCCAGGTGGTAAGGGTAGGTAACAACACATCTTCCACACTGATCCTCAACACGGGGGCCCCTCAGGGGTGCGTGCTCAGTCCCCTCCTGTACTCCCTGTTCACCCATGACTGTATGGCCAGGCACGACTCCAACACCATCATTAAGTTTGCCGACAACACAACAGTGGTAGGCCTGATCACCGACAACGATGAGACAGCCTATAGGGAGGAGGTCAGAGACCTGGCCGTGTGGTGCCAGGATAACAACCTCTCCCTCAACGTGACCAAGACAAAGGAGATGATTGTGGACTACAGGAAAAAAAAGAGGACTGAGCACGCCCCCATTCTCATCGACGGGGCTGTAGTGGAACAGGTTGAGAGCTTCAAGTTCCTTGGTGTCCACATCACCAACGAACTATCATGGTCCAAACACACCAAGACAGTCGTGAAGAGGGCACGACAAAGCCTATTCCCCCTCAGGAGACTGAAAAGATTCGGCATGGGTCCTCAGATCCTCAAAAAATTCTACAGCTGCACCATCGAGAGCATCCTTACTGGTTGCATCACCGCCTAGTATGGCAACTGCTTGGCCTCTGACCGCAAGGCACTACAGAGGGTAGTACGTACGGCCCAGTACATCACTGGGGCCAAGCTTCCTGCCATCCAGGACCTCTATACCAGGCGGTGTCAGAGGAAGGCCCTCAAAATTGTCAAAGACTCCAGCCACCCTAGTCATAGACTGTTCTCTCTGCTACCGCACGGCAAGCGGTACCGGAGTGCCAAGTCTAGGTCCAAAAGACTTCTCAACAGCTTCTACCCCCAAGCCATAAGACTCCTGAACAGCTAATCATGGCTACCCTGACTATTTGCACTGCCCCCCCACCCTATCTTTTTACGCTGCTGCTACTCTGTTAATTATTTATGCATAGTCACTTTAACTCTACCCACATGTACATATTACTTCAACTACCTCAACTAGCCGGTGCCCCCGCACATTGACTCTGCACCGGTACCCCCCTGTATATACAGTGGGGGAAAAAAGTATTTAGTCAGCCACCAATTGTGCAAGTTCTCCCACTTAAAAAGATGAGAGAGGCCTGTAATTTTCATCATAGGTACACGTCAACTATGACAGACAAATTGACAAAAAAAATCCAGAAAATCACATTGTAGGATTTTTTATGAATTTATTTGCAAATTATGGTGGAAAATAAGTATTTGGTCACTACAAACAAGCAAGATTTCTGGCTCTCACAGACCTGTAACTTCTTCTTTAAGAGGCTCCTCTGTCCTCCACTAGTTACCTGTATTAATGGCACCTGTTTGAACTTGTTATCAGTATAAAAGACACCTGTCCACAACCTCAAACAGTCACACTCCAAACTCCACTATGGCCAAGACCAAAGAGCTGTCAAAGGACACCAGAAACAAAATTGTAGACCTGCACCAGGCTGGGAAGACTGAATCTGCAATAGGTAAGCAGCTTGGTTTGAAGAAATCAACTGTGGGAGCAATTATTAGGAAATGGAAGACATACAAGACCACTGATAATCTCCCTCGATCTGGGGCTCCACGCAAGATCTCACCCCGTGGGGTCAAAATGATCACAAGAACGGTGAGCAAAAATCCCAGAACCACACGGGGGGACCTAGTGAATGACCTGCAGAGAGCTGGGACCAAAGTAACAAAGCCTACCATCAGTAACACACTACGCCGCCAGGGACTCAAATCCTGCAGTGCCAGACGTGTCCCCCTGCTTAAGCCAGTACATGTCCAGGCCCGTCTGAAGTTTGCTAGAGTGCATTTGGATGATCCAGAAGAGGATTAGGAGAATGTCAGATGAAACCAAAATATAACTTTTGGTAAAAACTCAACTCGTCGTGTTTGGAGGACAAAGAATGCTGAGTTGCATCCAAAGAACACCATACCTATTGTGAAGCATGGGGGTGGAAACATCATGCTTTGGGGCTGTTTTTCTGCAAAGGGACCAGGACGACTAATCCGTGTAAAGGAAAGAATGAATGGGGCCATGTATCGTGAGATTTTGAGTGAAAACCTCCTTCCATCAGCAAGGGCATTGAAGATGAAACGTGGCTGGGTCTTTCAGCATGACAATGATCCCAAACACACCGCCCGGGCAACGAAGGAGTGGCTTCGTAAGAAGCATTTCAAGGTCCTGGAGTGGCCTAGCCAGTCTCCAGATTTCAACCCCATAGAAAATCTTTGGAGGGAGTTGAAAGTCCGTGTTGCCCAGCGACAGCCCCAAAACATCACTGCTCTAGAGGAGATCTGCATGGAGGAATGGGACAAAATACCAGCAACAGTGTGTGAAAACCTTGTGAAGACTTACAGAGAACGTTTGACCTGTGTCATTGCCAACAAAGGGTATATAACAAAGTATTGAGAAACTTTTGTTATTGACCAAATACTTATTTTCCACCATAATTTGCAAATAAATTCATAAAAAATCCTACAATGTGATTTTCTGGATAATTCTTTCTCATTTTGTCTGTCAAAGTTGACGTGTACCTATGCTGAAAATTACAGGCCTCTCTCATCTTTTTAAGTGGGAGAACTTGCACAATTGGTGGCTGACTAAATACTTTTTTTCCCCACTGTATAGCCTCCCTACTGTTATTTTATTTTACTTCTGCTCTTTTTTTCTCAACACTTTTTTGTTGTTGTTTTATTTTACTTTTTTATTAAAAATAAATGGACTGTTGGTTAAGGGCTGTAAGTAAGCATTTCACTGTAATGTCTGCATCTGTTGTATTCGGCGCATGTGGCCAATAAAAATTGATTTGATTTGATTTGAAGGATGTGCATTTTCTTGATATCATTTGAAAGGAAACACTTTGAAGTTTGTGGAAATGTGAAATTAATGTAGGAGTAGCACATTAGATCTGGTAAAAGATAATTCAAACAAATAATAATGCATTTTCAGTAAAAAAAATTCATTATCTTTCAAATGTAGGAGAAAGGCCACAATATATAATATTGCAGTTTAGGCACAATTTAGATGTTGGCCACTAGATGGCAGCAGTGTGTGTGAAAAGTTTCAGATTGATCCAGTGAAGCATTGCAGTACTGGACTATTTTGTATAAAGTCTGCCGAATTGGTCAATTGATACATTTTCAAGTACATAACTATAGAGAACATACAAAAATGATATGGTAATACAAAATGTAAGTTTACACACTCCCAGGAATGTCATACATGATGGATCATTAGCTTATACACAAACTTTCACAAATCTAGATGGCTGGGCGGGGTGGCTGTGGAGCCAGAGACAGCAGGGGTTCAAACTGTAGAACCCAGTTCCTACATTTGAATATAAAAATAGATTTTATCAAACAAAACTATGCTATATTTTAACTCTGGGACCCTTAGGATGACAAATCAGAGCAAGATTACTGAATGTAAGTACATTATTTACCTTCAGAGGTGAATGTATCAAACCAGTTGCCATGATACATTTTTTGTTGTTGTGCACTCTCCTCACACAATAGCATGGCATTTTATCACTGTAATAGCTACTGTAAATTGGACAGTGCAGTTAGATTAACAAGAATTTAAGCTTTCTGCCAATATATGTCTATGTCCTGGAAAGTTTGCTGTTACTTACAACAGTAATGCTAATCACATTAGCGCAAGTTAGCTCAACCGTCCCGTATATGGGACACCGATCCCATAGAGGTTAACTTTGAATAGCAGATCGTGCCGTTTGACTTCTGTTAAGGACGCTTCTATGAACAAGTATTGGATGATGTTCAACAATGTGGACGATTTTAATTGGCTAATACGGAATTTGAACCAGATATAATCACGGCCACCTGGTGAGGTGAGCATAGGGCTAAAAATGGCAGGTTATGTAATGGGGAACAGCTAACACCTTTGGTCACGTAAACTAAAACTTTAACTTTTTCTAATGTTTGCAGGTATGGCCCCAGAGTTTTTTCAGTAACTGTGCAGCAATGTTGCAGGCACTGAGCATGTTGATTGCTTTAGTTAGGGAATTTAAAACATATATGTGCAGTATATAATGTTTGCTGCGAGTAAAGTAGTGTACTGTATACATTGTTTGTTGGTATAGTACTGTATAGTACTGTGATGACTATCATATCATACTTGATCTTTGTTTGTGTATGAGTGTGTGCTCATTTGGCGATACAGTGTGTGTTCATTAGTGTGTGTCATTAGTGTGAATATCTGTCTGGCTGGTGCATGTATGATTTCCGTTGCATGTATACAGTGAGGGAAAATAGTATTTGATCCCCTGCTGATTTTGTACGTTTGCCCATTGACAAAGAAATGATCAGTATATAATTTTAATGGTAGGACTATTTGAACAGTGAGAGACATAATAACAACAAAAAAATCCAGAAAAACGCATGTAAAAAATGTTATAAATTGATTTACATTTTAATGAGGGAAATAAGTATTTGACCCCCTCTCAATCAGAAAGATTTCTGGCTCCCAGGTGTCTTTTATACAGGTAACGAGCTGAGATTAGGAGCACACACTTAAAGGGAGTGCTCCTAATCTCAGCTTGTTACCTGTATAAAAGGCACCTGTCCACAGAAGCAATCAATCAATCAGATTCCAAACTCTCCACCATGGCCAAGACCAAAGAGCTCTCCAAGGATGTCAGGGACAAGATTGTAGACCTACACAAGGCTGGAATGGGCTACAAGACCATCGCCAAGCAGCTTGGTGAGAAGGTGACAACAGTTGGTGCGATTATTCGCAAATGGAAGAAACACAAAAGAACTGTCAATCTCTCTCGGCCTGGGGCTCCATGCAAGATCTCACCTCGTGGAGTTGCAATGATCATGAGAACGGTGAGGAATCAGCCCAGAACTACACGGAAGGATCTTGTCAATGATCTCAAGGCAGCTGGAACCATAGTCACCAAGAAAACAATTGGTAACACACTACGCCGTGAAGGACTGAAATCCTGCAGCGCCCGCAAGGTCCCCCTGCTCAAGAAAACACATATTCAGGGCCGTCTGAAGTTTGCCAATGAACATCTGAATGATTCAGAGGAGGACTGGGTGAAAGTGTTGTGGTCAGATGAGACCAAAATCGAGCTCTTTGGCATCAACTCAACTCGCCATGTTTGGAGGAGGAGGAATGCTGCCTATGACCCCAAGAACACCATCCCCACCGTCAAACATGGAGGTAGAAACATTATGCTTTGGGGGTGTTTTTCTGCTAAGGGGACAGGACAACTTCACCGCATCAAAGGGACGATGGACGGGGCCATGTACCGTCAAATCTTGGGTGAGAACCTCCTTCCCTCAACCAGGGCATTGAAAATGGGTCGTGGATGGGTATTCCAGCATGACAATGACCCAAAACACACGGCCAAGGCAACAAAGGAGTGGCTCAAGAAGAAGCACATTAAGGTCCTATTCTAGTCTCCAGACCTTAATCCCATAGAAAATCTGTGGAGGGAGCTGAAGGTTCGAGTTGCCAAACATCAGCCTCGAAACCTTAATGACTGCAAAGAGGAGTGGAACAAAATCCCTCCTGAGATGTGTGCAAACCTGGTGGCCAACTACAAGAAACGTCTGACCTCTGTTTTGCCACCAAGTACCAAGTCATGTTTTGCAGAGGGGTCTAATACTTATTTCCCTCATTAAAATGCAAATCAATTTATAACATTTTTGACATGCGTTTTTCAGGATTGTTTTTATGTTATTCTGTCTCTCACTGTTCAAATAAACCTACCATTAAAATGATAGACTGATCATGTCTTTGTCAGTGGGCAAACGTACGAAATCAGCAAGGAATCAAATACTTTTTTCCCTCACTGTATGTAGAGGGTTCAAGTGTCTGAGAATCTCTTAGTCCTATTCCTAGTGCATCCCTCCTCTGCTCCACCCTGTTTTTCCCCATGGCTGTCTGGGACCCATGCACGTCAGTCCTCCCATGAGACCGTTCCTCTCTGTGCTCTGTCTTGGAGTACCACATGCATATTTATACCCTGATTATAAATCCTGATTTACCGCTCTGTGACGGGAGAGAATGATGGGCCATTAACAGACTTCCAGGCCGTGAGTCACACAGTCATAGATGGCGGGAGGGGAAGTGTATAGAGGTAGGGGGCTGGGGGATGTTAAAGGTCCCTCTGGCCTTATTTGGGGCCACGAGTCAAAACAATAGGGGAGTCGAAATTCACCTGTGGTGAACACCTAAAAAGCACTATAGAAAGATGGAAAACAGCTTGATATACTGTATTTAGTGTGTGGATAGGAAATGGTCAGCTGTCCAGGTCAACTAGACACTCTAAAACTGCATTACTGCTACATTATATGACTATTCTCTATCCACTGATTAGAAATTCTGTTAATTAAAAAGTGATTTCCCTTGATAAGACAGCCTGCATGCCAAGCCTCTTACTCTAATAATCAGAATTCTGCAATACTTCATGTGAAAAACAGCCATTACAGATCATAATTTTACAGTATCTGAGCTAAGTGAGCCATGAAATACTACGTAAAAAGCCCCCATTCACTCTAATACTGCCAATGAGACAATTCTAAACTAATGTGGGTGGCGTAACGAGCCTTTGGTAATCAATGAGCACAAATGTGCAAGAACGGTCAACGTCGTCCTGCTCTCTCCTGTGTTCTCACGCCTCTGCAAAACCCTTCTCCTTGAACTTCTCAGCACTGTCATCTGAGATCTTAGTATACTGAACCTCTATTTGTCTCCATATTATCTACTATATACACGTTTCAGCCAGTATAAGCTCTCTTTGTTTTCTATGCCTCATCATGTACAAACAGTAGCAGACAGTTCTCGACTGTGGACTCAAAAGGTCAATGATGTTTACTATGTGAACATGAACTGATCTGAAGGTTGACGTGGGGCCTCATGAATGAACCCAGTCTTTCTCTAGGGTGCCATCTCAGCATTTCTGCCCATAGGCTGACCCCCACGTCCTCCCAAGCACCTCCCAGCCTCGTGCCAGGGAGGGAATTCCACTCGGGAACATTAGGGAAAGTGAATGGAGACGCTGTGGATGGAAGAATCCATGGGGTGATACAGTATGCAATATGCCTCTGCTGGAATGCCTTTAAGAGATTGAGATGTTCCCACTCACATCATTCTTCACATTCCCTCATCAACACTGCTTCTAATGAGAAAGGGCTCTGATGGAATCTGCTGATAAAGCACTTAAGTATGGTTCTCGACCAGCATTCAGCATTCTTCAGAAATCTGATCTCATGGGGTATTGTATGAAAAATGTATGCACTCACTAAAACTGTAAGTCGCTCTGGATAAGAGCGTCTGCTAAATGACTAAAATGTAAAAATGTAAAATGGTATTGTCTTTCTACTGTAATGACTGAAAGAGACCCTGTAATTCACTGGAAGCCTTATCAGCCACAGTCATTGGATTGTGTTAATATCCAAGTACTGAAATGGGTCTCATCATCAACTTTTGAAATCTTGTTTCATATTTTGAGAAACTATATTCTTGACTATGGTTCATTTATATTAAAGTTGCAATATGCAGAAATTGCTCTGCCATTTCCTGGTTGCAAAGATTCTAATAGTACGCCTAATTTCAGTTCGTGACAAAACAAGCAAGTATAGTGTAGAAAATCATTGTATCATCTAAACTGCTGTGAAATGTATTTTCCATAACCACAAATATTGTATTTTCAGTTGTTTGAAAGTAAAAGACGCAAAAACAAAACTTACGAACGGGAAGCTCCTGAGTGGCGCAGTGGTCTAAGGCACTGCATCGCAGTGCTAACTGTGCCACTAGAGATCCTGGTTCGAATCAAGGCTCTGTCGCAGCAGGCCGCGACTGGGAGACTCATGGGCGGCGCACAATTGGCCTAGCGTCGTCCAGGGTAGGGGAGGGAATGGCCGGCAGGGATGTAGCTCAGTTGATGGAGCATGGCGTTTGCAACGCCAGGGTTGTGGGTTCGATTCCCACGGGGGGCCAGTATAAAAAAATATGTATTCACTAACTGTAAGTCGCTCTGGATAAGAGCGTCTGCTAAAATGTAAAAATGGGAAGCATAGAAATAGCACACATAGAACATGTAGTGCTTCTTAGACTAGTTTTCAATGAGAATGACAGATCTATAACTCACATTTCTATGTGAATTTGGTCAGGCCACCCAAAAAGTTACATATTGCAGCTTTAAGTATTTATTTCATCCAAATTGCATGACTTTACTCTGTGACCATTCGTGTATGACCATTGAATAAGCTTGAATACGTTTTTAAATTCAAATGCATTTAGCATGCATAGCATACATAGCGATCCATTAGAATTCTATTATCAGTACCTGATAAAATGTGATTGACTGGCTGGCTGAGCGGTGTGGTGTGAATTCCTTATGCAGTTGCAGACTGCAACTCTGTAAACTTTGGAAGTGGCTCATAAGAAGTACAGGGAACTTTAAATTGTTCTGTCTCTGTGCAAAGGCAAAGGGATCACTGATGCGTCCTCCAGTCTAAGAGTGTGAGTTTTTTGTTTGTTTGTTTTGACTCTGACTTTCACTCATTGACAGTGGAAAACAGCTTAGAGGCTTTCACTTCTACGCCTCACCAAAACACAGACCGCTATTAAGCCATAATCACTTCCTTAGACCATTACTCACTCCCTGTCCCGGATCGTTCCACTTGATACCAAAGTAAAGCTGTTTTACAGCTCCATATGTCGTCTTATGGTCTCCAGGGGAGACAGCAGTTGTAAGGGGGGGTATTTTCTCCCCAACACCAGGTAGCTGAGTCAGATAGAGAACGCAGGCATGCGAACAAAGAGAGGTCCAGAGAGGTGACTGTGCACCGATGAGCTCCTGTGCATTATACAACAGTAATGAAATATCTGCCTGAAAAAAAGGACCACAGCGAAGTGAGATCCAGGTGTGCTTTATTTTTATTTATTTTAAACTTAAAATAAATTGACAGGCTGGCGGTGACTCACCATTTGCCGGGATTTGCACTCAATAAGCAGAATTTGTGAAAAGCTTTTTATCCACCCAGTGCAAGGTAAGGACACAGAAGGTAGTGCTGCTATGGAGGAGACTTGCCTGCGGTCACTGTAGATCTCTGGGTTTTTGTTATATATATTTTTTATGAATGTTAAGTGTGTGGCTGCTGAGTGACAGGTGAGCTGAACACTGTCTTCCTGAGCACTGAGTAGTCACATGTTCAGTACTATTCATATAAACAAGCTCTGATCATTTGCATCTCCTTCATTGTTTGAATTTAAAGGGTTATTTCACTCCAAAAACAATGTTTGTCAGGAGTTATTAGACCTCAGAACTGGAAAAGATGTTCTGTGCTGATCTTTTCAATTCATCTGTGGTTGAGGCATAGACAAAAAAATCTAACTACTGTATAAAGAAGGAAGCAATTAGAGAAGGGTGTCCAAACACCAGGCTAAGCCACCTTGCCACTGTTCAGGCACCCAGGGAGGCCAAGCAGCACTTCATAAACTGGCGCTGGGAGTTCATCAAGGATTCTCTTGGCAGCAGTCCCAGTCTCCTTAAGCCATTATTTACTCAGTGAGCCCCCTCTTCCTGGAGATCTCCTTGGGCTGGAGTTGGGCCCAGAAAGCCCTCCCTCTTCTCCCCTTTGAACAGCGAACTCAGCAGGGAAGCAACCCCTCAAGATGTCCTCCTGCCCAGCACTGGCAGCCATGAGGACAGCTGACCTTGAGGCTGATGGACTTCCTGGTCATCATAGTGAAAAATGATGGTCCCCAGCATTGATCCTTGGAGAACTCTCGTAATTGAAGCCAACAGGTCGACACTTTCCAGCTGAGACTACTGGAACACATAGAAAGTAATTGTCTCTTAAGTGATTGTTCTTTTTAAGGGGTTGTTGGCAATCATTGAAATGTCAGTGTTGTTGTAATCAGTGATGTAAGGAACATGTTTAAAAGATTGAAGAAAGGTAGATGGGTAGATTAGAGGAAAGTAGTTTGACCACAGGGTTTATGGTTGGAGTAGGTACGAATGAATTCACAAAAATATACTGACAATATACTGGTCTGGGCTCAAATTATTTAACATTTGCTATATGAACTGCCATTGCCATATTGGTTCGACATTCCATTGTCCCACAAGCTGCTTATCAAATTGTGGGTGAAGTCTGTATTAAAGCTTGATTATGGTTCAATATGGCTTCAAGCAGCCATGATAGTGTATGTTTGACTTAACATGGCTGTAGACTGCTGTAGCACTGCTAGTTGTGGACTCCATACTGCCACTTGCTAAGTTTTAGTTGATGGTGAATCATGGGCGGCCAGTGGCTTGTGGTAATGGCTGGAGCAGAGTAAGTGGAATGGTATCAAATACATCAAACACATGGTTTCCATGTGTTTGATGCCATTCCATTAACTCCGTTCCAGCCATTATTATGAGCCGTCCTCCCCTCAGCCGCCTCCTGTGATGGTGATGCACCGCCCTAACTACTGCTGTTTGCAGGAAATCAAGCCACTCTTTTACAGACCAGCGGTTCTTCTAATTTCCACTGATTGCAGCCTAATTACAGCAATCCAATTAGACATTCATGGCTAATTGTGTCCCTTGTTTGACTCTCCTCTTCGCTTGGCGTCTACAGTTGCGCTCCGCCTTGAAGTGTTGTCTTATCCACGCTGGAGAGCCTTGAAGAACAGCGACGGTAAAATTTGTTTGCAGAGTTCAGCGACTATCGTTGTTTGTCGTCCCCTCAACAGCGGATGCTATAAAGGAAATGCTGCTTCAATTATAGGTTTTCTCTGGAAGTGCACCGTCAGATACTTCTATAGTCCACCTCCTTCTCCTTTGTGCCCTTCATATGAAGGCATCAATCAGTGATACCAGAGCTCCCTTTTCACTGTTTGTTGGGCAGCACACCTTGATTTCAAGGTACGGATAAGATAAACAATGGCAATGTTCACTTTTGGCTTGACTTATTTCTGATATACCCAGCTGGTCCATTGAAATATGCAGACTGAACCAGTGGATAGTGTCAGGTAGATCAAGAAATTACACCTTTAGACAAATCTATTTGGTACTTAATGTTCAGATCTGGTACTTCATTCGTAGTAATGACAGACATTATTTTGACCACGTCAAGCAGGCACCAGTTCGTATGATGATGTTTGATGATATAAATGTATATTCCTGTATATTCATATTTGTGTAAGATGTGTATCTTTTGAATTAATTGAATGCAACAACCATAGTGTATCTCATCTATTAGCCTACAGAAAAACAAGAAGACGCAACTGGCCCTGTAGCCATACCACCTCCAATGAAAGAAGACTGTGATACAACTCCATCTGCATTACCTATAATCTCACATGAAGTGTAAAATCTAAACCACTTTCTTCGTGCATATCTGGGTGTTGCCATCCCTTCAGTCAACATCATGCCTGTCACAAGTCCCATTTTCCCTAAAGAATTCGTCAAACAATCGTCCTACACATTGTGCTCTTAGTACTGGCAGCTATCGTTGTGCACTCATCAATGTATCCATCCGCCAACATTTCCACAGCTGTCAGTCACGGGTGTGTGGTAATCTGCCTTCATCCTCCATCTGTCTCCCCCTTTCTCATTCGCTCATTTTCCTGTTGGCCAGGGTGCACAGAGGGAGGAATTCTCAGTGACATGATGCACTCAGAATATGCACACAAAGACAAACACAGCATAACATCGCACCGACATTTGTTTCCATCGGACTCTTCTCAGGGGGGCCAATCCCGTGGAGTCATTTGAATGCCGTTCTGCCAGATCTTGTCTAGGTGAATATAATCCAGTGTTGTTTTTTCATTGGCTGGGCCTATGAGGTGGAGACAGTGTTATGACCTTTCACCTTAAAGGTCAACAGTAGGTGGGGTCGTCCCGAAAGGTTTAACAAACAAATGAATTACATACATACAGTCGTGGTCAAACGTTTTGAGAATGACACAAGTATTGGACTTCACAAAGTTTGCTGCTTAAGTGTTTTTAGATATTTTTGTCAGATGTTACTATGGTATACTGAAGTATAATTACATTAAGTTTATGCAAAGAGTCAATATTTGCAGTGTTGACCCTTCTTTTTCAAGACCTCTGCAATCCGCCCTGGCATGCTGTCAATTAACTGCTGGGCCACATCCTGACTGATGGCAGCCCATTCTTGCATAATCAATGCTTGGAGTTTGTTAGAATATGTGGGCTTTTGTTTGTCCACCTGCCTCTTGAGGATTGACCACAAGTTCTCAATGGGATTAAGATCTGGGGAGTTTCCTGGCCATGGACCCCAAATTTCGATGTTTTGTTCCCCGAGCCACTTAGTTATCACTTTTGCCTTATGGCAAGGTGCTCTATCATGCTGGAAAAGGCATTGTTTGTCACCAAACTGTTCTTGGATGGTTGGGAGAAGTTGCTCTCGGAGGATGTGTTGGTACCATTCTTTATTCATGGCTGTATTCTTAGGCAAAATTGTGAGTGAGCCCACTCCCTTGGCTGAGAAGCAACCCCACACATGAGTGGTCTCAGTATGCTTTACTGTTGGCATGACACAGGACTGATGGTAGCGCTCACCTTGTCTTCTCCGGACAAGCTTTTTTCCGGATGCCCCAAACAATCGGAAAGGGGATTCATCAGAGAAAATGACTTTACCCCAGTCTTCAGCAGTCCAATCCCAGTCTGTCCTTTATGTTTTGCCTGGAGAGAAGTGGCTTCCTCGCTGCCCTTCTGGACACCAGGCCATCCTCCAAAAGTATTCGCCTCACTGTGCGTGCAGATGCACTCACACCTGCCTGCTGCCATTCCTGAGCAAGCTCTGCACTGGTGGTGCCCCGATCCCGCAGCTGAATCAACTTTAGGAGACGGTCCTGGTGCTTGCTGGACTTTCTTGGGTGCCCTGAAGCCTTCTTCACAACAATTGAACCTCTCTCCTTGAAGTTCTTGATGATCCAATAAATGGTTGATTTAGGTGCAATCTTACTAGCAGCAATATCCTTGCCTGTGAAGCCCTTTTTGTGCAAAGCAATGATGACGCCACGTGTTTCCTTGCAGGTAACCATGGTTAACAGAGGAAGAACAATGATTTCAAGCACCAACCTCCTTTTAAAGCTTCCAGTCTGTTATTCTAACTCAATCAGCATGACAGAGTGATCTCCAGCCTTGTCCTCGTCAACACTCTCACCTGTGTTAACGAGAGAATCACTGACATGATGTCAGCTGGTCCTTTTGTGGCAGGGCTGAAATGCAGTGGAAATGTTTTTGGGGGATTAAGTTCATTTTCATGGCAAAGAGGGACTTTGCAATTAATTGCAATTCATCTGATCACTCTTCATAACATTCTGGAGTATATGCAAATTTCCATCATAAAAACTGAGGAAGCAGACTTTGTGAAAATTAATATTTGTGTCATTCTCAAAACTTTTGTCCACGACTGTACATTGATGACAATTCAGTGTAGACATTTGAGAACTCCTCAGCACCAAACTCAGAGGTGTGGAGATGTAAACCATGAGAGGGGATAGCGAGCGAAATACGTTTTAGAACCTGCTGTGGCATATTTTATCTTCTCAAGTACCTCTTATACACCATGCATCTTGTTAGGCCCAGTGTAGCTCAGTTGGTAGAGCATGGCGTTTGCAACGCCAGGGTTGTGGGTTCAGTATGAAAATGTATGCACTCACTAACTGTAAGTCGCTCTGGATAAGAGTGTCTGCTAAATGACTAAAATGTAAAAATTTTAAGGTGGTTTCCTGTTTAGCCTGTTAGTTTCACCTGCGGTAACAATGGCGACGGCGGAGTGAGCACAAGCCACGCGGGTCGAAGATAGGACCATGTGAACCAGACAGAGTTAATTAACAAATAAAGAGCTGCTATGATTAGCCTGGGTAGCTTTGCACAATACAAGTCCTGTGAGGGAACCTTTTCTTTTAGCAATCAAAGCGGGCTAATATGAGTGTCACTCTTACTATGCAATGTACAGGCTATGCGTTCCTCTACCACCTTGCTGGGTCATAAATCAGCTGTCAGTTTCACTCTCAAATCTTTCACTGTTTGACTATTGACACATATTGCATTAGCTTGAATAGTACCTCCGCCCCATTTATGTCTGTCTCAAAGTGTAACCAGGTCCCTCCAAATGTATCTTTCTCCAAATTTACACTGAACAAAAATATAAATGCAACATGCAACAATTTCAAAGATTTTACTGAGTTACAGTTCATAAAAGGAAATCAGTCAATTGAAATACATTAATTCGGCCTAATCTATGGATTTCACATGACTGGGAATACAGATATGCATCTGTTGGTCACAGAGACCTTAAAAATAAAAAAGGTATAGCGTGGATCAGAAAACTAGTCAGTATCTGGTGTGACCACCATTTGCCTCATGCAGCGTGACACATCTCCTTCGCATAGAGTTGATCAGGCAGTTGATTGCGGCCTGTGGAATGTTGTCCCACTACTCTTCAATGGCTGTGCGATGTTGCTGGATATTGACAACAACTGGAACACACTGTCGTACATGTTGATCCAAATCATCCAAAACATGCTCAATGGGTGTCATGTCTAATGAGTATGCAGGCCATGGAAGAACTGGGACATTTTCAGCTTCCAGGAATTGTGTACATATCCTTGCGTCATGAGACCGTGCATTTTCATGCTGAAAAATGAGGTGATGGCGGCAGATGAATGGCACGACAAAGGGACTCAGGATCTCGTCACGTTATCTCTCTGAGCATTCAAATTGCCATCGATAAAATGCAATTGTGTCCGTAGCTTATGTCTGCCCATACCATAACCCCACCACCACCATGGGGCACTCTGTTCACAAGGTTGACATCAACAAACCGCTCGCCCACACGACACCATACATGCTGTCTGCCATCTGCCCAGGAACAGTTGAAACCGGGATTAATCCACGAAGAGCACAATTCTCCAGCGTGCCAGTGGCCATCGACGGTGAGCATTTGCCCACTGAAGTCGGTTACGACGCCAAACTGCAGTCAGGTCAAGTCCCTGGTGAGGACGATGAGCACACAGATGAGCTTCCCTGAGACGGTTTCTGACAGTTTGTGCAGAAATTCTTCAGTTGTGCAAACCCACAGTTTCATCAGCTGTCCATGTGGGTTGGTGTCAGACGATCCTGCAGGTGAAGAAGCCAGATGTGGAGGTCCTGGCTGGCGTGGTTGCATGTGGTCTGCGGTTTTGAGGCCGGTTGGACTTACTGGCAAATTCTCTAAAACGACCTTGGAGGCGGCTTATGGTGGAGAAATGAACATTCAATTCTCTGTCAACAGCTCTGGTGGACATTCCTGCAGTCAGCGTGCCAGTTGCATGCTCTCTCAAAACTTGAGACATCTGTGGCATTGTGTTGTGTGACAAAACTGCAAATTTTAGAGTGGCCTTTTGCCCCCAGCACAAGGTGCACCTGCATTTTTACATTTTAGTCATTTAGCAGACGCTCTTATCCAGAGCAACTAGGGTTAAGTGCCTTGCTCAAGGGCACATCGACAGATTTTTCACCTAGTTGGCTCGGGGATTAGAACCAGAGACCTTTCGGTTACTGGCACAACGCTCTTAACCACTAAGCTACCTGCCGCCCATGCGTAATGATCATGCTGTTTAATCAGCTTCTTGATATGCAACACCTGTCAGGTGGATGGATTATCTTGGTAAAGGATAAATGCTCACTAACAGGGTTGTAAATACATTTGTGCACAGAATTTGAGAAAAATAAGTTTTTTGTGCTTATGGAACATTTCTGGGATCTTTTATTTCAGCTCATGAAACATGGGACCAACACTTTGCATGTTGCGTTTATATTTTTGTTCAGTATACAATGGTAAGCTGTGTTCTCCGTAAGAGAAAAGTAAAACTGTGACGCTAATGAAGTTAGCAAGTATACCTGTAGCCAACTCCCCCATAATGCATCCCTTCAGAGCAGAGAATAGTGGCCAATGTATTGGCCAGTGGGGCAGAAAACCATTCAAAGGCGAGGAATTTAGATCAAGGTTTTACTGTTCTAAAAAAATAACTCTAAGATCTGCTTCCTGGAATGATTGAGAAAACATTAAACAAAGACAAGACAACATTTATCCATGCCTAACATTGAACTTTGGACATATTATTTAAGGGGGTTCTTCACTCTTTAAAATTGAGAAATATGCACACAGTTATTAAATGTAAGCTGACTGCAGTATACACATCTGTGGGTTTGCGTGTATATCCATTAAAGAGTGTAATGTGCGTGTGTTTTCCTCTACTACAAAATGGTTTCACTACTAGATCAATACCATCCAGAGTTTTAATTTGAAATATAAATCTCTCAAAAACTTTGCCCAAAATATCTCTTCGATCTTGACCCTTGTAATGACAAAAGAGCTTCATGGAGGTGGAAGCACTCAGAGACAAGATGCTGAGCACCTCTCTATTTTTCCCAATCGAGTTGCTCGCTCCTGTCTTTTTTAAATGACCGGTACAGACGTGTCGAAAGGTAATCAATACTCTGTGTTGGAGGTCACCGGAAATCGGTCTGGAGTCAAGATCTGTGGTGAGATTTCCAATGTGACCTTGAGGCGAGGGCGAGGAGGAGGAGGAGATTGGTGAGGATAGCTGGCGAGGCGACATAGGTGGGAGGAGATTGGGTGAGGAGTCACTGCTTGTGCCGTGACCTTGGATGAGTCATTCTAGGTAGAGACAGAAGGGCTCTGGTTGAACCAATACAGGATGGACGGTTAGCTGATACAGGTATACCAGGTGTAATGCTTGGATCTCTACTTGTTACCTACTATGTGGTTTTGAGGTGAATGATCAGCTGGTCTATTTGTGTAGCAGAGTTGGTTTGTGATCTACCCTCATGTGATGAGTAACCTTGAATGAGACCTGAATACTGTTAAGTAGCTCCCCAAGCTGATACCTAGGCTTTAGCTCAGGAAGCTATGTCTAGTGACTTACAGACGACCCCAGATTCAAACCCAGCTGGTCATACCTACACTTAACGCGTATATTTATAGTCCTGTCTGATATAGCTGAGGTAAAATGCTGGGTTGGTGTGTTGGCTGCCGCAGTGACCGCCTACTTGTCTGAGACCGTAAGACAGCTGTCTCTCGGGGGGAGATGACTAGCCATTTAATAAAGTGGGAAGCGTCACTCTCTGATCACATATCAGTTGTGTTCATGCATTCAAATCCCAGGGATAAGTATCCCTTAAGTGTAGGGCATCAAAGTGCCTTCGACATCATGGCCATAAAATGGTATCTGCACTGTGGATGTGCTGTGGGAATTACGGTGCAATGACAGGGCTCTGTGATGTGATCACTGCTATGTGATAACACTGATAACAATGACCATTCCTTCTAATGTTCAATGCCTCGGGACAGAGGGTAATTTAGCCCTTTCACACTGGCCATAGTTATGGTGATGAGATTTGTATTCATTTATGGGAGTGCCATTGTCCTGCTGTGTGTGAACTGAGCCGAGTCGCTTTTTCTATTCCATGGTGGAAATATCAGGGTGGAAATAGTGAGTTGATCAGGGTGTATTTCCAGTTTATGATGCATCCTGCTAGAGGATGTTAGCTGGTATTAAGGAACCAATTTGCCTTCAATAATTTATATTTCCCTGCTGTTTTAAAGTAAAAAGAGGAAAACCCACCACTATTTCGTGGCATTGTTCAATGTTCACTTCACTAATGTCCAGACCTCACTGTTTGAGTAAAGTTTCACCTCAATTAATTCCATCCAACCCGACTTTGTGAAACCCGACTTTGTGAAACATCCAGGTACTTTAGACGCTGTTACAGTGCATCAATCACCCCAGTGTTGTTGTGGTGTGTATTGTAACATGACTCTGGATGTAAAAGGACAAAAAAGCAAGTATGAAGTTTGGCAAAGTGTACAAAATATAGTGGTTGTTTAACATTTTGGTTATTTAGCAAACGCAATTAGGGGTAAGTGCCTTGCTCTAGGGCACAGTGACTGATTTTTCCAATAGTCAGCCTACAGCTGTCATATCAACAATATTCAGTTTCAGGGTGTTAAATACTGTATGTTTGTATGTCTTGTATCATTGACCATTGTCAGGCGTTTTCTGTAGAGGAATACACTACATAGTCCTAATGGACTTTGCTCTTTACCCTGCATTTACCCTGAAGGAAGGGACAAGACCTCTTCTCTAAGTGGACCAACAGTCTAAAAAATCAACAAATAGTTCCTCTCTGGGACAATATTGTTTGCACGAACTGTTGCTAGGGCATGGGGGCCATATGGAAATATCACCAGGGTTAAATGTCAAGATAGGAGAGGCAGGGGGACGTGGGAATTGGTTTAGCAGGAAGAAGGACTGGTATGATTTACTTGGAAAAGCAAGAGGAGTCATCCTCTGACATTTGTAGTAGTGGACAGCTATAAATGCTGGGTTTAGATAAAAAATAAAATAATAATACATTTTATTTTAAGTGCTTTTCAAGACACCCAAAGTCACTTCGCATACAAGATAATAAGCCAGTTTGAAAAGCAATAAAATCACACATTAAAATAAGCAAGTAAATACAGAAATTCAGATACAGAAATTCACAGTAAATGTACATGAAATATTTAAAAAGATCTAGAAATAATCTGTTATATACATTTAAATGCATTGCACCTTGTGAAAACAGTAGAGACCACGTACTGTTTCCAATAGAGAATTAGAATTCCCCAGTGTAGTCAATGGGGAAGGTGCATAAAGATGGCAGCCCCCATGTACATACCACAAGTACTGTGGCACTGTGGTCTATGGCACTGAATCGCAGTGCTAGAGGCGTGCTAGAGGCGTCACTACAGACCTGGGTTCAATCCTGGGCTGTGTCACAACCGGCCGTGATTGGGAGTCCCATAGGGCGGCGCACAATTGGCTCAGTGTCATCCGGGTTAGCGGAGGGTTTGGCCGGGGTAGGCAGTCATTGTAAATAAGAATTTATTCTTAACGGACTTGCCTAGTTAAATAAAAATAAAACCACAAATGCCTCGTTTGCTAACTTTGCCGTAGTGTATATTGCTCTCCGTTACTCTTTTTTTGTATCGGCATTAGCACAGTATACATGATCCCAATTCTAGCTCCAAGACGGCGGCAATTTGAAAAAAAACTAAAAAGTAGATTGTGCTGATTTACTGGCACATGGACCATGTTGTGTGCGGTAGTTTAAGAACTCTGTGGGTAGTGCTAAAAACAATGATGTAATATCTGCATTCCTCCATCTTTATGCACCTTCACCATTGCCTGTGGTCTGAAGGTTTGTCCTTTCTAGTAATTATATTTCTAGCGTTTTCACACGGTAGAGACTATGTTGCTTGGAGTCTCACTTTAATTACGCAAGTCCAATATTTTCCAAGTGTGCCCCCAAAGCCTTGTTTTAATACCTTGCGTTTTGTAATATTGCCCTCAAAGTGTTTCTCATTTCAAATGTGCATACGTTACTGCAGATTGTTGCTGCAAGCAGTCAGCAGGCACAGGGAGTATGGGGCATAGATATGAAATCTGCAGAAATTACTGTAGATGTTCAAGACAAACATCTAGAAGTATTTGAAAATCCTATATAATCAGGCCTACTGTATATGAAAGCCTGGGCTTTTGAATAAATCACTAACATCAAGTTCATTGTGTTGGTTTGTCAGTTCTTTGTCTGCTGTCACCAGTGGTGTAAAGTACTTAAGTAAAAATACTTGAAAGTACTACTTAAGTCATTTTTTTGGGGTATCTGTACATTACTTTACTATTTATATTTTTACTACTTTTACTTTTACTTCACTACATTCCTAAAGAAAAGTATGTACTTTTTACTCCATACATTTTCCCTGACACCCAAAAGTACTCATTATATTTTGAATGCTTAGCAGGACACGAAAATTGCCTAATTCACACACTTATCAAGAGAACATACCTGGTCATCCCTGCTGCCTCTGATGTGGCTGACTCATTAAACACATGCTTCGTTTGTAAATTATGTCTGAGAGTGGGAGTATGCCCCCGGCTATCCGTCAATAAAAAAAACAATACAATTATGCCGTTTGCTTTATATATGGAATTTGAAATTATTTATACTTTTACTTTTGATACTTAAGTATATTTTAGCAATTACATTAACTTTTGATACTTAAGTATATTTAAACTTTTACTCAAGTAGACTTTCACTTTTACTTGAGTCATTTTCTATTAAGGTATCTTTACTTTTACTCAAGTATGACAATTGGGTACTTTTTACACCACTGGCTATCACCATGAAAAGCTGTGAAGAGATCAATGGATGACTGGAAATTAAACTGCGCTCACTCCTGCTAAGTGACAAAACTGGATTCTCTGTCGCTCACAACCAACGTTTCATATTGCCATTACTCTTCTTCGTATCAATATCCCCACCTCCACAGATAACAAATGGATGCAGTTTAAAAGCCTTCCGCGTTTACCCTGGTCATTCCGCACTTACTTAGTTTCCAAGGCGACACGGAGGAGCCTTTGGCTTTTATTTATCATCACATATTAAGTTGGGGAAATGATAGAATCATAAATAACATCACAGTGAGAACAGTGGCACACTTATTGCTCTTAAAGCGAGAGGGGACAGTCTATGGATTTGTTTCCAGAAGTATACAGTACTATATTAAATACAATAGAGCAAGGAATTTGTATGTGACATACTTTTCTTGCTTTTCTGTGCAGGTGGTTTAGATTATTAGCATACATGTGATAAGACACTGACGCCTTATATTCTATGACTGGATAATGATTATATGGATTTCAACCATTTCAACTGGGTGTATGAGTACCTTAGACTATTTTTGACAGCTTAGGTGAAAAATGAAATCACATTTTGGTCCCTACTACACATTATCCATTTCATTTATCAGTCATCTACACTCTGCATCCATTGTAATACTTCTCCAACACTTCATCAATAGACAGACATTCTACATTAGATTATACTAATAAGTGTGAAAAATATGTTGGTCATTTAGTTTGACACTGATTTAGCTAGACTTGGCTTTAATTCTTCCATCTAGAGGACAGCCTGCACATAGACCTAGAGAAGCGGCCCTCGTGCACGCCCTGTCAGCTGTCAGGCCAAAGAGACAAGGCCAGCGCTGCTGCTTCCTGAGCAAGTGAGACAGACATTTCCCTGTTCTCACATTGCTGGCACACTGGCATATTGGCAGAGGGCGCTGGAAGGCTTTGGGCCGGGCGCCAGACCTCAGCAGGGCTAAACCCCAGGCCTGGGCCACCTTAGCCTGGCATGCCGCGCTGCTTGTTGCCTGGTTCAGCCATGCTAGCAGGCTTCCTCTCTGCTCTTCCTCTTGCTGTTCCAAGCCTGGGTTAGCTAGCATTGGCTACCGCAGAGCTCTTGGATGTACAGTAGGGGAGAGTGGGCCCGCTGTCCCGGTATGGCTAGCAAGGTGGTGGCGTCCAGGGTGAACTGCAGGTCCATCTGCACAAGCTAGAGACGTGCAGGGTCAAGATTACCCACGAGTGTGTGTGTTAGTTTGTTTGTTTGTAGGGGTATAAAAGTGATTAGTGTCTGTTTTTTGTGCCGTTTCGTACCACTGTGTGTATTTAGTATGTGTGTAAGCACACTCTCAAGTGTGTATGTGTATTCTTGTCAGCCACCATAGTTATCACCAAGAAGTCACAGTAGTTGTAAGGGCAGCATGTCCTAAATTCTCAGTGGGTTAAAAATACAACAATCTTACAAACTTTCCAACAACGTTTCCTCGTTCACTCTCTTCTCACGATCTCACAGTCCCTGTGTGTGCTACGTCACCCAGCAGGCTCTCTCTACAGTTTAAAAGGCCTCTTGACATTCTGAGGAGGAACCCAATGAAAGATGCACGGCTGGAAACGTGGGTAGGAGAAAAGACAACATTGTGTGTTGTGTCTGTTTGCGTGCATGTGTGTGTGGTTTCCTGGTAGATCTTGGTCATGTCTGGATTTACTGAAAATGAATGTATTTACTGAAACTGATTGTACTGAATGTACCTGTAGTAACTTCAACTGCCTAATGTGTTTGATTCTAATACCCTTGTAACATCTGCACACGTTTGTCAGGGCTTCTCAATTCTAATTCAGTTGAAGTGTACTCTAAAAGCATTCTAACCAAGCATACAGTTCCATGGAATGTCTTGATATCATCCCTACCCTGGCAAAAGTCCCTCTAGGGATTAAGAGGGTGAGATAGAGGGAGCTTTATCGAAAGATTGTGTGGATCCTGCCAGACGGGAAAAATGACCCCAACCTTCTATAGATAAGAGTATTGATTTTACACATTACAATGTGGACTGGACACAAACAATCTGATTTATGATTGGTCCGTCTCTAGCAACCACTATGTCCACATACAGTACGTGTCTCACATAGAGTATCCCTCTTCACAATTAAATAACACATTTTTCCCCCACAGTACAGAAGGGACAGAGTATGTTATTTAATAGAAAGTGCATTGCTATGAACATTATATTCATCATGGCACTGAGATATAGCAGTGTATGTGTGTTACATAAATGTTTCTGCTTACCATTCAGAGACACTGAAAGACTGAGATAAAATCATATGATAAAGAGTCTGACAATTTCCCTACATGCAGACATTTGAATTGCTTACATGTGTCCAGTATGACCTTCACAACTTGCACGGAGTGCTTTTTAATCAACAACGCTCAATACAACATGGCTATCTGTAGCAGAGTTACTGCATCCAGAACTGCATGCTCCCCTATAGAGTAGTGATGTCATTGGGTCTGGGGATGTACCCGTCTCAGGCTGCCATTGTGGATAACACCTGTCAATCAGCCCACAGACACATCTCCACCCACAGCACCTCTGGCGAGGCTCTTGAAGTCACGGAACGTATCAGCAGGGGCATGTTCAGATCATCCAGGGGAAGGGACTTGGTATGCGCCCGGTGTGACCAAGAGATATACAAACCCAGGGTTCAGAGCCATACAATACATCTAAGTCTGGCTCTGCATTGCTGTGTAGCCACTTAGTGAACAACAGAAAATAAAGGGTAGATAGAAACCTAATTTAACTATGCTGGATATGTTTCCTTATAAGCCTCAAAAAGGTGCCTGTGTATTTATCTAGCGTTCACATTTTTGAAACGTATTCTTGAAGCAGAAGGCCTGTCTTTGATATGCATGGTTGTGAATAATATTTCCAGAACTGTCTTTTTTTCCAGCAGCCCAGTCTGTGAATCATCTTGAATGTCCCTGTCAGCTCTGCCACAACTCCCGTGGTGGAGGCTCACCAGCACTTTGCTGCCTGCCACACAAACTCCCCTCCACCAACACCAACACCATGCCTGAGTTCTCCACCACCCGTGTCCAACCATGGGTGCTGAACACATTCCCTAGGGGGCTTTGGCTGGACTGCAGCAGCCTGGACTGTTCTCCTCCAAACTCCCCCTTTATCCCTCTGTTGCACCATGGGAGTCTGCCTGGGACCTCTGGGGTTGGAGGGATCCTGGGAAATAGCCGTGTGGGTTGTTTATCTGCTGCTGGCTCCAGGAAGGCAGCTGGCCCAGGGGTCGAGCCCCAGTGGACTGTGAGAGGATCAGGCTTAGCTAGCTAGGGTTGGATGGGGAGGGATTACTGCCTCATCTGTATCTCTGGATGCTGATGTTGTTGTGCTGTGGGACTCTGGGCCTCCTTCCTCACTCATTAGAATATGTCAAGATAAAATAGTGACATTTAACCATTGTAGTTATATCACCCCAAGCTGACATATAGTCATATGTAGTCATATGTCACTTATATAATAATAGTAATACATGGGACTTGCTTTACAATTGTAAAAAACCCGGTCAAATAGGTGGGACTGAAAGGAAAGATGGTGATGGACTCAGTCACGGATGGCTGGAGGGAGAGAGTTTCAGAGCCTAGGAGTAACCCTGGAGAAGGCCCTGTCACCGAAGCCCTGGAGTTTCGACCTGGGGATGACAAGATGGCCTGCTGTGGTGGAACGGAGTGTGCGTGTGGG
The DNA here is from genome assembly GCF_964263955.1 of Coregonus lavaretus. NCBI lineage: Eukaryota > Metazoa > Chordata > Actinopteri > Salmoniformes > Salmonidae > Coregonus > Coregonus lavaretus. The sequence continues at coordinate 24,245,554 of NC_139990.1, forward strand.
TTGGTAGGGGAGAAGAAGGTCTGAGAAGTAAGGGAGGGCAAGGTGGTGAAGCGCTTTATAGGTCAGATGGAGGATCTTGTAATCAATATGTTGGGAGACAGGGAGCCAGTGGAGTTCACGGAGGACAGAGGTGATGTGCTGCCAGGACTTAATGTGGGTGAGGAGTTGGGCTGCAGAGTTTTTAACCATTTGGGTTTATAGAGGGAGCTTGAGTTGATGCTGGAGATTAGAGAGTTGCAGTAGTCAAGCCGGGAGGAGATTAATGCATGTATGTAGCAGCAACTAATCTTAAAGGGCCACTGAACACGCCGATTGGCACGTGTGTTTTTCTGTTGTTCACTAGATTTCAGTCTTGGAGGTCTGTTTCCTGACCGATTCCGTGTTTGGTTAATGATGTTTTTCCCCCATGAAGACGCGGAAGCCTATTTCACTTCCTCAAAATCCCCAGAATGAATCTAAGATAACTCAAAAAATCTGTAATTAATTTTGTTGTGCAATTTTACATCTAATTAAGGTGTTTGGTTCAGTATTTCTCAAGTAAAAAAATGTGTGACGTGTTGTCTTATGTAAACAAAGTCGGAGCTGCTGGCAGGTCTGTCTCACTGTCCATGCTATTGGATAAAGAGCAATCACTGCAGCTGTTCACCCAATGTTAGTGGGCGAATTGACATCGTCAAATCAAAACCCAACCTGTTCCAAACTCCATTTTAGACGAGACTGACTTTATGATCAAAATTATCCTATTTACACTTTGTAGTCAATTTTGACACTACAGTCGTGGTCAAAAGTTTTGAGAATGACAAAAATACTAATTTTCACAAAGTCTGCTGCCTCAGTTTTGATGATGGCAATTTGCATATACTCCAGAATGTCATGAAGAGTGATCAGATGAAGTCCCTCTTTGCCATGAAAATGAACTTAATCCCCCAAAAACATTTCCACTGCATTTCAGCCCTGCCACAAAAGGACCAGCTGACATCATGTCAGTGATTCTCTCGTTAACACAGGTGAGAGTGTTGACGAGGACAAGGCTGGAGATCACTCTGTCATGCTGATTTAGTTAGAATAACAGACTGGAAGCTTTAAAAGGAGGTTGGTGCTTGAAATCATTGTTCTTCCTCTGTTAACCATGGTTACCTGCAAGGAAACACGTGGCGTCATCATTGCTTTGCACAAAAAGGGCTTCACAGGCAAGGATATTGCTGCTAGTAAGATTGCACCTAAATCAACCATTTATCGGATCATCAATAACTTCAAGGAGAAAGGTTCAATTGTTGTGAAGAAGGCTTCAGGGCACCCAAGAAAGTCCAGCAAGTGCCAGGACCGTCTCCTAAAGTTGATTCAGCTGCGGGATCGGGGCACCACCAGTGCAGAGCTTGCTCAGGAACGGCAGCAGGCAGGTGTGAGGCACAGTGAGGCGAATACTTTTGGAGGATGGCCTGGTGTCAAGAAGGGCAGCAAAGAAGCCACTTCTCTCCAGGAAAAACATCAGGGACAGACTGATATTCTGCAAAAGGTACAGGTATTGGACTGCTAAAGACTGGGGTAAAGTCATTTTCTCTGATGAATCCCCTTTCCGATTGTTTGGGGCATCTGGAAAACACCTTGTCCGGAGAAGACAAGGTGAGCGCTACCATCAGTCCTGTGTCATGCCAACAGTAAAGCATCCTGAGACCATTCATGTGTGGGGTTGCTTCTCAGCCAAGGGAGTGGGCTCACTCACAATTTTGCCTAAGAACACAGCCATGAAGAAAGAATGGTACCAACACATCCTCCGAGAGCAACTTCTCCCAACCATCCAAGAACAGTTTGTTGACGACCAATGCCTTTTCCAGCATGATGGAGCACCTTGCCATAAGGCAAAAGTGATAACTAAGGTGTTCGGGGAACAAAACATCGAGATTTTGGGTCCATGGCCAGGAAACTCCCCAGACCTTAATCCCATTGAGAAATTGAGGTCGATCCTCAAGAGGCGGGTGGACAAACAAAAACCCACAAATTCTGATACTCCAAGCATTGATTATGCAAGAATGGGCTGCCATCAGTCAGGATGTGGCCCAGAAGTTAATTGACAGCATGCTAGGGCGGATTGCAGAGGTCTTGAAAAAGAAGGGTCAACCCTGCAAATATTTACTCTTTGCATAAACTTAATGTAATTGTCAATAAAAGCCTTTGACACTTATGGAATGCTTGTAATTATACTTCAGTATACCATAGTAACATCTTACAAAAATATCTGATAACACTGAAGCAGCGAACTTTGTGAAGACCAATATTTGTGTCATTCTCAAAACTTTTGACCACGAATAACTGTTTCTGACTCATATCATTGCAACATAGGCTGTTTTCAAAGGGGTTCGTTGCTTTGTAGCCCTTTCCTGCAGTCAGATGACCCAGTGGCCTCATGGGTGGAATTATATTAATATGTTTTATAATTTCATAATTAATAAATATGTATTTTTTTGAACTGCCAAAAATCAGGCGTTTCTATGTCAAACAGTTTTGTTATATTTCAGTTTTCTGTGATGTATATAACGTGTAATATTGGGATGCATCTTTTAAAAAATTACATTTCAACTCTATATCTGACATGGTACAGGTGTCTTCTTCTTTTTAAGCCCATAACCATGTGTGTGAGGTGTATACTTTTGTTTTAAAGTAGATTTGTTTAAGACTACCAAGAAACATTCTTTGTGACCCTGATTTAGCCCATTGCAGTAAAAGGTTAAATGCAGTCACTCTTTAAACATTTGGATGCCGTCTACCATAGTGCCCTTCGCTTTATCACAGGTGACAATTTTAATACTCACCACTGTATCCTGTATCAAAAGGTTGGTTGGGTCCTCATTAAAGTCCCGTAGATCACTTCATTATTCCCTTTTTGTTTACAAAGCTCTACTACACAAGCTTCCAATTTACCTAACTTCGTTGCTAACGTATAAAAAAATGAGCTACCAAACCTGCTCGCAGGATTGGTTAATTCTTGAGGTCCCTCTGGTCTCAACCAATTTAGGTAAATCCTCCTTTAGTTTTAGTGCCCCCCATTTGAATAACCTATAAAATACCTTGCATCTTGATTCCATGGTGCCGCTAGGGCAGTTTAGGACTCTGGTGTTGAATGAAATCATTGAGGATTGCAGTTGTTTCGATTGATTGTAGTGGTTTATTTGTTTAAAATACCTTGTTTTTATTATTTTTGTTTTATTCGAAACGTAAATTTTTGAGAAAATGTTTGTACCCAGGGCACCATTGGGAATGAGACCCTGGTCTTAATTGGGCTACCCTGAATTAATAAAAGTTAATAAAAAACAAGGGTTTCAGCTGTAGGACTGGAGAGGGAGGACCTGACTTCGCCAATGTAGCAGAGTTTTATGTGGTGGTCAAAGGAGAAGGTGGCGTCCAGGATGACGTCAAGGTTGCGTACGTGGGGGGAGGGAGAGACAGTGGTGTCATCAATGGTGAAGGTAGGGTTGCCAGCTTTGGTGAGGGTGGATTTAGTGCCTATGAGGAGTTCAGTTTTATCACTGTTGAGCTTGAGGAAGTTTTGTTGCATTCATGTTTTTATTGCAGAGGAGGCAGAATTCCATGTGGGTCAGAGGTGGGTTGAGAAAGGATTTGGTGCTGATGTAGATCTGGGTGTCATCGGCATAGCAGTGGAAGTCAAGGTTGAATTGACGGAGGATCTGACCAAGGGGGAGGATGTAGATGATGAAGAGTAAGGGACCCAGCACAGAGCCCTGGGGGACACCCTGTGTAACTGCAGCTGAGTCTGAGGTGTGGCCATTGAGGGAGATGTAGTGGGTCCGGTTTGTGAGGTATGATTGTAGCAAGGAGAGTGCTGTGCCCTCAACAGCCAGACCCTTAAGCCTGGTGAGGAAGATCTGATGGCTTACTGTATCAAAAGCGGCACTCAGGTCGAGGAGAATCAGGATGTTGAGAGCACCAGCATCAGCAGAGGTGAGGAGGTCATTGACAACTTTGAGAAATGGTTAGAGTTAAGGACAAGTTAGGGACACTACAACCTCCACCTAGAACCAAACCTCTCATGTATTATTGTTGGAGCCATTATAGTGGCATATAACTTAGGGTGACATATTACTGGTTAAATGTCAACATTCTGACATATTTCCAATGAGATACAGGTAACTGACAAAATAAAGGAAACACCAACATAAAGTGTCTTAATAGGGCGTTGGGCCACCACTAGCTGCCAGAACAGCTTCAATGCACCCTGGCATAGATTCTACAAGTGTCTGGAACTCTATTGGAGGGAGGCGACACCATTCTTCCACGAGAAATTCCATAATTTGGTGTTTTGTTGATGGTGGTGGAAAACGCTGTCTCAGGCGCCACTCCAGAATCTCCCATACGTGTTAAATTGGGTTGAGATCTGGTGACTGAGACGGCCATGGCATATGGTTTACATTGTTTTCATGCTCATCAAACCATTCAGTGACCACTTGTGCCCTGTGGATGGGGGCATTATCATCCTATGGGGGCATTGCCATGGCAGACAAAATAATGGCCAAAATAATGGCCTGCCCAGCATTTTTATACATGATCCTAAGCATGATGGGATGTTAATTGCTTAGTTAACTCAGGACCACACCAGTGTGGAAGCACCTGCTTTCAATATACTTTGTATCCCTCTTTTACTCACGTGTTTCCATTATTTTAGCAGTTACCTATATCTACCTTCAGTACAAGTTATATGTTGAGGAATGTGAGACATATTATCATGGTCAAAACATACTGTACATCTGTTATTCTGTAACTAGAATTCTAAAAACACAAACAGTATTAGCATTGTTCTCTGCATTTAAAAGCAGAACAGCAGACTATGCTGTGCTAACCTCTGAGTCTCTGCCACCCAGCAATGGCCTTTTACAAATGACTTTTTGCTGAATACTGTAAATATCCCTAGGGGCTTTAACATAACGCTGCAGTCCCTATACATAACAACAGAGAGAAAAAAAGATTAAAGAACTTCTGTATTCCTCTGTAAATGTGACATTTTACTCTAATGTCCAGAACTAATCACCCATAACACAATGAAGCAAACAAACCCATTGCCTATTACAATTGCCAAGGCAAAGAAAGAAATAGCTGGTAGAAATAGTAGTGTTTCTCTGAAAAGGTTATGTGAAAAATGACAGCTTTTATGTTTGTTGAGTGGATACGGATGTATAGGGAACTGTAAATGTAATTGCTCACACTATCTCGGTTTGTCTATTTCAACAAAATCAAATTCTATTGCATATTGTTGGATGGATGTAATGTAGGCAAGTCAGCCTTTCAGGGAACGAATACTATATATGCAAGTGACCTAAGTGTGTTGTAGATTTCCTTGGTGACATAGAGAGAAAGGCTCCAAATAAGACCTAACCATACAAACCGTAGTAGTGTTTACATATACAGACATTGCAACATTACAATTGAAAAGCTGACATGTAGTGGAAAAGATGAGGCCTGTATAGAGTGAAAGGGGAACTAGAAACTGAACAAGCCCACTAAGCTGTTCTCATCTCTGGGGATGAAGTAGTACACAACATGGGGGCCTTGACCCATTTGATCCCTCATCTCTGGTTCCCATGAATCCATCTCACATTAGAGGCCCGGCGGTTGGGTCAGGTCTGCACAGAGCCTGCTGTTGGAACGCTTTCGACCGCTGCCCCACTACAGCTGCCGCAGGAACGTTACAGAACTACAGTTTTGGGAGTTGAAAACACTCACACGGTACATATACTACCAGTCAAATGTTTGGACCACCTACTCATTCAAGGGTTTTTCTTTATTTGTAAAATTGTTTACATTGTAGAATAATAGTGAAGACATCAAAACTATGAAATAACACATATGGAATCATGTAGTAACCAAAAAAGTGTTAAACAAATCACAGCTTTGCACACTCTCGGCATTCTCTCCACCAGCTTCATGAGGTAGTCACCTGGAATGCATTTCAATTAACAGGTGTGCCTTCTTAAAAGTTAATTTGTGGAATTTCTTTCCTTCTTAATGAGTTTGAGCAATCAGTTGTGTTGTGACAAGGTAGGGGTGGTATACAGAAGATAGCCCTATTTGGTAAAAGACCAAGTCCATATTATGGTAAGAACAGCTCAAATAAGCCAAGAGAAACGACAGTCAATACTGAAAATGTCAAGAACTTTGAAGGTTTCTTCAAGTGTAGTTGCAAAAACCGTCAAGTGCTATGATGAAACTGTCTCTCATGAGGACCGCCACAGGAATGGAAGACCCGGAGTTACCTCTGCTGCAGAGGATGAGTTCATTAGAGTTACCAGTCTCAGAAAATGCAGCCCAAATAAATGCTTCACAGAGTTCAAGTAACAGACACATCTCAACATCAACTGTTCAGAGGGGACTGTGTGAATCAGGCCTACTAAAGGACACCAATAATAAGAAGAGACCTGCTTGGGCCAAGAAACACAAGCAAAGGACATTAGACCAGTGGAAATGTGTCCATTGGTCTGGAGTCCAAATTGGACATTTTTGGTTCAAACCGCCGTGTCTTTGTGAGATGCGGTGTGGGTGAACGTATGATCTCTGCATGTGTAGTTCCCACCGTAAAGCATGGAGGAGGAGGTGTTATGGTGTGGGGGTGCTTTGCTGGTGACACTGTAAGTGATTTATTTAGAATTCAAGGCACACTCAACCAGCATGGCTACCACGGCATTCTGCAGCGATACGCCATCCCATCTGGTTTGGGCTTAGTGGGACTATCATTTGTTTTTCAACAGGACAATGACCAAACACACCTCCAGGCTGTGTAAGGGCTATTTTACCAAGAAGGAGAGTGATGGAGTGCTGCATCAGATGACCTAGCCTCCACAATCCCCCGACCTCAACCCAATTTAGATGGTTTGGGATGAGTCGGACGGCAGAGTGAAGGAAAAGCAGCCAACAAGTTCTCAGCATATGTGGGAACTCCTTCAAGACTGTTGGAAAAGCATTCCAGGTGAAGCTGGTTGAGAGAATGTCAAGAGTGTGCAAAGCTGTCATCAAGGCAACGGGTGGCTATTTCAAGAATCTCAATTCTAAAATATCATGTAGTAACGTTTTTGGTTACTACATGATTCCATATGTGTTATTTCATAGTTTTGATGTCTTCTACAATGTAGAAAATAGTAAAAAAATTACGAAAAACCGTTGAATGAGCAGGTGTGTCCAAACTTTTGACTGGTACTGTATATATTCTCTCTCTCTCTCTCTCTCTCTCTCTCTCTCTCTCTCTCTCTCTCTCTCTCTCTCTCTCTCTCTCTCTCTCTCTCTCTCTCTCTCTCTCTCTCTCTCTCTCTCTCTCTCTCTCTCTCTCTCTCTCTCTCTCTCTCTCTCTCTCTCTCTCTCTCTCTCTCTCTCTCTCTCTCTCTCTCTCTCTCAGGATGATGCATTGAGACGCAGGCTGACAGCTATAAGCTCAGACAGAGCCAACCATCCGAAGCTGGAATATAATAATATCACCTGATATATGAAGAGCGGGCTCCCTATTTATTTAGCTTATTTCCTCTCGCCCGCCTTTTTATCGAATAAAAAAAAAAGATAAGAAACGCTGGCACATTCTCTCTGATATGCTGAACCCACTGTTTCTGCTTCACAACTGACTGCCCTAAATGATTCCCCCCCCAACATCCCTTCTCCAAAACGATGAACAAGCAAGACCGACAACTTTGAGAGAAGCCACAACCCTATTTGAATTTGGCAGATTGTGCCGAAGTAAGCAATCTGCAGGTGCGTTTTTTTAATTCTCATCCACTTTATTTCACTTCAAAGGAAACCAAACAAACATCACCAGATCAAAGCGATAATTACTTTGTGGCATCCCGAATCCTAAAATGGAAATCATCTTATTCAATGTACTTTTGAGAACTCGGAGGGGAGGGGGGGTAAAAACCCTTTATGCCTTTCTGAAGACAGGTTTGGAAAAACAGAATTTTGCTCCTTTGAAAATCTACTCAGTTTACTGGAACTAAACCAGGGCAAGCCATAAGAGCATTGATCCCAAACAAGGTAAAAAAAAAGGTTTTGGTTAAAAACAGAACATACTGTAGGCTACATACAACATGCAAACGATTACTTTAGCTTAGTGTCTGAAATATATTAATGTTTTTGACTAAATATACAGTATTCTTGGCAGATTCTAAGCTTATTAAAGAAATATGATTGCGCTGAATAAGAAGTGGATTCTCTAGACGCTGTTTAACCACATTAGTTGAATAGTTCCAGGAGCAGAAGGCTGTAGACATATACCAGAGAGCAAACCTGTTTTTGTTTCCTCAAAACGTAACAATGCAGATGAAGAAAATGTTTCTTTAAGAAAAAACCTCCATTAAAAACAGTACATCCCTGTACAGGAAACGTACAATTTGTAAGCCGTGAAATGGCCCAAAAGTCTGGCACGGACTCCATGGAACCCAATTGGGTGAATTACCTTTCACTTTAATGGAAGAGAGAGCGACAGTCAGTCGTGCACCAACCAGTTTGTAGTGTGAAAGTCTTTTTGAGCGAGAAGTAATTCAGCTGTCTGGCGCCTGATGTTACAGTAGGAGTTTAGTCATGGTTAATTTAGACTGTATTTTCTGTCTTTTGTAGAGCACTATCCCCGGGGATGAGCTAGTGAGAAAGTGAGAAAGCAAACTACCAAATGGAGAAGGAGCAAAGAGAAACAGAGAGATAGAAATAGAGAGAGTGAGAGAGGAGACTATTTTAATTCCAAAGCAGAGCTCTCCATCAAACCTAGGAGCCAGGCTCAATCAGAGGCAGAAGGTTTCTGTACAATCAGACATACATCATTTGCTGTCCCCCTGTGATCTTGACACGCCGATAAACCGTAATTATATACAGCCCTGCAATCACCAGGCTAATCTAATCTAGCTGTTGTTAGCCACCTACTCGCATCAATGGAGGAAAACATCCTGGAGAAGGATGATTGGAAGTCGAATGTCCAGCTGATGGCTGCATGTGGATTCAGTTGCTCAGGTAACTATGGCACCCTCTCTCCCCTGTCGTCGGGGGGATATGACAAGCGGAGGAAAAAAAGTCAGTCTATTTAAGTGAGAAATAAACTGCTCCTAGCACACTAAAGCAACACGAAATCTGATCTGATTTCAGGATGATAGATCCTCCTATGTTTTACCCAGGAGGATCTGTGATGAGCAGATCATGAATAAGTCCACTCGATCCTAATACCTGGTGGGCTTGTCTCATTGTATCACATTACATAGCATACCTAACTCAACCTATGTTACTGTATCAACATCAATGGATTGTGATAGATGTCATTTTTTTCTTTGAGTCACTGTCATTTAAACCTATCTAACTACTAAAGGGGGGCTTTGCACACATGTGGACTGTCTAATCCCTTTCCAACTCATTGGGTCTTAGACCATACCACAACAGAGCAGGGGTGGTTGGTCACGCCCCATCAATCATAGTTTGTCATGTCTCTTCGTTCCTTCGGAAGAGTGTGAAAGTGCTCCCTTGGCCGTCAAAGTGGAGTGGTGGATGGGTTTTATCATTTGGAACAGAGCATGACGCTTTCACTGAGATGTTCAGTCTTATTTAATCAAAATGTGTATCCGGGTTTTCCTGGAAGGTCAAAAACGAAATTCTTCCTGCATAGTGAAAAGGCATGTTTGTTGTGGGGGGGTTTTCACCGTGTTAACATTTTTGTTGAGTTGAGTAAATTAAACCAAATGTGCGTGCTTGCAGCATATGAAAACTATTGTTTTAGACTTATCCCGGAATCCCTGTTATTCACATTTGTTTGAAAGGGGCCCCTAGTTGAGCTTCATTCATCTATACATATGGGTGGACATTACATATAATATAACGTCATTTGAAATTATGCTATTAAGCCTTGTTCACACTGCAGGCCTTAATGCTCAAATCAGTTTTGTTTTTCAAATCCGTTTTGGACTACTGACTGTCCAAACAGTAAGCTACAAGTGACCAAATCGAATTTGTGTGTGTTCAGACAGCAGTCATTTGCTGACAAGGCTACGCTAGTTGTCATAGTAATGACGGGTGTGTGTGCAGTGGTGTAGGCTGATTGGTGGTTGTGCTTGTGCTTCCTATCACTCAGAAGTTATGTAGCAAGCTAAGGTGACAACAATGCCTGCCATGGACGTTTCCCAGTTGCTTTGAATGTTCAAAATCATTAGGGTAAGAACACTTTTAAAGCCTCAAAGGATAAGATGATCCAACTTTCAAAACAAGTCATTTTTGGCTAGCCACAGCAGTCAACTAGCTAGCTAGATAGCTGTTTAGCATTCTAGCATTTTCACTAATTTGTTTGTAAACAATTAACACACTAGTTAGCTACTTTTCTATTTTATTAAGTAGCATCCATATTTTTTATAGCAATAGACTGGATATTGCTCATTATGTTTCCCTGTACCCTCTTTAGCATTTGTTAATATTTTTACTTTCCACTGTGTGCTCATCTATGATGGATCGTTATAGGATGTTGTGCATGTGTTACATCATGCATAAATGTGCATTCATGTATGAATCGGTTTGATGATATATTACCAAAGTAGACTTTCCTATCCACCAAGACCATCCTCAGAGATTTGAAACGGCACATGTCAAAATTCAGCACAGTCTGTAACTTCCCAAACCAAGCCATGCTTATGTTGTAGCACTGTTGGGGGTTTATTAATCAAAGTCTCTCAGCTGCCACACTAGTGATTACCAATTACCTTCTCTGCCAGTGTAGTATAACGCTGCAGCTCTATTGGTTATGGTTATTATCTCAGTAATAAAATGTAATGAGGATTTGTTTGAATATTACTGTGAGACATTTGTAATCCTCTGGGTTCATGCAGCTGCCATATTGCATACTAAGACGGAAGAGCAATTTCAAGTTCTCTCGCTATTCAAATTAAAGAGTACATCACTGGAGATATTTGTCTCCCAACTTCACCTTGGATAAGCGCCTGTTGTTACATTTTCATTTGCATACTCATGAGAGAATGAAATTAGTTACATTAGTTATACTGTGATTAATAGTTTCACCCATTTTATGTGTGTCTTTTAGTTGGATGGTCATGCATTCTTATTAGACAGTGATGCTATTTGAACTGTAATATGTATTATACAGTGTATATTATGACTGTGGGTTTTGAATGATGATGTTACCAGTTATGGTATCAATACCTTTATGCTTTATCCTATTCTGGTTTAGCAAATGCTATTTTTGTTTTATGATTCATGGGCGTATTTTATCTTACCTGTATGTAAGTGGTTTGCCCAGTTGGAGCTAATGGACCTCCTGATGTTCTTCTCAGCTCTATGAGGAGCTTTGAGCACAGGCTTAATTCCCACCCAAGTCAATGTTACATCTGAGTCCAGTTAGGGAGTCAATGAATAGATCACACTAATGTAGCTAGGAATATAATTCTCAAAATATCGGAAATAAATCCCCCTGCTACAACCTGTTTACTCTATGTGTAGGCTAGAGCCATAGGCTATGCAATTACAGATGGATGAACAGGTAACTGACAAAATAAAGGAAACACTAACATAAAGTGTCTTAATAGGGCATTGGACCACCACAAGCCATCAGAACAGCTTCAATGCGTCTTGGCATAGATTCTACAAGTGTATGGAACTCTATTGGAGGGATGAAACACGATTCTACCACGAGAAATTCCATCATTTGGTCTCAGGCGCTGATCCAGAATCTCCCATAAGTGTTTGATTGGGTTGAGATCTGGTGACACACCACTTTAAACCCCTTATGCTCCTTTGAGATCCCTCTTTCAAAGTCACTGAGATCTCCTCTTCTAGCCATGATAGCCAAAATAATCAGCAACTGGGCATTTTTATACAGCGCATTCGGAAAGTATTCAGACCCCTTGTCTTTTTCCACATTTTTTTAATGTCACAGCCTTATTCTAAAGTGGATTAAATTGTCGTCGTCCCCCCCCCTATTCGGAAAGTTTTCAGACCCCTTGACTTTTTCCACATTTTTTTTATGTTACAGCCTTATTCTAAAGTGGATTAAATTGTCCCCCCCTCATCAATCTACACACAATGCCCCATATTAACAAAGCAAAAACAGGTTTTTATAAATTGTTGCACATTTATTAAAATAAAAAAACTGAAATATCACATTTACATAAGTCTTCAGACCTTTTACTCAGTACTTTATTGAAGCACCTTTGGCAGCGATTTCAGCCTAATGTCTTCTTGGGTATGACACTATGTGATGCGTGATTTGAAGGAGTCAGGCGCAGGAAGGTAAATCACAGTATACAGAGTTTATTCCGTAATACATCGTATCCAGTCCAGTGCGCAAAAAACACCCCGGCAATACAAAATACACTGAGCTCAACCGAGCTACTATCTCCTCACAATAAACAATCACCCACAAGGACAAGGGGGCAGAGGGAACACTTTTACACGTACTAATGAGGGGATATGAACCAGGTGTGTGTAATAGACAAGACAAAACAAATGGAATGATGAGATATGGAGCGACAGTGGCTAGAAGGCCAGTGACGATGAACGCCGAAGCCTGCCCGAACAAGGAGAGGAGGCAGCTTTGGAGGAAGTCGTGACACACTACAAGCTTGGCACACCTGCATTTAGGGAGTTTCTCCCATTCTTCTCTGCAGATCCTCTCAAGCTCTGTCAGGTTGGATGGGGAGTGTCACTGCACAGCTATTATCAGATATCTCCAGAGATGTTCGATCGGGTTCAAGTCCGGGTTTTTGCTGGGACACTCAAGGACATTCAGAGACTTGTCCCGAAGCCACTCCTGCGTTGTCTTGGCTGTGTGCTTAGGGTCATTGTCTTGTTGGAAGGTGAACCTTCGCCCCAGTCTGAGATCCTGAGCGCTCTGGAGCAGGTTTTCATCAAGGATCTCTCTGTACTTTCCTCTGCTCATCTTTTCATCAATCCTGACTAGTCTTCCAGTCCCTGCCGCTGAAAAACATCCCCACAGCATGATGCTGACACCATCATGCTTGACCATAGGGATGGTGCCAGGTTTCCTCCAGACGTGACACTGGCATTCAGGCCAAAGAGTTCAATCTTGGTTTCATCAGACCAGAGAATCTTGTTTCTCATGGTCTGAGAGTCTTTAGGTGCCTTTTGGCAAACTCCAAGCGGGCTGTCATGTGCCTTTTACTGAGGAGTGGCTTCTGTCTGGTCACTCTACCATAAAGGCCTGATTGGTGGAGTGCTGCAGAGATGGTTGTCCTTCTGGAAGGTTCTCCCATCTCCACAGAGGAACTCTGGAGCTCAGTCAGAGTCACCATCTGGTTCTTGGTCACCTCCCTGACCAATGTCCTTCTCCCCCGATTGCTCAGTTTGGCCGGGCGGCCAGCTCTAGGAAGAGTCTTAGCGGTTCCAAACTTCTTCCATTTAAGAATGATGGAGGCCACTGTGTTCTTGGGGACCTTCAATGCTGCAGAAATTGTTTGGTACCCTTCCCCAGATCTGTGCCTCGACACAATCCTTTCTCTGAGCTCTACAGACAATTCCTTCCACCTCATGGCTTGGTTTTTGCTCTGACATGCACTGTCAACTGTGGGACATTTTCAAATCATGTCCAATCAATTGAATTTACCACAGATATACTCCAATCAACTTGTAGAATCATCTCAAGGATAATCAATGGAAACAGGATGTACCTGAGCTCAATTTCGAGTCTTATAGCACAGGGTCTCAATACTTATGTAAATATGTTTATATATATATATATATATATATATATATATGTGTATATATGTATATATATACATTTGCTAAAATTTCTAAAAACCTGTTTTCACTTTCTCATTATGGGGTATTGTGTATAGATTGAAGAGGAATTTTATTTATTTAATCCATTTTAGAATAAGTCTGTAACGTAACAAAGTGGAAAAAGTCAAGGGGTCTGAATAATTTCCGAATGCACTGTACATGACTCAAAAGCATGATTGGGTGTTAGTTGCTTAATTAACTCAGGAATCACACCTGTGTGGAAGCAGCTGCTTTCAATATACTTTGTATATCTCATTTACGCAAGTGTTTCCTTTTATTTTGGGAGTTACATGTGTATGTGCAATGTGTCCCTGTTTTAATTAGCTGAAATTAAAATGTAATGAGTCAATTTCCAAACAACTTTGATTGTTATGGCAATAGAATCTTGAATCTTTTTACTAACATCTAATCCAGCTCCTGAATCTATACAAACCCCCCAAAAATGGGAAATTGGAAGTATACACTGGTCCAGGATCAGTTCTTTGGGGATAATATTTCTGCCAGGCAGGCAGACAGTAAAGCGGCCCAGGCAGTGTGCACCTCATTATAGGGGGAGCTTACGACTTTGTCTGCCTCCCTTTCGAAAGACGTAACGCACCAGTAACTCTCATGCTGCCTCTAATTGAATACTACCCGCTTCATTTTCCCACCACTTCAGACTTATTGGACACACTTTCCTTCCTATAAATGCTGTGCTCCTCAATAACTCTGGATCTGCTGCCAATAAATACTTATATCTGCGGCCCAAGGATTCACTATAGTCATATATTCACTAGCATAATTGATTTTGGGGTTCACTGATGCATAGCAGGAAATGCTTTCGGGAGGGCACAATTTCTCAACTAGCCGTACCGATGTCTCACAAATATGGCAATTATCTCAAGGGAGTAAAAGTAAAGTGTCTACCAAGTGAATATATGGAAATTAAATGTTCATATAGTCTATGTTAGTCCACATTTGATACAGTCCCATGCAAGTTTTCATGACACATTGCTATTAGTAACCTAATGCCCAAAGTATCATGATGATCTTTTGAACACATCTCTCTGATTTTATATGAAAATAGATAAGTAATATTAGTGATGTAGATATTTATAGCACAGTACACACAGTGAGGAACAAAGCAGTATTAATCATGACTCATTGTCACGGTTTCGGCCGAGGCTGCTCCTCCTCCTGGTTCGGGCAGGCTTCGGCGTTCGCCGTCCCCGGAATACTAGCTGCCACCGTTGTATGTTTCGTGTGTTGATTGCTTTGGTCTGTCTGGTACACCTGTGTCTGTTTGTGTCCTAATTACGTGTCCTATAAGTTCCTTGTTTTGTGTTAGTTATATTGTGTGTTGTTGTCCGCGTGTCAGTTGAGCTGCGTGTTTTGCGCTCTACATGTTTTGTTTTACGCATGTTGCGTACTGTTCTCGCCTCTGTGTTTTCGAGGTCGTGTACTTTTATTGATCACTTTACTATAGTAAAGTTTGTTGGACTAAACCTCTGTGTCCTGCGCCTGACTCCTCATCACATCCACATCGGTACCAGACTGACAGAACAACACACCATCTATGGAGTCAGCAGGATCAGCGATGACAACCTGGTCGCTGGAAGAACGGCTCAGTCAGCAGGACTCCATGATCCGGCAACTGGAGGCCGTTCTAGGCGAGGTGTCCAACACTCTGCACCGGTTGGCTAGTGGAGAGGTGCCCACGTCCTCATACACCATCCCATCGCCACCGGTCAGTCCTCCTCTCTCAGCGCCGGAACCCAGTGGTATTCGGCTCTCGCTCCCGAGGGCATATGACGGTTCTGCAGCCGGGTGTCAGGGGTTCCTCCTGCAGATAGAACTATACCTGGCTACTATACACCCAGCGCCCTCGGGATACGAGAGCGTCTCCGCCCTCATCTCCTGTCTATCCGGAAAGGCGTTGGAGTGGGCCAACGCCGAATGGAGGAGAATAGACGCAGCTACCATCACCTACGCTGATGGGAGAACTTGAGGAGGGCCACCCCCTGCACCAACTGTGGCCGTGGAGGACACACCGCGGCCAGGTGCTGGGGAGGGTCTTCTGAGAGAGGGGACAACAGGGATGTCACAGCGCCACTGACGATGACTACGCAGGGGGGTCATGAGGAAATCATTCAGTTCTATCTGATTGACTCTCCTGCGTACCCAGTGGTGTTGGGGCTTCCCTGGTTAAGCACCCACGATCCTACCATAGCGTGGCAACAGAGGGCTCTTATGGAGTGGTCTGCCCAGTGTGTAGGGAGATGTCTAGGTGTTTCCATAGGGGCGACCTCGGTAGAGAGTCCGAACCAAGTGCCCGCACTGCGCATTCCCCCCGAGTATGAGGATTTAGCAATAGTGTTTAGCAAATCGAGGGCAGCACGGCTACCTCCTCATAGACAGGGGGACTGTGCGATAAATCTCCAGACCGGAGCAGCTCTTCCCAGGAGTTATGTGTATCCCCTGTCTCAAGAGAAAACTGCGGCTATGGAGACTTACATAGCCGAGTCCTTGGCACAGGGATACATACGGCCCTCTACTTCTCCGGTCTCCTCGAGTTTCTTCTTTGTGAAGAAGAAGGACGGGGGATTGCGCCCGTGTATTGATTACCGTAGTCTCAATCAGATCACAGTAAAATACAGTTACCCACTTCCACTGATTGCGACGATGACGGAGTCATTACGCGGAGCGCGGTTCTTCACAAAGTTGGATCTCAGGAGCGCGTACAATTTGGTGCGCATTAGGGAGGGGGATGAATGGAAAACAGCATTTAGCACCACCTCGGGTCATTACGAGTATCTCGTCATGCCATACGGGTTAATGAATGCTCCTTCAGTCTTCCAATCCTTTGTTGATGAGATTTTCCGGGACATGCATGGGCAGGGTGTAGTGGTGTGCATTGACGACATTCTAATGTATTCTTCTACACGAGCCGAGCATGTAGCCCAGGTGCGCAGAGTATTGAGACGACTGTTGGAGCATGACTTGTATGTCAAGGCAGAGAAATGCCTGTTCTTCCAGGAGTCCGTCTCCTTTTTGGGTTATCGGTTGTCCGCGTCTGGCGTGGAGATAGAGGTAGATCGGGTATCGGCTGTGCGTAATTGGCAAACTCCAACCACCGTAAAAGAGGTGCAGCGGTTCTTGGGTTTTGCTAATTACTACCGGAGGTTTATCCGGGGCTTTGGACAGGTTGCAGCTCCCATTACATCCCTGCTAAAGGGGGGTCCGGTGCGCTTGCAGTGGTCAGCTGAGGCGGACAGGGCATTTGTCAAGCTGAAGAACCTGTTCGCCTCGGCCCCGGTGCTGGCGCATCCGGATCCCTCTTTGCCTTTCCAAGTAGAGGTGGACGCGTCCGAGACCGGTATTGGGGCAGTCCTGTCACAACGGTCCGGCACGCCACCTAAGCTCCGCCCCTGTGCGTTCTACTCCAAGAAGCTCAGCTCGGCGGAGCGCAATTATGACGTTGGGGACAGGGAGCTGTTAGCTGTAGTCCAGGCCCTAAAGGTGTGGAGGCATTGGCTTGAGGGGGCTCAACACCCTTTCCTCATTCTGACTGATCACCGTAACCTGGAGTACATCCGGGCAGCTAGGAGATTGAACCCTCGTCAGGCTAGGTGGAACATGTTCCTGACCCGGTTTGTTTTTAAGATCACATACATCCCTGGGTCCCAGAACGGTAAGGCAGACGCCCTGTCCCGGCAGTATGACACAGAGGAGAGGTCCATTGAGCCTACTTCCATACTGCCGGAGTCTTGTCTGGTGGCTCCGGTAGTATGGGAGGTCGATACGGAAATCGAGCGGGCGCTGCGTACCGACCCTACTCCCCCCGAGTGTCCTGTGGGGCGGACGTACGTTCCGCTCGAGGTTCGTGATCGGCTTATTTCTTGGGCTCATACATCACCCTCCTCTGGACATCCTGGTATTGGTCGGACGGTGCACTGCCTTAGCGTGAAATACTGGTGGCCAACGTTAGCCAGGGATGTGAGGGTTTATGTCTCCTCCTGCTCGGTGTGTGCCCAGTGTAAGGCACCTAGACATTTGCCCAGGGGTAAGTTACATCCTCTGCCCGTTCCACAACGACCATGGTCCCACCTCTCGGTGGATTTTGTGACCGATCTACCCCCTTCCCAGGGTAATACCACCATTTTGGTCGTTGTGGATCGGTTTTCTAAGGCCTGTCGTCTCCTCCCACTGCCGGGTCTCCCTACTGCCCTACAGACCGCCGAGGCCCTCTTTACCCACGTGTTCCGGCACTATGGGGTCCCCGAGGATATTGTGTCCGACCGAGGTCCCCAGTTCACCTCCAGAGTCTGGGGGGCTTTCATGGAATGCCTGGGGGTCTCGGTTAGCCTTACCTCGGGGTACCACCCAGAGAGCAATGGGCAGGTCGAACGTGTGAACCAGGATGTGGGTAGGTTTTTGAGGTCCTATTGCCGGGACCGGCCGGAGGAGTGGTCGAGGTATATCCCCTGGGCAGAGATGGCCCAGAACTCTCTCCGCCACTCCTCCACCGGATTAACACCTTTCCAGTGTATTTTAGGGTATCAGCCGGTCCTGGCACCGTGGCACGAGAGCCAGACCGAGGCCCCTGCGGTGGACGAGTGGATTCGGCGCTCGGAGGAGACGTGGGACGCTGCCCATGTCCATCTGCAGCGTGCCATCCGTCAAATAAAGGCGAGCGCCGATCGCCACCGCAGTGAGGGGCCGGTGTACGCACCGGGAGATCGAGTATGGCTCTCGACTCGAAACCTGCCCCTCCGCCTGCCCTGCCGGAAGCTGGGTCGGCGGTTTGTGGGGCCCTTCAAAGTCCTGAGAAGATTGAACGAGGTGTGTTACAGATTACAACTGCCTATTGAGTACAAAAATATTAACCCCTCGTTCCATGTGTCTCTTCTCAGGCCGGTGGTAGCTGGTCCACTCCAAGAGGAGGAGATAGGAGAGACCCCTCCACCCCCTTTGGACATCGAGGGGGCACCGGCGTACAGGGTCCGGACTATATTGGACTCAAGGCGCCGGAGGAGTGGTCTCCAGTATCTCGTGGAGTGGGAGGGGTACGGTCCGGAGGAACGGTGCTGGGTGCCTAGGAGGGACATCCTCGACCCATCCCTCCTGACAGAGTTCCACCGTGGGCATCCCACGCGCCCGGGTCCGCGTCCTCCTGGCGGCGCACGGCTGGAGCCGCGCGTCAAGGGGGGGGTACTGTCACGGTTTCGGCCGAGGCTGCTCCTCCTCCTGGTTCGGGCAGGCTTCGGCGTTCGCCGTCCCCGGAATACTAGCTGCCACCGTTGTATGTTTCGTGTGTTGATTGCTTTGGTCTGTCTGGTACACCTGTGTCTGTTTGTGTCCTAATTACGTGTCCTATAAGTTCCTTGTTTTGTGTTAGTTATATTGTGTGTTGTTGTCCGCGTGTCAGTTGAGCTGCGTGTTTTGCGCTCTACATGTTTTGTTTTACGCATGTTGCGTACTGTTCTCGCCTCTGTGTTTTCGAGGTCGTGTACTTTTATTGATCACTTTACTATAGTAAAGTTTGTTGGACTAAACCTCTGTGTCCTGCGCCTGACTCCTCATCACATCCACATCGGTACCAGACTGACACTCATGTTGAATCCATTATGATTTTCATATCTTACTCCCTCTGGTTATATATAGGAGCTACTTGTCTGAGTCAAGGCGTTCTTGATTGCTTACCGTCTCTCACTTAAATGTCACATTTACATTTTAGTCATTTAGCAGACACTCTTATCCAGAGCGACTTACAGTTAGTGAGTGCATACATGTTTCATACTGGCCCCCCGTGGGAAACGAACCCACAACCCTGGCGTTGCAAGCGCCATGCTCTACCAACTGAGCTAGTCACCTCATTCAAGTGTCACACTCAGCACAGGTCAACGTGACATTTCACCGCAAAGTCACCCTGTTTATGTTACGATGTCATAAAGGGCCCTGCAACACGACAGACCTTAGGTGGAAGCTACTTTTTTTTCTTCTTTTTTTCATTTAGCAGACGCTCTTATCCAGAGTGAGTGCATACATTACCAGATACTTGCTATTGGGTTTGAAAGATAATCTTAAAGGAATAACCTGGATAAATAAAGGTTAAATAAAACATATCTTTAATGCCTCTATTTTGTTGACTTGGTGATGCCATTTTGAAGTGGCTAAGTTAGCTCAAGCTATTCAAACAAATCCGACAACAGTCTCTCCTGGCCTCAGACTACTTTCAGGGCAAGTGGAAAAATAGAGGTATATCTTAAAAGAGTAAAGATATCCACAGCTGTGAGTTCAATCTCTGTACTATCAACCAAAAACCTTGGGTTAGATCTATGTAATCGCACAAAGTCTCTTTGATGTAGGCTACTGCAGAAATACAGTGTGCAGAATGCATGAAAAAAAAAATGGGCCTACCAATACTAAGAGAGCACAAGATTTGAGAAGATTGACCTTGTGAGGGTTGATCGAAGCAAACATCTATGCATGTGAATATTTTGTTTCTTTGTTCAGCTTCCACTGCGTTCATGTGCTCAGCTTGTACGTAGCTCATCCTGCTCAGTGTTAATTTAATGCATCTCATTGAACCCATCACTCTCTTTTGTATAGTTGCTTGTGGTACCTGCTGCCTATTGCTTTGTCCTTCTGAGAAAATTACATTAGGACCATTTTGTGAGACCAAATGTTTTGTACGCCCAAGGGCTCTATGAAAAGATTCAGTTTTGTATTTTTTGTTTGTTTGGCTGTTGCACATTTTTCCATTAAGTGTAATTAGAGTGTATTGTTCATTATACAACAGGTTGGTCTAATCCTGAATGATGATTGGCTAAAACCACATTCCAGCCGGTGTCTATTCCACAAATTACCACCGGCTAAATCTATGACGTTAAAATGCCTATTTACTTTGTTCCATCTGACTGCGCAATCCACTGTCTCATCAGCCCAGCATGGCAATTTATAAACTTGATCTCTACTATAAAAAGTATCTAGACATTATCTCACATTTCTTTTAGACTAACATTTAGTTTTCAACAGCAGAGATTTGTATAAACCTTGTTGTCTGTCTCTCCAACATTTGCAACAATGTTTCAATATTCAAATTCGATCTTCAGCTGTCCCATGGTAATTAAGGTATCGGGAGTCGGGACGAGACAGACAGGCAGGCAGCGTTTCTCAGCCAGTCGAAATCATGAATCAGCTGGCATCATTTTCATGGATATATACAAAGAAAGGTCAATTGAAAAAAGGTCAAACGAAACGAAGTGCAGCTAGTTTGCAGTCTTTCCAGCTTCAGTTTGAAGTGATTGTGTTAGCTGTGTTGTTGGCCAGTTCCTCTGAACAACAGTGTCCTGACGAGAGAGCACATTTTCTATGCCAGGCGAAATCGCGCCTCATTAGTTCATTGTTATGAATGTGTCCAAATAAATGTCACTAGAAAACAGCTTAAACAAATGCAAATGCAGCTACTGTTGTTATTCTGGTTTGACTGTAAGTTAGCCGTAGTTGGGTAGCTAGCAAGCAAGGGATACGAATGTTGCCAGCCAGTATGGCAATGGAACATTTAGAACGAACAACAAAAAGACTGAACTGATAGAACCGATAGAACGAACGACCAGCCGGCTTGGGTAGCAACCCTAGATTTGTGTCGGGACTATATTTTGTGGAAAGATTAAATAGTATGAATTAATTCATCAAAATAAAGTTTTATAGAAAATATGTCAATCCATTATTTGAATATGTTGGTATCCTGTTGTATAAAAGTGATAATGCCCTCGAAGCCGGTGTTTGAAGGATATATTGGCACAGTTTGCCGGCCCTCCACTTCGTCTCGGGCCTAACAACACC
The DNA here is from genome assembly GCF_964263955.1 of Coregonus lavaretus. Classification (NCBI taxonomy): domain Eukaryota; kingdom Metazoa; phylum Chordata; class Actinopteri; order Salmoniformes; family Salmonidae; genus Coregonus; species Coregonus lavaretus. The sequence goes on from NC_139990.1 coordinate 24,267,148, forward strand.
GTGCCAATATATCCTCCAAACACCGGCTTCACGGGCATTACCACTTAATTCAGCCCTACTGCACGATCCATTCCCACTGCATGATCCATTTCCAATACATTTTACATGATGTGAATGACTGACTGCAAATGGTGCAATGATTTCAAGACATTTTAAGGCGTTTACTTCAAGTACCATGCCATGTTTACTTTCATTTGCTACAAACTGCAGTATTTTGCTCCAATGACTCAAGTCATTAACCCAAATGAACAGTGACTTTATAGCCAAGAAATTAACCCCTTTGTCTCAGGGACCTGACTTCTTGTTAACGTCAGTTACGAGGCAATACCACTGATCTCCACTCTCAGGCAGTAACATTGCCCCTAGACAAAAAAAGTGCTTACTATGTTAGGGATCAGAGACTCAAGGTTTTATAGATAATGTAGTGTAATCACCAGTTCAAATCCCAGAGAATCACTGGAATGTGAAGATCATAGTTAGCATCAGAGCCCTTGGGCTCCTCTGTCGCTCTTTATCATGGCAATGCTATGATTCAACAAGGGACAATGGCTGATATGGTTCAGCAACCATGGCACAAAGATTGGATTGTAAAGCTATTGCATTTCACCAGATTTTAAACTTGAATGTGGATGTTTTTGGAAAAATATATTACCACTCAGTTGTGTGTCCTCATCAAACTGCCCCAGAAATGTCAAACTAGGAAAAATGGCCCAAGACTTTTCTGAAGTATTCTCTTGGCTTAAACTATAAAAAGAAATGAAGAACTTCACACACTCTAATTATGCTACCAAGCATTTAATGGGTATAACAAACAATGTGCCTTCTTCAGGGTTCTTCAGGATTCTTCAGGGCCGTTGGCCTAAACTAGCATAGGTTATGAGGGAAGGGGCTGCCTTGTGCCCACGTCTGCGTGCCGCATTGAAATGCCTGGGAAACTGTAACTGGTGGGATTACCTTTTGTACAACCAAAAAGCCATGTACTTTCAGAGGCTGGCTCAGTAAAGTTCAGCTCTGTGAAGTTCAGAGGGTTCCGTCTCTGAGAATAAACCCTTGTCTTGTTCTATCTGGGATTATCTCAGCTACAAATTAGCCTTATTAATTAAATGCTAACCGGATAGCAAATAGACCGGGAAATGACTGCGCCATAGATTATCACAAAGGTTGCATAGATCGGTGAAACCGATTCTGTGAGAGAAGCATCAGAAATTTCAGGTCAGTGTAAGCATGGGGCAGCGGCCCTCAAATGACAACAGGAAGGGAAATAATTAAATCGCTAATCCCTTTCTGTAGGATGGTGTATTTCATCAAAATTTGAAGGAAATGTTTGTTGCAATCGGTATCATCTCTCCCTCTACAAAATCCTCAAGCTCCCTCAACAACTGGTGCCTGGCATGTATATTTCATTCAAATCCCTGGTTTTCTTATTCACTATGAAAATACAGTATGTTTTGTTTCCCATTCCTGGGGTTCGGCTCAAACATAAGCGTGGTGGCAGATGGGGGATTTTGGACGCGTCAGAGTTGACTTAATGCTTTTACGTGCAAAGCGATGTAAGAAAGACAAGAAGATGTGAAATCACACTCTGTGAAGAAAGCATAACCTAACTCCGCTGTGGAGAAATGGGACATCAAACAAACCTGTATTATTTTCAAATGACAGTGCACACATTTCTCATGTGCTGTGGATGCCGTGTCTGAGCCTATTGGATGATAGGCTTGTGAATCCATTCCGCGCAGACAAACAAATTCTTCAAACCTGAGCATGCCATAATACAGTATTTTGTCCCTGTCAGTACAGGTTTTTGTTTAGTCTATTTTGGCAGATTATTTTGAAAAAAATATAGATAAGAGTGCATGGTGCCAGGAAAGTCTCAATGAATAGACTGAAGTATAATAGTGCCAATGTGAAAAGATGAACTCTAGATAGCAAAGCTGACTCTTGTTTGGTGAATTGGAGAACTTGAGTGTTTGAGCTACCAAGTCTCTGGTTAATTATCTATAACAAACACAGAATTCCCATGCCATTCCCCCTAAAATAATTTAGGAGAATATAAATAGTATAGAGCCGGTATCATATACGTTGCATTTGTGCTCTTACAGTACAATATTCTTTAACCAATACCTAACAAACATGTGTGGTGTACAGCCTCTATTCGACTGTCTGGGAGTTGTAGTCTTCCAGCAGAACTAGTGATACAGGGGTAGATGTGTATGTCTGCTTTGTATGTGTGTGTATGTATCTCCAGCTGGGCTCTGAGACATATGGCTGGGCAGATGGTATTGCACAGTGGGAAGAGTGTGTCTCTCTGGTTGGCTGGCACAGCTGGCAGAAGCTGGCAGCGCCTTGGGCACCTCTCATTGCCAGCCAGCCGGGTGTGTGTGGGAGGGTGGGTACACCGCCACAGAGATACAGGAAAGGGTTGGATTGAATTTGTAACATAACATTTCCCATTTAAGTCAAGGAATGGAGGCACCAAATGAACCATAGGGACGGATGCATATAAACTAGAAGAGCTGTGCCAATTTAACTTCAACGGTGTGGTCGTAGACTAAGTTCGTAAATGAGTGTCAGTGTCGGGAAAAAAGCTAAAAGTAGTTGCTCATCACTAACTTTCTAACTATTGCAATCCATGTATCGTAAATGTCAAAATATTGATTGTTTGAGAGGCCATCTTGAACACTCTTCTCCATTATGATGGATTTCAGAGACCTTGAACTTATCTGCAGGATATTGTAACAGATGTATGAATTGAATGGCTCCTTTTAAAATCCACATTGTGATGGTCATCCCCTTTGACAGATCTTGTTATGATATACAGTATCTCTATGAAAGTCATATGAATTGTGATATACAGTATCTCTGACAGATATGAATGATGACGTATATTGTGAAAGACATCATAATTAGAATGGCAAATGGACTTGAATGTGAACAGTTTTGGAAGCTGTTTTCTAAAGACAGAAGGTTCCTCTGTGGTTGATTTACTTAATATTCATATGCAAATCAAAAGGTGGTTTGTTTTACTGGCAAATGTCCAATAATTCCTTGGCAGATGTCCTAGGAAAGGAAGAAAACCACAGAAATGTGTCAGAATTATAATATTAGATGTGAATGTTGATGAGTAGTTTACCATCGATTCTGACAACTCTAGTGCATCACTAACTTATCTTAGCGCAATACCTCAATTACCTCAGGGGTCTCCAACCTTTTCTAACATGAGAGCTACTTTAAAAAGATGAAACATGTTGTGAGCTTCTCTTTTTTTATAGCTTTCAAATAGGCACATTCTTCTCTTCTCCTGTACCCCGCAACTCTTCCCCGGGTTCTTGGTACAAGATGCTCAATATATACAAAAGTATGTGGACACCCCTTCAAATTAGTGGATTTGGCTATTTCAGCCACACCCGTTGCTGACAGGTGTATAAAATCAAGCACACAGCCATGCAATCTCCATAGTCTAACATTGGCAGTAGAATGGCCTTACTGAAGAGCTCAGTGACTTTCAATGTGGCACCGTCATTGGATGCCACCTTTCCAACAAGTCAGTTCGTAGAATTTCTGCCCTGCTAGAGCTGCCCCGGTCAACTGTAAATGCTATTATTATGAAGTGGAAACATCTTGGAGCAACAACAGCTCAGCCACAAAGTCATAGGCCTTCCCAGAAGAGTGGAGGCTGTTATAGCAGCAAAGGGGGGACCAACTCCATATTAATGCCCATGATTTAGGAATGAGATGTTCAATGAACAAGTGTCCACATACTTTTGGTCATGTAGTGTTTTTTTTCAATATACATGGTCAAATAATGGTTAATAAACAACTCTAAGGGGGCCCCATAAAATCAGTGTTTGTATTTTCTGGAATTGAGTACCACAGTATGAGTCATAATAAAACCTAGCGGTAAAACCCGAAAATGGTTCCAATCGTTTTCCCATCATCTTTCTGTCGGGGATTTTAGAACTACTTCATATAAGGTCTGTGTTTCGTGTAGGCTTACCCTGGCGTGACGTTTTGATCGCCGCGCAAATCTCTCCCTGACAAGGTAACTTTTATCAATATATTTGCCTGTAATTACCACCCAAAAATGAAATGCTAATTAGCCGCTAATGTGGCTATCATACAGACACATCCTGTCGCAAGCTTTGACGTAGTCACTCAGAGTGGGAAAAACCTCCACATTTCTCCATGCAAACGCTCATCAACAAGTAGCAAGTAACCTAGCGAGTAGATATCATATTCTTTTTAGTTTTGTGTATTTCTCGTGTGTATTCTTGTTTAGCATTTTTCAAATTACCTAGCTAGCTACCGTAGCATTTTTTAGTTACTGGAATTTGTTACCCTGGCTTTGTAGCTAACTAGCTAACCTTAGGTAAATCCGTCGATCAGAAGCAAGGATGGTTCTGTGCTATGTGCCGAATTGTAACCACTACTCCAATAAGCACACATGTGCATTTTATCGTTTTCCGACCTCTGTAAGCGAGACGTGTCGCTGGAGCTGTGTGATAAGGTAAGCCCTGTTTGCTAGCTGTTAACAAGCTATTTTGGTTAGGTCAATGATCTGTGGTTAGCTAGATAAGTAGAAAATTAGCTAGATAACCACTGATTGTAGTTATGTGTACAACGCATATTAACTTCCTTACAAGTCAAAAGAAAACCAGCATAGGCTAGCATAATGACTGTTGTGACCTTTTGCTTTTTACAAGTCCTTTGTGAGCTAGCCAGCTAGTTAACGTAAGCTCACGGTTTGTGTAGTCATACTTTTTCACATGGTGACATGCTAGCTAATGCTAGCCCACCAGGGCAGGGAGGCTAGCTAGTTAAGCACCTTGGTTGGCTAGTGGCGCATATTAGCTAACATTAGCAAGCTAACGTTGCACCATATTTCACCATGGTGTAGTCGGACTTTCTCGACAGGTGATGACATGCTAGTGAATGTGCCTACCATTAGCAATTAGCGCTAACTAGCTAAGGTTAAATATCCCTGCCCTGGTAGACTAGCTAGCATGTCACCACCCGTGAGGTCTGGGGAAAAGTCTGACTACATGAACAATGAGCTTACGTAACTAGCTAGCTAAACATTAGCTAAACACCTGTCCCCTGGTGGACTAGCATTAGCTAGCATGTCACCACGTGGAAAAGTGTGACTACACGAACAGTGAGCTAACATTAACTAGCTGGCAAGCTAGCTCACGAAGGACTTGTGGGCACAATGTTTTCCTACAGAAAACACAAATGGTTTTGTTCCACGAGTGCATCTGTTGTGCATGACTAATCAAATGACCTGTGAAGTCAGTTATACATGTCGGCAGGGATAGATTTAGGACGTAAATGTTATCCGGGCAAGTAGAAATCGTGGTCTGTTGGCCAGTGCCCAAAATCCTTAGTTTACATCCCTGCATGTCAGTCCCTATCAGACGATCCCCCTTATCACTATTGGTCCTCCCCGGTGACCTCACAGCTGAGGGTTTTAACTTTCCTCTTGAGAATTAGAATCATAAGTACAGCCGTATAGCTCATCGCAATACTTCACCTCTTTGGGCAAATAGTACCATAGACTGTCCTGACCATCTAGTTGAGCATTCCAGATAATTCCTCCATCCCAGCAGAAATGTCCCAGTCTATTTTACCGTTACTGTAGTCAAGTCTGTGGGTTATGGTATTTTAATATAGATGTTAGCATTTTAGAAATCAACTTAGCTAGCTAGTAAAAGTATGTCTTTCAGATGGGCGGACCGGAAACCCAGTGACAACACTCGGGTCTGCAGCTGCCATTTTCCGGTGGGAAAGAGAAATGACCCTGTATTTACCAGAAAAGGTAGCTCATCCACCATGTCAGAAGAGGAAGATCCAGACTGTTGATTGGGAAACAAGAACAAACAATGAGGGATGAGGATTGGGTGTTGAGGGACCACTTGTCACATTGTCCAAGGTGGGTTTGTGTTATGATAAACAATGCATTTTCTGTCCAGATAAATATGTTGATACAGCATTGAAAAAGACCCCCCACTGACTAAATGTCTCTTTCTTTTCAAGTCCAACAGGAGTGCATCACTCAAGCCTTCCGGTACAGTGCCTTGCAAAAGTATTCATCCCCCTTGGCATTTTTCCTATTTTGTTGCATTACAACCTGTAATTTAAATGGATTTGTATTTTGTATTTCATGTAATGGACGTACTCAAAATAGTCCAAATTGGTGAAGTGAAATTAAAAAAATTACTTGTTCCAAAAAATTCAAAAAAAGAAATAACGGAAAAGTGGTGAGTGCATATGTATTCACCCACTTTTCTATGAAGCCCCTAAATAAGATCTGGTGCAACCAATTACCTTCAGAAGTCACATAATTAGTTAAATAAAGTCCACCTGTGTGCAATCTAAGTGTCACATGATATGTCACATGATCTCAGTATATACAGTGGGGAAAAAAAGTATTTAGTCAGCCACCAATTGTGCAAGTTCTCCCACTTAAAAAGATGAGAGAGGCCTGTAATTTTCATCATAGGTACACGTCAACTATGACAGACAAAATGAGGAAAAAAAATCCAGAAAATCACATTGTAGGATTTTTTATGAATTTATTTGCAAATTATGGTGGAAAATAAGTATTTGGTCAATAACAAAAGTTTCTCAATACTTTGTTATATACCCTTTGTTGGCAATGACACAGGTCAAACGTTTTCTGTAAGTCTTCACAAGGTTTTCACACACTGTTGCTGGTATTTTGGCCCATTCCTCCATGCAGATCTCCTCTAGAGCAGTGATGTTTTGGGGCTGTCGCTGGGCAACACGGACTTTCAACTCCCTCCAAAGATTTTCTATGGGGTTGAGATCTGGAGACTCCAGGACCTTGAAATGCTTCTTACGAAGCCACTCCTTCGTTGCCCGGGCGCTGTGTTTGGGATCATTGTCATGCTGAAAGACCCAGCCACGTTTCATCTTCAATGCCCTTGCTGATGGAAGGAGGTTTTCACTCAAAATCTCACGATACATGGCCCCATTCATTCTTTCCTTTACACGGATCAGTCGTCCTGGTCCCTTTGCAGAAAAACAGCCCCAAAGTATGATGTTTTCACTCCCATGCTTCACAGTAGGTATGGTGTTCTTTGGATGCAACTCAGCATTCTTTGTCCTCCAAACACGACGAGTTGAGTTTTTACCAAAAAGTTATATTTTGGTTTCATCTGACCATATGACATTCTCCCAATCCTCTTCTGGATGCACTCTAGCAAACTTCAGACGGGCCTGGACATGTACTGGCTTAAGCAGGGGGACACGTCTAGCACTGCAGGATTTGAGTCCCTGGCGGCGTAGTGTGTTACTGATGGTAGGCTTTGTTACTTTGGTCCCAGCTCTCTGCAGGTCATTCACTAGGTCCCCCCGTGTGGTTCTGGGATTTTTGCTCACCGTTCTTGTGATCATTTTGACCCCACGGGGTGAGATCTTGCGTGGAGCCCCAGATCGAGGGAGATTATCAGTGGTCTTGTATGTCTTCCATTTCCTAATAATTGCTCCCACAGTTGATTTCTTCAAACCAAGCTGCTTACCTATTGCAGATTCAGTCTTCCCAGCCTGGTGCAGGTCTACAATTTTGTTTCTGGTGTCCTTTGACAGCTCTTTGGTCTTGGCCATAGTGGAGTTTGGAGTGTGACTGTTTGAGGTTGTGGACAGGTGTCTTTTATACTGATAACAAGTTCAAACAGGTGCCATTAATACAGGTAACGAGTGGAGGACAGAGGAGCCTCTTAAAGAAGAAGTTACAGGTCTGTGAGAGCCAGAAATCTTGCTTGTTTGTAGGTGACCAAATACTTATTTTCCACCATAATTTGCAAATAAATTCATTAAAAATCCTACAATGTGATTTTCTGGATTTTTTTCCCTCAATTTGTCTGTCATAGTTGACGTGTACCTATGATGGAAATTACAGGCCTCTCTCATCTTTTTAAGTGGGAGAACTTGCACAATTGGTGGCTGACTAAATACTTTTTTTCCCCACTGTATACACCTGTTCTGAAAGGCCCCAGAGTCTGCAACACCACTAAGCAAGGGGCACCACCAAGCAAGCGGCACCATGAAGACCAAGGAGCTCTCCAAACATGTCAGGGACAAAGTTGTGGAGAAGTACAGATCAGGGTTGGGTTAGTCCCGTGAAGCTCAGTTGGTAGAGCATGGCGTTTGCAACGTCAGGGTTGTGGGTTCGATTCCCACGGGGGGCCAGTATGAAAATGTATGCACTCACTAACTGTAAGTCACTCTGGATAAGAGCGTCTGCTAAATGACTAAAATGTAAATGTTATAAAAAAATATCAGAAACTTTGAACATCTCACGGAGCACCATTAAATCCATTATAAAAAAATGGAAAGAATATGGCACCACAACAAACCTGCCAAGAGAGGGCTGCCCAACAAAACTCACAGACCAGGCAAGGAGGGCATTAATAGGGTGAATAGTAAAGCACACTCAAGTTTTCTGTTTTTTTGTCTTATTTCTTATTGGTTTCACAATAAAAAATATGTTGCACCTTCAAAGTGGTAGGCATGTTGTGTAAATCAAATGATACAAACCCCCCAAAAATCAATTTTAATTCCAGGTTGTAAGGAAACAAAATAGGAAAAATGCCAAGGGGGGTGAATACTTTCGCAAGCCACTGTATTTACAGATGTTCACTGTTGCAGCGCCAACTTTGGGAGCTTGTGGTCCTTGAAAAAGTCCTCTAGTCCATCAATATGAGTCTGCCAGAGGTCGTCACGCTGGATGGGGATGGTGAAGGAGGCTTTGGTGGTCCACACAACGAAGAAGCAAGTGTCCCTTCCGGTTATGTGGAGCTCCCCTTGGACCTGGTGCCACTAAGGATGGTCTTTTCACGAAGGCGGTAAGACCCTCACTCCTCCTGGATATAGAAATCCTTTGACTTCACTGCGTCTTCAATGGTAAGGTCCCTTGCACCATAGCGACATTTGCCCTCCACCACTGCTGTGGTGCACACCAACCATCCGGTGAGGCATCCAGGATCCCAGACCCCGTGACCCAAAGCCCTGAATCCTGCACACCCATCCCTGTAGCAATTTTGAATGCCTTGAAGCCCTCCTCTTCGTTATCTGTGCCCCACTTTACAGACAACACCCCATCCAACGACTCTGATCTGACGACCCGTTTTAGCAGTGACAGAGTAACGCGCTTGGCCCTAACCACTGCTCCAAAATTGCCGTCAACCTCCCTCTCTTCATGGTGTGCCAGTTGGGGTCGGTGCGCTGTCCAACTGTTGCCTGCCGTATAGCCTCCTGCTGCTCCACCGACAGCGCCATGCCATCCAGGATGCCTGCATGCCCCAAGTGCCCTTGTTTTTTAACAATGTCAGGTACAGACAGGGAAGACAGGGAGGGTAGCGGTTGTTCTGGCTCAGGTTTAAGGAGCCAGGCCATTCCACTGAACCTGCCCCGGAAACAGTTCTTTAGCCACTGAAGATCCTCTTCTGTGGGGTCTTGGGACAGAGGGTTGTAGTCTTTGGCTGGGTGCAGGTCCTCCACTGACTGCACCTGGTTGGTTATGGCTGGCTTCCTCCACTCTCATTCCACATCCGTACAGCCGATATTGTGAACCGCAAAAATAGCCAAAGCAGCTGCATGGCTACACTTATGAGCTCCCTGGCGGCATTCACATGTGGTAGAGAGAATCCCCTGGTCACCTATAGAGACCTGCCAAAAGAAAGGATGTTAAGTGCCACATGCCTTTCAATGCATGACTTTGAACACCTTGAAATGCATTTGTTGTAAGAAATGCGCTATATAAATAACGTTTGATTTGATTGATGACATTACAGCTGTAGAATATTTAATAAACTGTCTTTTTCACAACAGGACAAGTGCAGTTTTTCCATAAAATTTTAATTTATAACTTGTGATTTTATCACGTGACATATCAATCATACAGTGGGAAGGATCCTATAAATCAAGACTATGTGAATGCATGTACCACTCTGAATAAATAAATACTGTGCCTTTGAAGATTTGTCTCTGGTCATACAACTACAATACAGGCTGGATGTCTAAACAAAGTCAATAATGAATGTCAATAGATTTTTTGATTAATTCTCATCATGACAACACTCTAGAACTGAGTTACCACTCATCTAAGTCTGGTATCTGGGGTAATCTGGTTAATAATTACATTATTGATTAAGTGGCTCTTTACTTGTAGAATGTTGACAGCTGTATAGAACACATTGTATTGCTAAGATGCTCCAGGGGCGGCCTGTTCAATAGGGCGATATGGGCGACGCACTGCCAAACGGGAAAAGGAAGGGATTTTTTTTCTAATCAATTATATCACGGCAACAGTAGTTATCAGTGTTGTAATCTATACGTCTGATCTGCCACAGTGCCACACTGCCACTAAATGTCGAATCAGGCTAAAGTCGTGCTTCAAATGGCTCCCCCCCCTTTTGGGGCGATTTCAGTCAGGTTGAAAATCGCCCAGAAGTCTGTCATAGACTCCCATGTAAAATCTATTTTTTTCAAATTTCAGAGCCTTCAATACAATCTCAATGGGTGTCTGTGGGCTTGCACTTACGCGCTTTCGTCATACGTTACGTAACCATGAACGTAACTGAGAAAAGAGCGGATTGTTTGAAAGAAGTTCCTTTTTGTCAGCGAACAAATGAAGATAAATTGGCAACGAAACAATTAGGTCCTCCCAGACCAAATTTAATAATTCAACAGGTTTCTACTAAAGGCGGAAAGTCCTACACCCGAGGATTTTCCAAAAATTGGTACGAACGAAAAAAGACATTGCCACTCACTCAACTGGATGAGGGATACAGGCTAGCTGTCCGCCGCCACAACGATGAGGTTAGTGTTGATAATCACAAGTTTACTGGAGAACTGAGACCAAGTAGAGACTTTGGACAGGGTGGATATGGTATAATAAAGGCAGTTTATTCAGAGGTAAAGATATCTGGAATCGCGTTCACGGACCCGTTCGTCAAACTCTTAGGGAGCTATAAATTAAGCCCCATTACTTACCATATCAGATAAGAGAAATTGCTGCAGCTACATATATTTTACATCCTGGCCCTACATAGTTCACTATTTGCATCACTTACCAAAATATTACATGTGGTCATATATGCTTGGAAAGTGGAGATGCCATAGAACGTCAAAAAAGTAAACATTGCTGGAGACACATTGCCGTTTTGGAGAAGACATCGCGTTTGCTAGCGAAGAGATTTGTTGTGGCAAATGAACTTGGGCTGGGAATTGCCAGGAACCTCACGATAAGATATATGCATCAGCATTGCGAGTCTCATGATTCTATACGTATTGCGATTCGATACTGTGATTTTATTGCGCACCATATGTCTGTTGCAGAGGGATCAGAAAGCCATGAGAACGAGTTTTGATCAGTCATGGAAATAAAAGTGCTGAAAACAAATTGGCTCCCAATGTGAAAAGATTGAGAACAAGCTATGAAGGAACAATAATGGTGTTTTGGTGCAGGTACAGCCAACTAGCGCTAAAATATTGCGATATTGTCAATACAGTATATCGTAAAGTATCACTATGTAACTCGATTTCTTTCACCCCAATCCCTCAAATTAACGGTAAATAACTGAATTGTTTGCCCCACATTTAGCTAAGATGATTAGCTAGCCAGCTAAAATGTTTTATTTAGTTAGCAGTCGCATCTACAATAGTTTACTGTCAATAACATGTCTCCAAAAATGACGTGGTGTCTCCAATTGTGTTGACATTTTACAATTGCGATGCGCATCCATGAGTATCCACTTTCTGTAGCTCAGCTGGTAGAGCATGGTGCTTGTAACGCCAAGGTAGTGGGTTCGATCCCCAGGACCACCCATACACAAAAATGTATGCACGCATGACTGTAAGTCGCTTTGGATAAAAGCGTCTGCTAAATGGCATATTATTATTATTATTATTATTATCTGAAGAGAGCCCCGAAACATTGTGTGCAGACATTTTATGCAATAAATGAAGTAGGTTGAATCTAGTAGTTCTGATCTTCTGATTGGTCCTGATGAGTTGGGCGAGGTCCCCTCCAGGCTACTGTCACTGTTGCATTGGCTCTGAGTCGGGTTCTCTGTCTTCAAATGTTCAGCCTAAGAGAGGGGATTTTTGTGTGTGTGTGTGTGTGTGTTTAACAGTGATGATGTGTGTGTGTGTGTGTGTGTGTGTGTTTAACAGTGATGATGTGTGTGTGTGTGTGTGTTTGTGTGTGTGTGTGTCCTCAGAGCAAGAACTCGTGAGTTGGAAGAACTGAGAGGCCTATGGCGTGGGTGTTGTCCTTGGCCACCTGCTGACAAGGCTGACAAGATAGGACCCTTTTGTCCATTGTTATTGGATAGGAACAGAACTTATAACCAGCTCCTGACCTAAATAGATCTTAGCACAACATTTTACTCAACATATCATATTCCATATTCACTATAACAAATATATTTACTACGACATTAGCAAGAACCGCCACATCCTCAGCCGGCTAATCCAGTGTGTGAAGTTTTGCGGAGTGTTTGAGTTAGCTTTGCGAGGCAAAGATGAAACTGAGGGCTCCACCAACCCTGGTAAGCCAACACTTTTGAGATCAGTCAATAAATGCTTCTGGTATTGACTTATATGCTGCCCCTGTCTTCATGTTGTTGCTGGACATATCTTTTTTAAAATGTGTGTAGGTCACCTAAATCATCAGAAAAATTGCCCCTCCTGAGAATTTTTTCAGGAGCCGCCACTGAGATGCTCAAACGTAACTTAATAGCTACACTCGCCAACACAGGATCAACTTTATCCCTCATACTGGCCCTGACCAAACGGGTAAGTTGCCCTTCACTATAGCTGCACTTCTCCACATGGCCAGACTTATAGTGGTCTTCTCCCCTTTTAATGCTCTTATGCTCATCCTTGAAAAATGCCATAAGGTCTGAAATGGACACCAATGTCGAAATACTGGACAATTATTTTTTGTATCTACTGCTCTTCTAACTAGCTAGCTAAAGTGTAGTCAGTGGCTAGCTAAGATAGAGAAAGGGGACGGAAGAAGTTCAACACTTTATTCAATTCATTTCAATACAGCACATGGGTTGATTCATCATGAATTGGGCTAAGGTCTCTGATCTCGCTGGTGAACCGTAGATGATAGAGTCAGCTAGAGATGATGTGCAGGAGCTTCCTGCAGGAATTTGTAGTCTTGCTGAGGTCTTCTCTGTTGCTAAATAGCATGTCTAATTTTTTTGAGTAAATAGAGATTAATATTTTGATAAAACTCACCTTGTCCGAGAAATAATTGCACGGTTATCAAAACGTCAGGCCAAGGTACGCCTACACCAAACACATACTTAGTTTGAAGTATTTGAATAATGAATGGTGTGAAAAATGAATGATGAAAAACGATTGAAATCATTTTCGTGTTTGACCGCAAGGATTTATGGGTATTATGATGTGTCCACTGTGCCTGACTATTCTTTTCTCGGTTAGATTCTTCCTGTTTTTTGTGTGTTTTTTTTCGTACGTTTTTTACTCTCAAAATTACAATTATTCATTGAGAAACAAAGAAAATGTATGTTCTCAGTCCACATCAGAAGACAAATTTTGAGGTCTGAAAAAAACCTACTAACAAATGTCGATTTTTTTAGTGCAATTCCCCTTTAATTGTGCATTAAGCAAGAGAGGAATGTGTTGGCTTAGTGATGTTTCTGCTGTTAGGCCTACTGCTGCAACACATGTCATAGCAGAGTTAGCAAAACAATGGCCCCCAATTAATACAAATAATCATGATATCTTTCTGTCAGGTAAGCCTACTTGCATCTAACATTTAATTGAGAAGGTTTTTGGGGAGAGAAAGTCTTCCTCTCTACCCACAAGATGGTTATTATTAGCATTGCTAACTGGCTACATACGGAGTGATAGAAAAATCCACACACCAAACAGACAGGGGCAATATTGTAGTGACGCCTCTAGCACTGCAATGCAGTGCCTTAGACCGCTGTGCCACTCGGGAGGCCCTTAGGTTTGTCTTTTTAAGCCAATAGTGGCTAACCAGGAGTGGGATAATGTCAATGTGGCTGTGATTTTTATGACAAAAAAGTAGTGGACTGGGCCTTTAATAGTCCTGTATTAGCGGACCCATATAGCTATCTGTAGCGTGGGCCAAAACATTGCAGCACCCCCACCCCCAAACATCTTGCTGCGACTATGCTTGGTGAGCTACTCATAGGTGGCTCGCAATCTACCTGTTGGAGACCCCTGACTTACCTTATATTAGCACATTAGCTACTTAATACAATAGATGTTTACATACAGTGAGGGAAAAAAGTATTTGATCCCCTGCTGGTTTTGTACGTTTGCCCACTGACAAAGACATGATCAGTCTATAATTTTAATGGTAGGTTTATTTGAACAGTGAGAGACAGAATAACAACAAAAAAATCCAGAAAAACACATGTCAAAAATGTTATAAATTGGTTTGCATTTTAATGAGGGAAATAAGTATTTGACCCCTCTGCAAAACATGACTTAGTACTTGGTGGCAAAACCCTTGTTGGCAATCACAGAGGTCAGACGTTTCTTGTAGTTGGCCACCAGGTTTGCACACATCTCAGGAGGGATTTTGTTCCACTCCTCTTTGCAGATCTTCTCCAAGTCATTAAGGTTTCGAGGCTGACGTTTGGCAACTCGAACCTTCAGCTCCCTCCACAGATTTTCTATGGGATTAAGGTCTGGAGACTGGCTAGGCCACTCCAGGACCTTAATGTGCTTCTTCTTGAGCCACTCCTTTGTTGCCTTGGCCGTGTGTTTTGGGTCATTGTCAAGCTGGAATACCCATCCACGACCCATTTTCAATGCTCTGGCTGAGGGAAGGAGGTTCTCACCCAAGATTTGACGGTACATGGCCCCGTCCATCGTCCCTTTAATGCGGTGAAGTTGTCCTGTCCCCTTAGCAGAAAAACACCCCCAAAGCATAATGTTTCCACCTCCATGTTTGACGGTGGGGATGGTGTTCTTGGGGTCATAGGCAGCATTCCTCCAAAAACGGCGAGTTGAGTTGATGCCAAAGAGCTCAATTTTGGTCTCATCTGACCACAACACTTTCACCCAGGCCGAGGGAGATTGACAGTTATTTTGTGTTTCTTCCATTTGCGAATAATCGCACCAACTGTTGTCACCTTCTCACCAAGCTGCTTGGCAATGGTCTTGTAGCCCATTCCAGCCTTGTGTAGGTCTACAATCTTGTCCCTGACATCCTTGGAGAGCTCTTTGTAGCAAGAATTTTGTATAATAATTTAAATTGAACAATTCTACGTTTTGAATCCGGCGTTGTGGGTTCGATTCCCACGGGGGCCCAGTATGAAAAAAATAAAATAATGTATGCACTCACTAACTGTAAGTCGCTCTGGATAAGAGCGTCTGCTAAATATGTAAAATGTATATGGGATGGCTGTCAATCCTTTGGTCCTTAAATGAAACTGGTATACTTTTTTAGTTATCACAATTTTCTTTAACCAATTATGTTATTTAACACAGGGCCGACAGACAAGTTCCTTACTTTTTCCCCCTTCCACTTCCATTTTTTTTGCGGTAATGCTGCAATTATTTGGTTGTAATTTTGGGTAGAGTAGACTTTTCCATATGTTTTTGTTAGCTGCACGTGCGACATAACTCCACCAGTCTTACCTATGATATCATTTGCGAAGATTATACTTTTTTATTTTTTTATTTTTTTAAATACTGCCTTTTTATCAATTAGTATATTTGAGTTTAACCACTATTTGTTGCATTATTTGTTCTGTCGTTTTTGGAGGATTCAATTGAAATTGCAACCAATTTTCTATGGCTTGTTTTAGAAATAGTGATATTTGGGAGATGATTTCCTTTTCAAATAACTGAAAGTGAGAGTTTGTAATCTGAATAAAGGGGAAAAGGCCATTCTTGAACATGGAGTGAGACAATCTTACTACTTTGCCAGAGAACCAGTTCGGATTTAAGTATAACTTTTGTATGACTGAAGCTTTTAGTGATTGGTCTAATGCTTTAATATTTAATCATATCTGTCCTCCGAATTCATATTAATTATATAAATAGGCCCGTTTAATTTTGTCTTGCTTGCCGTTCCAAATAAAATTGAATCTTTTTTTCTCATATAATAAAAAAAAACTGTTCGCTAGGCGTAGGCAAGACCATAAGCAAATAGCTAAACTGGGATAACACTAAAGAGTTAATCAGGGTGATTTTTCCACAAATTGACAGGTATTTACCTTTCCATGGTAGCAAGATCTTATCTATTTTTGCTAACTTTCTATTAAAATGTATTAGAGTGAGATCATTTATTTCATTTGGGATATGTATTCCGAGTATATCCACATCACCATCAGACCATTTTATTGGTAAACTACATGGTAATGTAAAAATTTTATTTTTTAGTGGTCCAATACGTAATATAGTACATTTATCATAATTTGGTTGTAATCCAGAGAGGTTAGAAAATGTATCTAGATCATCTATGAGGCTGTGGAGGGATTCAAGTTGTGGATTTAAAAGAAAACAGGAATCATCAGCATACAATGATACCTTTGTTTTTAAGCCCTGGATTTCTAATCCCTTGATATTATTGTTGGATCTGATTTTAATAGCTAACATTTCGAGGGCCATAATAAATAGATATGCCGATAGTGGACAACCTTGTTTTACTCCTCTTGACAGTTTAAAACCTTCTGAGAAATAGCCATTATTTACTATTTTACACCTAGGGTTACTATACATGATTTTAGCCCATTTTATAAGAGATTCTCCAAAATTGAAATGCTCCATGCATTTATATATAAACTCCAGTCGGACTTTATCAAATGCCTTTTCAAAGTCTGCAATGAATAGCAGGCCTGGTTTCCCAGATTTTTCATAGTGTTCTATTGTTTCCAGTACTTGCCTTATATTATCTCCAATGTATCGTCAATGTAAAAAACCTGTCTGATTAGAATTAATAATGTCTGACAATACCTTTTTAATTCTATGCGCTATACATTTTGCTAGAATTTTTGCATCACAACACTGAAGTGTAAGGGGCCTCCAATTTTTTAAATGGACTGGATCTTTATTTTTCCCACTTGTATCCTGTTTCAGTAAAAATGAAATCAGACCTTCTTCTTGAGTGTCTGACAATCTACCATTTACAAAGGAGTGGTTAAAACATGCTAATAACGGTCCTCTGAGTATCTCAAAAAAGGTTTGGTATACCTCGACTGGTATGCCATCCAACCTGATAGCAGTATTATAAATACTTTCCCCCCTCTTTTGAAAATGTAAGCTACAAGTTAACGTGACATACACAAAATCAGGTCTCTGTATTATTTCCCACTATCAGCTGAGGAAGTCGCCGTCGTGACCTCATGCTGGGCTTGTGTCAGATGCACCCGCCTGTTTGTTGCTATCAGTGTGGGAAACGCTTCCCCTTTCCCAGGATGCCTCTGGAGCTCCCGTCACAGACCTCATCCTCCTCTCTACGCACCCGGACCCAGGCGGGTGGCCGTTCGAGGGGAACAGGAAAACAGATGTCCAGTGAAACCTCTCTTTCTCCCCTACTGTTGGGAAACCTCAAGCTGGGTTGTGCTGTCTTTCCTGTCCAATGGTACTGTATGTACCATCAACCCCAAGGGGGGAAACAGCGGTCTCTTTCAAAGTGGGTGTGACAGTGTGGAAGTTGGGAGGGAAGGAGGCGGATGACACTGAGCAGATGTTAGTGTAGCAGATGCACCCCATGTAACATGATTGGAGACTTGGGTCTTGCATCCTCCGAACTGACATTTTGTTGGCGTACATTTTTAAACCGTTGTTTCCTTGAACCTTGGTTTTGAGCTTTGGTCCCCCAGAAGCCGCCACTGCCTAAGATACAGAGCACTAGCCCCATGGTTCTAAGACCTTACTAAGACTGTCTATATAGGCATCTTGAAATGTTCTGTTATGGAGAAGTGTTCTGTTATGGGGAAGTGTTCTGTTATAGAGAAGTGTTCTGTTATGCCACACATAACCTCTATGTAACTAAAAGGGAGAAATATAGAAAGAGAAATATACTGGAGGTGGAAAAGGCCCCTGGGGGAAAACACAGTCCTCATTAGTGTTTCATTTATTAGGTTCAAATCTCCTCATCTGGTGAGGCCACAGAACGGTACAAATCCCCTCTCATTTTATGATCTGTCAGCCCACTGGTTTTATAGGAGGGAGACAGCAGACAGGCACCTCGCCAATGGTGGCTGCAATAAGCACAATTGCATTGTGAATGGTTTGTTCTCTTGCCCCCTTTCCCCTTCGCTCCCTTGTATTCTCCCCGTTGACCCTCCTTTCTTCTGTAATTCTCTTTATTTAACCTGTTTCCAAATGTACATTTTAGTCATTTAGCAGACACTTTTATTCAGAGAGACTTACAGTAGCAATTAGGGTTAAGTGCCTTGCTCAAGGGTATATTACATTTACATTTTAGTCATTTAGCAGACGCTCTTATCCAGAGCGACTTACAGGAGCAATTAGGGTTAAGCGCCTTGCTCAAGGGCACATCGACAGATTTTTCACCTAGTCGGCTCGAGGATTAGAACCAGCGACCTTTCGGTTACTTGCACAACGCTCTTAACCACTAAGCTACCTCCCATATATCAACAGCTTGTTCACCTAGTCAGCTCAGGGATTCGAACCAGCGACCTTTCAGTTACTGGCCCAATGCTCTTAAGCGTTACGCTACCTGCCGCCTAATCGTTTCACTGTTTTAATCACTCATTCTTTACCTCCTGCTGTCATAATCGCTAATACGTTTTATTAATCTTCTTATGTTTCTTATCATAAGTATATGCCATAGAAATCCTCGTAATATGAAAGGAAGAGCTTGATTAAAATACATTTCTCCCCAGAGAATAAGAACAAATATTAATGGAGCAAAATGGGTGGACCTTACGGGTCTATAATCTGTGGATATTATTGAACTTTAGAAATGAATGGGGGAATAACAATAAAACGTTCACCTCATATACCGTATGAGGACTGCCTATAGATAACTAGGCCAACAATGAGCTTTTCCTTATATAGCCTGAAACATCCCATAATCCATTGCCTAATTTGCTGATACAAGTGTTTACATTGTTAAAGGAATGCTGGATGGTGGGGAGCTAAGAATCATCCCCTTCAAGGTTAGATAAAAGATAGCGCTTTTGCCAATTAGCCGCTTTGTAAGGCATGTTATGCTAACTTGGCTATTTGGTATTTTTGTCAATAAGCAAGTGATTACAGTTTGCTGACAGAGTTAGTCAATACGACCAGAGTACAACTGCTCTGTTTATTCTCATTCCAGTCAACCAAGAAAACAACTTGCAGTGACTCTAACATTCATGGATCGGATGTGTGAGATGTCCTAATATGGACACCGTAAAAGTGAATGGTAGGTTTTGATAGACTTGTCATTTAGTTATGAACAGTTTTAGAGAGATACACTACATGACCAAAAGTGTGCAACTGTATAATTAATTTCATGCCATTCTACTCATTTTGTCATGGGGGCGGAGAAAAACAATAGCAGTTTTACAGCTAATTTCCTGCAATTATACACATTTTTCAGGTTAGAGAGAAATTGTTGGAGAGAAATGTTTGCAGTTTTTAATATTATATCTGAGTGAGAGTGAGTAACAAAATCAATGGGGAACCCCCGGTCGGTAATTCGACCATGCTTAGTACAAGTTTAGATAACTGGCTAGACTAACTTACCAATCTAAATATATTTAGCTGATATGGGCTAATTGATTGACTGTCAGCAACTGAAATAACAAGTGAAATTCTGCTGATGCACAACCAAATTTCGAAATTGCACCTTGTGTATTCTACAATTCTAACTCTCAACAGTAAGTTGAGACCCTGACTGAGTTCCTAAAAAAAAAAGACCTGCGGGCCACCAGTTGCCCACCCCTGTAGTAGACTGTGGACTCCACCAGGGATGCCCTGTATTGCCCCCTGTAAACACTATCTAACACCAGCTTGAATTGTCCTTTACAAGGTTCCGTAAATAATCTATAAACATTCCATTTTCTGCCTGTTAACTGTAATGAGAGTTGAAGAGATGGCGAGAGGCTATTAATATGAATGGTGTTGATCGTCTGCACAAGGGCACTGTGTCTGGTCTTTATGAATGTATAAACTGGCATTGATTGTATCGACTCCCTTGTACAATATGACAGGGTGTAAAGGAGGGAGAGCTGAGCTCCTCAAAGGGATGTAAAGAAAGGCAGACATTTTGAATATAGACAAACTCAGTGGCTCTCACAAAGGTCCTGTGACATACTTGCAACAGCGTGGTGAGTAACCTTGCCGAAGACCTAAAAACGTGCGTAAGCTCCCAGACCTAATGCTTACTTGGGCTTTAGCCCTGTGGGATAACACAGTCTAACACAGAGACCTCATGCAAACACCCAGCTGGTCATATATTTACAACATCTTTCAGGTGGGACACAATGATACATTGCAATATCTAAAATTATTAGGATTCTATGACACTGAAATAGTGGTAGTACTACCATAATATATTCATCAAACATACATCTTACAAAACATTGTATGCCCCATATTGATACATCACCTTCCATCACGCATAACCAAAAGCCCGTCTTACTTCTTTAGAACTCCCCCTGGGGTAGTTGTAAGATGCTTGGTTACGTTTATACCTGATATACCTTATCTAATGCTTACTGACTTCTAGTCAAAAAGAGACACACTGTATCCCCTGAGACCCCTGAGACCAGAAATGAGAATTTACTGGGGAGCTCAAGCACCTTGGTGGGGCTCATCCAAAATGCAAGAAATCAAATTACTTCAATAAACTCCTCCAATGTGTTTGAAGCTCAGAGGCTTTGAAAAGTTATCAACATAAAATAGTATATTACTGTGCTCATTAAGCAAATACAAATAGAGAGCACCATTTTGTCTCTCATCTTGTTTACTTTTTAATTACAGATTAATTTGAGAGGTAGAGGAAATAAAGTCTAATCTACTTTGATGATTTCTTGTTCTGATCTTGTTTGCTTTTACGGTTGATTATGTGCACCATATTCCCTAATGTTGTATTTAGTTAAACAAAAAGTTAGTAGGAATGACATTCATAAGTGAGTTTACAGGGGTAAATGCAATATAATAAGCCAGTCAGTTGGTTTATGTATCCAGTGTCCATTATCAAACATGTACACTAAGGAAGGAAAACGTTTGAAAATGAACCTGGTATGTGAAACATAATTGGCAGGTTGACATCAGATCCCTTTTGCCATACAGTGCCTTCGGAAAGTATTCAGACCCCTTGACTTTTTCCACATTTTGTTAGGTTACAGCCTTATTCAAACATTTATTAAATAGTTTTTTTCCCCTCATCAATCTACACACAATACCCCATAATGACAAAGCAAAAACGGGTTTGTAGAAATGTTTGCTAATTTATTTGTTTAAAAAAACTGAAATATCACATTTACATAAGTATTCAGACAATTTACTCAGTACTTTGTTGAAGCACCTTTGACAGCGATTACAGCCTCGAGTCTTCTTGGGTATGACGCTACAAGCTTGGCACACCTGTATTTGGGGAGTTTCTCCCATTCTTCTCTGCAGATCCTCTCAAGCTCTGTCAGGTTGGATGGGGAGCGTTGCTGCACAGCTATTTTTAGGTCACTTCAGAGATGTTCGATCGGGTTCAAGTCCGGGCTCTGGCTGGGCCACTCAAGGACATTCAGAGACTTGTCCCGAAGCCACTCCTGCAATGTCTTGGCTGTGTGCTTAGGGTCGTTGTCCTGTTGGAAGGTGAACCTTCGCCCCAATCTGAGGTCCTGAGCGCTCTGGAGCAGGTTTTCATCTAGGATCTCTCTGTACTTTTCTACGTTCAACTTTGCCTCAATCCTGACTAGTCTCCCAGTCCCTGCCACTGAAAAACATCCCCACAGCATGATGCTGCCACCACCATGCTTCACCGTAGGGATGGTGCTAGGTTTCAAATTAAATCAAATCACATTTTATTTGCCACATACGCCGAATACAAAAGGTGTAGACATTACAGTGAAATGCTTACTTACAAGCCCTTAACCAACAATGCATTTTTTAAAGATATATATTTTTTAAGTGTTAAGTAAAAATTTATAAAAGCAAATAACTAAAGAGCAGCAGTAAATAAAATAACAGTAGGGAGGCTATATACAGGGGGGTACCGGTGCAGAGTCAATGTGCGGGGGCACCGGCTAGTCAAGGTAATTGAGGTAATATGTACATGTGGGTAGAGTTAAAGTGACTATCCGGTACCACTTGCCGTGCGGTAGCAGAGAGAACAGTCTATGACTAGGGTGGCTGGAGTCTTTGACAATTTTGAGGGCCTTCCTCTCTGACACCGCCTGGTATAAAGGTTCTGGATGGCAGGAAGCTTGGCCCCAGTGATGTACTGGGCCGTACGCACTACCCTCTGTAGTGCCTTGCAGTCGTAGGCCGAGCAGTTGCCGTACCAGGCGGTGATGCAACCAGTCAGGATGCTCTCGATGGTGCAGCTGTAGAACTTTCCTCCAGATGTGACGCTTGGCATTCAGGCCAAAAAGTTACATCTTGGTTTCATCAGACCAGAGAATCTTGTTTCTTTAGGTGCCTTTTGGCAAAATCCAAGCGGGCTGTCATGTGCCTTTTACTGAGGAGTGGCTTCCGTCTGGCCACTCCACCATAAAGGCCCGATTGGTGGAGTACTGCAGAGATGGTTGTCCTTCTGGAAGATTCTCCCATCTCCACAGAGGAACTCTGGAGCTCTGTCAGAGTGACCATCTGGTTCTTGGTCACTTCCCTGACCAAGGCCCTTCTCCCCCATTTGCTCAATTTGGCCGGGCGGCCAGCTCTAGGAAGAGTCTTGGTGGTTCAAAACTTCTTCCATTTAAGAATGATGGAGGCCACTGTGTTCTTGGGAACCTTCAATGCTGCACAAATGTTTTGGTACCCTTCCTCAGATCTGTACCTCGACAAAATCCTGTCTCCGAGCTCTACGGACAATTCCTTCGACCTCATGGCTTGCTTTTTGCTCTGACATGCACTGTCAACTGTGGGACCTTATATAGACGGGTGTGTGCCTTCCCAAATCATGTCCAATCAATTGAATTTACCACATGTGGACTCCAATCAAGTTGTAGAAACATCTCAAGGATGATCAATGGAAACAGGATGCACCTGAGCTCAATTTCGAGTCTCATAGCAAAGGGTCTGAAAACTTACAGTGGGGAGAACAAGTATTTGATACACTGCCGATTTTGCAGGTTTTCCTACTTACAAAGCATGTAGAGGTCTGTAATTTTTATCATAGGTACACTTCAACTGTGAGAGACGGAATCTAAAACAAAATTCCAGAAAATCACATTGTATGATTTTAAGTAATTAATTTGCATTTTATTGCATGACATACGTTTTTGATACATCAGAAAAGCAGAACTTAATATTTGGTACAAAAACCTTTGTTTGCAATTACAGAGATCATACGTTTCCTGTAGGTCTTGACCAGGTTTGCACACACTGCAGCAGGGATTTTGGCCCACTCCTCCATACAGACCTTCTCCAGATCCTTCAGGTTTCGGGGCTGTCGCTGGGCAATACGGACTTTCAGCTCCCTCCAAAGATTTTCTATTGGGTTCAGGTCTGGAGACTGGCTAGGCCACTCCAGGACCTTGAGATGCTTCTTACTGAGCCACTCCTTAGTTGCCCTGGCTGTGTGTTTTGGGTCGTTGTCATGCTGGAAGACCCAGCCACGACCCATCTTCAATGCTCTTACTGAGGGAAGGAGGTTGTTGGCCAAGATCTCGCGATACATGGCCCCATCCATCCTCCCCTCAATACGGTGTAGTCGTCCTGTCCCCTTTGCAGAAAAGCATCCCCAAAGAATGATGTTTCCACCTCCATGCTTCACAGTTGGGATGGTGTTCTTGGGGTTGTACTCATCCTTCTTCTTCCTCCAAACACGGCGAGTGTAGTTTAGACCAAAAAGCTCTATTTTTGTCTCATCAGACCACATGACCTTCTCCCATTCCTCCTCTGGATCATCCATGACGGCGTAGTGTGTTACTAATGGTTTTCTTTGAGACTGTGGTCCCAGCTCTCTTCAGGTCATTGACCAGGTCCTGCCGTGTAGTTCTGGGCTGATCCCTCACCTTCCTCATGATCATTGATGCCCCACGAGGTGAGATCTTGCATGGAGCCCCAGACCGAGGATGATTGACCGTCATTTTGAACTTCTTCCATTTTCTAACAATTGCGCCAACAGTTGTTGCCTTCTCACCAAGCTGCTTGCCTATTGTCCTGTAGCCCATCCCAGCCTTGTGCAGGTCTACAATTTTATCCCTGATGTCCTTACACAGCTCTCTGGTCTTGGCCATTGTGGAGAGGTTGGAGTCTGTTTGATTGAGTGTTTGGAGAGGTGTCTTTTATACAGGTAACGAGTTCAAACAGGTGCAGTTAATACAGGTAATGAGTGGAGAACAAGGGGGCTTCTTAAAGAAAAACTAACAGGTCTGTGAGAGCCGGAATTCTTACTGGTTGGTAGGTGATCAAATACTTATGTCATGCAATAAAATTTAAATTAATTACTTAAAAATCATACAATGTGATTTTCTGGATTTTTGTTTTAGATTCCGTCTCTCACAGTTGAAGTGTACCTATGATAAATTACAGACCTCTACATGCTTTGTAAGTAGGAACACCTGCAAATGTGGCAGTGTATCAAATACTTATTCTCCCCACTGTATGTAATAAGGTATTTCTTTTTTTTCTTTTTTATAAATTTGCAAAAAAAATCTAAAAACCTGTTTTCGCTTTGTCATTATGTGGTATTGTGTGTAGATTGCTGATTATTTTTATTTATTTAATCCATTTTAGAATAAGGCTGTAACGTAACAAAATGTGGAAAAAGTCAAGTGGTCTGAATACTTTCCTAAGGCACTGTATATCATTAAAAATATTGCTGAAATGTCAGAAGTACAGTATCAATCATTCATAGAGCCAGAGTGACAGGACCACATTGTAAGACAAAATCCTAAATTCCGCCAGCCATCTTATATAGCAATTCGCAATTTCAAGATCTGTTTAGTATCAATCTCCAGGCTTATTTGTTATAAACCATATAATAACCACAACCATAATTTACATCTAGTTAGACGTGGGTCTAACTATTTACCGTTAGGATAGTTTCAATATAAAATGTTTTAGGAAACATTTTACTCAAAAATACCACTGAAAACCAAAAACCGATATATATTTGAAAAGTATTTTTCATTGGGCAGCATGGCGTTGATTTGCATGCATGGACTGTCTCTTCATTAGGAGCATAATAGGAGCTTAACTGTCATTTTCATTAGTAGTCAGCCACAGTGTTGCACTGTCATCTGCCTCAGTGGCATGAGGCTGACTGTGAGAGAGCAGACAAGTGAGTCAATTAGCACACTCAAATAGGAGTGCGATTGTGATACTGTAACACGGGACTCCAAATGCCAAGGGTTATATGGTGGCGTTGTGCATTGCACATCATGCTCAACATGCCATCAATGTGGTAATGGTATGTTTATGTATGGCTTTATGCATGCTTTATGATTCCCATTAGTGGAGAAACGATAATTGAATAGATGGTCCCATATGTGCAGTAGATGTATCTGTTATTATGTTGATGAGCAGTCATTATAGCATAAATACAATGTAGGATCATGATACACTTGAATTGGTGCAACAGCAGGGGCTAATGATAGGTCAATTGTGAGAAGTGGCTGACGATCGATATGATCGCCATCATTCCAATGGATGATATTCAGTCGGTTTCATTTTCTCATGAACTGGAGGAAAAAAACACACCTATATGTAAATGTGATGTGAAAGAATTGCCTTATCTACAACCATGTAACCACACATTTGAACAAGTGTCTCTTGCAAAAACGATTTTTATCTTAATGAGAATAACCTGTATAAATAAAGATTAATGAACGTTTTACTTTTGGTCATATTTAATAGCCATACAGTTATGGGCCTACTACAGTACATGAGAAAATCATATCTTTGCCCTCGCCCAGTGAGTATGTTTAAAATCCATCCATCTCTGGTGCAGTATGCTCACAGCACCTACCTGCAGCACAGATGGTAGGCCGCCTCCCCCTCATTATCGCTCCCTGGGAGATGTAAAAGAGAGGAAATTGCCTCCCAATTACAGAGGGAGCAATTTGCGGCCTGCTGTCAGCATTACAGAACAGAGAGCTATAATTACAGGGGTGGAATTAGTGCTGATTTACATGGCATGTGGATAGGGGTGCTCCCATCCCATCAACTTCCTGCCTTGAATAGGAGGGTTTCGATCAGTGAAGTCAGTGTCAAGGTCGGACATGTTTATAAAGGGGTGTGCAAGGACAGCAGGCAAGTGAAGGACACTGGTAGGAGCAGTAATGTAGTTAGTGATAGAAATGGAATTGGTTTGGGAAAAGATAGAGGTTTTATAAAAAAAGGACTTTGTAGAGTAGAGATTCCAGTGATGTATCTTGTGGTCTTCATGTATTACTGTTTTGATGTAGTAATTAAGGTTTCCATTAGTCCAAAAGAGGAGCACATTGACTACATCTGCCTCTGGCACAAGATGAGATGTTTTACTTAAATCTTACAGTGACATTAAGTTCAAAGTTAGGCAGCGAGTACAGTAAAGACAAAGGACTCATTCTCTTTTTTCTTTGAGTGTCCATGTTGAATAATTCATCCGCTGAAGTCAAGAAAAATAATAGACAGTCTGGGAAGCCATCGCTGTTCAGTATTCACTTCATCCAAGCGGCCATATGGCTAGCACCATAGCTCATGAAATTAAAACAAGAAATGTACGGTATGGTACTAAGACCTGCCAGCTAGCGTAGCTCATAAATACATATTGAGCCTCTCCATCAAAGCAATATTATTATGTGTGTGTGCGCAGGGGGTATTTGACATATAAATTCACACAAATGCAATTTCAGATTAGATTTGTGATTTGGGCCAAGTTGAGACAACACATTGGAGATGACATTCACCAGCGTCTTTAAAAATGCATTCGGCTCATGGTGAGTGGCGGCCAATATCCTGTCGTTAAAATTCATTGGCAGCATATGATCCGTCCATATGGGCCATTAGCAGCTCCAATAGCTGAGGCGCCGTCCATTGCTTCTGTCGAGAGAGAGAGAGAGAGAGAGAGAGAGAGAGAGAGAGAGAGAGAGAGAGAGAGAGAGAGAGAGAGAGAGAGAGAGAGAGAGAGAGAGAGAGAGAGAGAGAGAGAGAGAGAGAGAGAGAGAGAGAGAGAGAGAGAGAGAGAGAGAGAGAGAGAGCTCCATTTGGTCCAGAAACATAGCAGGGACAGCAGTCAACTGTTGGTGGTAATTTCCAAGGTCCACGTAACCACATCATTAGCCAAATCTGGAATTTTTTTCGGGGTCAGTTTTTTAACACAGGCAGTGGTGAGGGCAACCATAAGTCGCTTCAGATGGCCATTTATACAGGGGTTCTTTTTATAGCATAAGTTTATAGGGCCTGTAATACCTGATCATGAGAAAAATGTGATTTTATTTGAGAGCTTGCGTTAATAGTGCTACCAGATTGACCTGGAAGTCTGAGCTGTAGGTGTGGATGGCTTTCACATGAATTCTCACATTAATGTGTTTTCACTTAGAAACGACTATTCACTTGAAACTACTTGGGGCGTAATAAGCATGCCATAACATGCAGAGCTACACTAAACCCCACACAACAAGTTGAGACTGTTTATGACAAAGTACTAACACTATTGTCATACTTGCAGTCTTAGCAATCAATTGCCTTGCAATTTCTTTAACGTGACAGATATCCATAGATGTGCCTCCAGAGCAGCGTATTTTACTGTCAAATCCAATAAATAAATATTTTGTTGATATGTGCAAATGTGTTTAACCTCACAGAATAGCAAAGCAGAGCGAAGCATAGTCATATCGCAAATACCCTCACTGTGTTTACTTCTGCGATAGTGCCTTTGATTCTCTGTGTGTGTGCACGTACATGCACGTCTTTGTGCGTATGTGTGTGTGTGTGTTTCTGAGCATCTGTGTTTAGCTGGTCTCAGGGTGTGTAGGTGGTGTTACACAAATAGAATGCAAAAAGCAGTCTGCTGTGAGAGCAGACAGCTTTTCAGCCACAGACTTAACAATCACAGATAGACACCTTTCCCATGACCTCACGCTAAGCTTTATCTATCCAACCATTTCCAGTGCTACAACACACATTCTCAAGCATACTCACACAAAATAACCCGTACCCACTTACATTCATACTCACAAACATAACCATAACATAACACATTGATTTTACATGTGTGTAGTTCAGTACTTGAGCTGTTCTTGTCTATTATGTCATGTTCTATGTTTTGTGTGGACCCCAGAAAGAGTAGCTGCTGCTTCAGCAACCGCTAATGGGGATCCTAATAAAATACTACAAAATGTAGCTAGGACCTACTGGGAGTGGTCTGAGTGGGAAGGGGAAAACTGAAAATGAGCTGTTATTGGTAGAAAGGTCTATTTCTATAGACTGGTCTATTAACTAATTTACTCCATCACACCACAACAGGCAGACATTTCAGGCAGTCTTTTCAAACAGCTCTTACACTAAAATGGCTTTATCATAATTTTCACTATTTCACAGTATTATTCCAACCTCATAGTGTGGAAATATATATAAAACACAGGAAAATCGATATTTGTACTGCACTGGGCCTTTAAAAAGGAATGCTTGTTTTTGTTTTCTGTTGCAAATTGTTTTGCTTTGGTGTGCCTTTATGAACATATCCCTGATGAACTATTGACCCAGGCCATAACACTTCGATAGGTAAGCCAATGGCCTGTGTGTTTTTATAGACTCAGACATGAATTTGAACGATGTGCTGAATAAGTTTGTGTATGACTGATATGTAAAACATTGGCAACTACAGGACATGACCCAACAGGTGCCTTTATTATGGAATAAATGTATGCAGGGAATATTTACAAGAATGGAAACCAGACATACCCAGATTGAAACGTAAAAACACTATTAAATTCATAAGCATTGAGCTTTCCCATTCAACAATTAAACAGATAATGCTATATTCTCTAACTATAGTGCAAAGATGAAAAAGCACAGGAAGATGTTTTAATGCTGAATTGATCTTTATTACACCATGCAGGCCAAAACTCCATCCCACCAAAACAAACTGAAATTTCAGCTGTCTTTTCAAACAGCTCTTACACTAAAAGTCTATTATCATAATTATTCCAACCTCATAGTGTGGAAATAGTGTATTAAACATTAGGAACACCTGCTTTCCATGACATAGACTGGTGAATCCAGGTGAAAGCTATGATCCCTTATTGATGTCACCTGTTAAATCCACTTAAATCAGTGTAGATGAAGGGGAGGACACAGGTTAAATAAGGACTTTTAAGCCTTGAGACAATTGAGACATGGATTGTGTATGTGTGCCATTCAGAGGGTGAATGGGCAAGACAAAAGATTGAAGTGCCTTTGAACGGGGTATGATAGTAGGTGCCAGGGGCGCCGGTTTGAGTGTGTCAGGAACTGCAACGCTGAACGGTCCACCACCCAAAGGACATCCAGCCAACTTGACACAACTGTGGGAAGCATTGTAGTCAACATGAGCCAGCATCCCTGTGCAACGCTTTCGACACCTTGTATTCCATGCCTTGACGAATTGTGGCTGTTCTGAGGGTAAAAGGGGGTGCAACTCAATATTAGGTAGGTGTTCCTAATGTTTTGTACACACAGGAAAACTCAAGTTTTTCACTGCACTGGGCCATTAAATTAATCTAAATTCATGAAACAATCTATTGTTTGATTAAGCCATCACTCTTATTCTCAATTATTTTTGGCAAACCACTTGATGAACAGATTGCCTTTCTTGCGCTTCCCTTTGCTTTGCTCGCTTTCCATCTCAGTGCTACTAGACAGCTTGGTACTTCCGGAACTTTCCAAAGCAGTTTCGAGTCACTGTCCTCCCTCCTCTCAATCTGTTGCCTCACTGCTCTTCCTGCTCCCTTTCCTCCTCTCCGCCTATCTTCCTCCATTTCTCCACTGTTCCTTTTCGCCTCTTTCTTGCTTTCGTCAGACTTCCTCCTCTCCCTCATCCTTTCACTTGTCTCTTTCTTCATCCATTGTTCTCTGTTCCTACACACACGGTCTGGGTAGCTCAGGTCATTCTCACTGGTATCAAGGTTCAGCTCTCTCCTCCTTGTTTTTCCTGACTTCCACCTTCCTCACCTCATCCCTCTCTCGCTTCAGTTCCTCAACAAGCCTCACCTCCATGTCCAGCCTGAGCCTCTCTCCCTCTTTCATCATTATCTCTTTCATCTTTCTCTTCTCCTACTCCATCTTAGTCATTTTTACCTCAAGCTTCTCAGACATGGCAATCCTCACCTGCTTTCTGAACTTCTCCACCTGTCTCTCTATCTCTCTGCATCTTCTCCGCCCTTTCTCTTTTCTCTCTCTCCATCTCGGTGCGTTCGGTCTCCCTGATTTTATCAATGACCTTCATCTCCTTATTTCTCTCTTCCTCTCTCTGCCTGTCTTTCACTTCCAGACACCTCCTCTTTTTCTCCAGTTCTTTTCTCTGCATCTCCACTTCCATTTTTTCAGCGTCCAATTGTCTCTCTTTCTCCCTCAGCATGCTCCTATCTTCCTCAATCTCTCCCTCTCTCTATCCTCCATCTTCCTCTGCTCTTCAACCAACTCCATCCACAACTCCTCCCTTGTTCGTCTCCGCCATTCCTTCTGTTTCTCTCCCATTCCCTCCCCTCCAGCCTTCCACATCCTCTCTTTCTCCTTCATCTCATCTGTTCCCTCCATCATCCCCCTCCTCCACTCCACTCTCCTCACCTTAGTCGCCCATGACCTCTCCTCTTCTTTCTCTCTCTTGCTCTCTCCTTCGTCCAACTCTCTCCATCTCATTTCTCCTCTCCTCTTTAAGGTAATTGATCCTGAGCTCTATCTCTCTCTTGTTGTACTCGTACATTCTGTCCAGCCTCTCGTTCAGCCACTTGCTCTCCTTCATCTGTTGCGTCTTCATCCTCTCATGCACGTACACCCTCCACTCCTTCGCCTTCCTACCCATCTCCCACATCTTAACTCTCAGAGAGAGAGAGAGAGAGAGAGAGAGAGAGAGAGAGAGAGAGAGAGAGAGAGAAATCATTTTTAGCCATCACTATTCAATTTAATTTTCTTTCTAATATTTGTAAGGTCTTTAGGCCCATACACCTAACACTTCAAGCTACAAAAAAGCACAAGAACAAACACATTAATACTGTAGCTGCACTTAACACAAGTTTTTATTATCATCTAAAAGTTCAGTCTCTCTTATCTTATGGAGGGGGGTGGGGGTTAAATGATTACTTTATCCTATCCCAGGTATTCCTTAAAGAGGTGGGGTTTCAAATGTCTCCGGAAGGTGGTGAGTGACTCCGCTGTCCTGGCGTTGTGAGGGAGCTTGTTCCACCATTGGGGTGCCAGAGCAGCGAACAGTTTTGACTGGGCTGAGCGGGAACTATGCTTCCGCAGATGAAGGGGAGCCAGCAGGCCAGAGGTGGATGAACGCAATGCCCTCGTTTGGGTGTAGGGACTGATCAGAGCCTGAAGGTACGGAGGTGCCGTTCCCCTCACTGCTCCATAGGCAAGCACCATGGTCTTGTAACGGATGCGAGCTTCAACTGGAAGCCAGTGGAGTGTGCGGAGGAGGGGGGTGACGTGAGAGAACTTGGGAAGGTTGAACACCAGACGGGCTGCGGCATTCTGGATGAGTTGTAGGGGTTTAATGGCACAGGCAGGGAGCCCAGCCAACAGCGAGTTGCAGTAATCCAGACGGGAGATGACAAGTGCCTGGATTAGGACCTGTGCCGCTTCCTGTGTAAGGCAGGGTCGTACTCTCCGAATGTTGTAGAGCATGAACCTGCAGGATCGGGTCACCGCCTTGATGTTAGCGGAGAACGATGTAACCTTCCCTCTAAATTCAGTTGTACCCTTTTCACACTTGAATGACGACCTGAACCTGAACCGTGCCGGTTCTGATATGTTTCCTTTCACATTGTCCTTTCCAGCAAGGTACCACAAACTATGGTGGATGTGTAGCCAGGCCAGTGCAGTATAACTAGCTCAGCTCAGTAGTGTGAAAAGGGTATTAGTGTGTGGTTTGGTATGATACATAGGAGTATATGGAAAAAAATGTGTGGGCATTGACTGACCATCTATTTTTACAGGTAATGTGTTCTTCCAGTCATTTACCACACTGCATTCAATAGGGAAAGGGAAAATAGAAAACAACCACATAACATGATCATTGCAAGTGTTTCAGTTGTTTAAAGCAATTGAGAAAAATCAACACACCCTCTTCTCCACACCCACTCAAAAATAGTCTCTACAATGCAAATGCACAGACAAAAATGTTTCATCAAAGGAGATGCATTATCCCGTATTTGAACGCAGCCACGACAGGTAAAAAGATAGAACAAAGACACAATCATATACTATATTAGGTAGAGAAGCATCCAGTTAACTGAGACAACCGAGTAGAAGTTACTTCGTTTTAATGACAAAATTAACCTTTGATATAAATGACAGTACAATGTTTATTGCTAGACTAGTGCATTTAATTTCCCTTACAAAAACGAAACCAATGTGAAGAGAAACTGTTCCACCATAAGCTGAAAAGGAGAGAATGCTCATATGCTGATGGTCAAGTACAGATTGTGTGACTGTGCATTGAAATGGACGTGGCCTTGCTCCCTGTCAATAAAAAACATTGTTGCCTTGTGTACAGTGCACTTTGTTAATTTTTTCATTTCATGACCCTGTTAAGAAAGACAAATTCAGTGGAAAATATGATCACAACTAAAAGACAGTGTTTATTCATTATTGAGCAATATTGAAGTGTTGCACGTTATGTAAGATGTCAATGACATTAAAAGCAACCACACAGAGGCAATGACCGTGCAACGGCATCAAAGGAATGCATGTCTGATGTTTATGGTACAGACCCACGACAACCACACAAGTCTTTAAATGTCATCGTTCAGTTGCTGTAGCTCAATATGCACAATTTTTTTTCAATAACTGTAATAAATCTTCAGTGGTCTATGGTAGATGCACTCAACACTTGAACCTGTGTGAAATCTGAAGCGCTTTTCATCATCCAATCCACTTTTTTATCCGGATTTCCCACTCTCCCTGATTCTGTCCTGCAGCCATTACCCCCAACCATCTCTGAGCACCATAATTAGTTCATTATGCCTTAATGGCAATATTGAGCTCTGCTTTGTCGGCTGCATTTTTCTGGAGCTTCTATTGTCTGCTTATCAGAGGGGAAGCTATTATCAGGCCCTTTGTTGCCAATTGGTCATATTTCACCTCTCATTTCTCATTCAGGAGAGAGAGGTTTTGCTGATGTACAATAGTGAGGAGATGTTGTGTGTGCACATATGGCTGTGTTTTCAGGAATGTTCACTTTGAGGCGGTTTGCCTTGGGATTCTAATGGCATAATATTGTCTTGTTCTTGTTTCGCAGTACAGATGCATTGAATTTTATCATTTACTTTGAAAGACGCCAAGTATTCTTTTTTAAGGCATGGTGTGACAGCATACCCAAGTCTAACTGCAGAATCAGATGGAAAGCAGGAAAAGACTCCTGAAAAGATCCAATAAAAGATGCAAAATGCCTGATATGACTAACTTTTACCTGAGAGTGTTTTGATGTAATATCACCCTATAGCATATCACCCATGGTGGGCTTGTTGAATATTTTGTATCAAAAAGGGAAGAAGAAAAAACAATTAGTTGCTATGTCAAAAACATGAGCCTGACCTTTGACCTCTAATCTCACTGGCTGAAATTGGGTCAGTGCTAAATCAACAGCAGGTTGCCTTCAATATCCGCCGCGGCATCTATTATTCAGAAGCTGGTCCTGCTAAACAAAGAACAAGCTGCTAGATTCCTTCTAGGACAGAATGATGTCGACTTGGCTGAGGAGCCTGCCTATCCTATCTTTGTGTGGCCAGTAATGTTTACCCCACTGGCAAACAGGTAGGAGATGTCTATCATTACACTGCGGCATGGCAACAGCTGGCACGCATGGTGGAAGGGTACACAATAGCCACTTCATGGGTGGAGAGAGGGTAACAGTCCTTGAAAAAACGGGTGGCATAATAGTGCCGGCGTCTCAGGTTTTAGGCTTTTGTTCCCCCATTGAGCATGCTTCACGCACCCCTGGATAGGCGTGTATAGTTAGCTTAGCTCGAGCTAATTGACTCCTATAATAACCTCTGTGCCTTTTCAACACTGGTTAGTGTTGAAAAGGCACTGGTTCACTGATCTGTGCCTAGTCAGTATAGGCTAGTCATTTTGTTACGTTAGCGTAGCCGATCAAGTTAGCTAAACTGATTCTTAGAGATGGACACTTTATACTGGTCCCTGATCAGTTGTCAGAGCACCTTACCGATCACTGCACCTGTACACAGCCCATCTGAAATTAGCCCACCCAACTACCTCATCCCTATATTGTTATTTATTTTGCTCTTTTGCACCCCAGTATCTCTATTTGCACATCATCTCTTGCACATCTAGCATTCCAGTGTTAATACTATTGTAATTATTCTGCACTATAGCCTATTTATTGCCTTACCTCCATAACTTGCTACATTTGCACACACTGTATATATATTTTCTGTTGTATTTCTGACTTTATGTTTTTTTTACCCCATATGTAACTCTGTGTTGTTTTTATTGCACTACTTTGCTTTATCTTGGCCAGGTCGCAGTTGTAAATGAGAACCTGTTCTCAACTGGCTTACCTGGTTAAATAAAGGTGAAATATTTTTTTTTTTAAAAATCAGATCTTAAAAGGTGGAAGGACAACATGTGGCTTCTCCTCTGATCCAAGGCCAGAGGTGGATTACCCACTCGGCCAGTTGGTCCAGCTCATGTCAAGGCATGCTTTCCTCCAGGTGAGAAGAACAATGGTCACTGAATAATTGAGCATGTAAAAGGTGGAAAACATTAGGCCAAGCCAGCGCCCCTCTCAAAAGCTTTTAATGTCCGTCATAAAAGCCACCATACAGGGGAAGCTATTTCGGTTTGGGTTTTTTGTCGCCCCGCAGCTTTATAAAGCAAACATTTAAATAATTGATGCCATGAATGGAATATGAGCTATCTTTTTTGTTCAAATGGGAACTCTGCAATGTATTGGTACGTCAGGCATTGGTGGAGATCATGTGATGTTTTATGTACTCTTGAGTCTCAAGCCATTCTTTCCTCGAAGGAAAGGATAGTGGAGAGACTGTCCAAACAAATGAAGAACAATATTTGTGTTATTTATTAGGATTAATAGCTAAATTACAACCATGGAGGGGCTCCAAACGAGTTAATGACAGGATTTTGTCACATCATTTGTCATGAGTTGATCAATGCCATGATAAATAATGTGTTTTATAAGACATCTGAAGTGAAACTGTTGTCACAGATCCAGTCAATCAAACCCTGAGACAAATAACATGGAGGTGGTCGAAAAACACAAACAAGCTCTGTCTGGGTCAATCTTCTAAGTCAGTGATTTCTATTCCGATCACACTCTTTCATCGTCTGTACAGGAAACACCCAAATGAATACAAGCTCTGAGATAAACAAATCCGGATGTCATGACTATGAACATGTTGTTGTTATCAGTTTCTTTTACTTCAGTGTCGCAAACAACGTTTTGTTCCATGCCATTTGTGGGCTCTTCCCTGGTGGTAGAATGAAAGAGGGAAATAATGGATTTGATTAAATCTTCTGCTCTCTATGACACTAATGAGCAAACATCCGTCTGATGAGTTGATTAGAGAGGTCTATTTCTGTTGTTGTTGCCGTGGCGCCATGCACTCCCATTAACGTCAGTGCTATTCACACAGCTTTAGGCAGCCATTTCGTGGTTTAACTTTCTACGCTACACAAACTACATGTTCTCAATTTTGCATCATGTGGTGCCCTGACTCATCACAAAGTCACTTCAAATAAAATCCTTGAGCTACCAAATCCCTTTCAAAGAATTGATGATTTGGGCATAGCATTTAAAGCATCCCATGTTGGACTACATTGACTACAACTGGTTTCTGGATAGGAAATGCTACATAAACAAAACAAAAGTGTGGAATGCAGTCTCTCCTTGTCCATAGAAGCCACACAATGGCAGATATTTTTCCATTTTTAAGCGGATACAATGTGGATAATTATCTTGTGTTAGACAGGAATGATTGACAAGTGATGCAATTATTCTGTGTGTACTGCATACTGGTCAGACACACTATTAAAAAGTAATTATGTTTTCACACTGTCTCCATACACTACATCGATGATGATGATGATGATCAGGATGATGATGATGGTTATGTAAACGTATAGCAGACCTGGGTTCACGTAGCATTTGTTTTCTTTCAAATACTTTTAGAAGTTAGATTGAGCCTGATTTCCAGATGGGTGGGTTTGCACTTTTGGGGCTATCCAATTAGTTCCATTTTGCCAGGGATTCTCAATCAAGTGCAGCTAAAGTTTTTGAAAGAAAGCGAACACGATTTGACCCCAGCTCTGAATGAACTGATTGATTGATTTTATTTGTCAGTAAAAATACAATAAAAATACAGTGCCTTCAGAAAGTATTCACAACCCTTGACATTTTCCACATTTGTTGTGTTACAGACTTAATTTAAAATTGATTAAATTAAAAAATTTTGTCACTGGCATTCACACAATATCCTATAATGTCAAAGTGGAATTCTGTTTTTAGAAATGTTTTGAAATTAATAAAACATTTAAAACTGAAATGTCTTCAGTCAATAATTATTCCACCCCTTTGTTATGGCAAGCCTAAATAAGTTCAGGAGTAAAAATGTGCTTAACAAGTTGGATGGACTCACTCTGTGTGCAATAATAGTGTTTAACATGATTTTTGAATGTATACATAATCTCTGTACTCCACACTTACAATTATCTGTAATGTCCCTCAGTCGACCAGTGAATTTCAAACACTGATTCAGCCACAAAGACCAGGGAGGTTTTCCAATGCCTCGCAAAGAAGGGCACCTATTGGTAGATGACAAAAAACAGCAACAAAAAAACAACAACATTGAATATCCCTTTGAGCATGGTGAAGATGTTAATTACACTGTGGATGGTGTATCAATACACTCATTCACTACACTACAAAGATACAGGCGTCCTTCCTAACTCAGTTCCCGGAGAGGAAGAAAACGCTCAGGAATTTCACCATGAGGCAATGGTGACTTTAAAACAGTTACAGAGTTTAATGGCTGTGATAGGAGAAAACTGAGGATGGATCAACATTGTAGTTACTCCACAATATTAACCTAATTAACAGAGTGGAAAGAAAGAAGCCTGTACAGAATAAAAAATATTCCAAAACATGCATCCTTTTTGCAACAAGGCACTAAAGAAATACTGCAAAAAAATGTGGTAAAGCAATTAACCTTTTGTCCTGAATACAAAGTGATATGTTTTGGACAAATCCAATACAACACATTACTGAGTACCACTCTCCATATTTTCAAGCATAGTGGTGGCTGCATCATGTTATGGGTATGCTTGCAATCGTGAAGGACTGGAGAGTTTTTCCGGATAAAAAATAAAAGGAATGGAACTAAGCAAAATGAAAACCTGGTTCAGTCTGTTTTTCACCAGACACTGGGAGATGAATTCACCTTTCAGCAGGACAATAACCTAAAACTATAGGCCAAATCTACACTGGAGTTGCTTACCAAGAAGACAGTGAATTTCCTGAGTGGCCGAGTTACAGTTTTGACTTAAATCTACTTGAAAATCTATGGCAAGACCTGAGAATGGTTGTCTAGCAATGATCAACAACCAATTTGACAGAGCTTGAAGAATTTTTAAAAGAATAATGGGCAAATGTTGCACAATCCAGGTGTGGAAAGCTCTTCAAGAATTACCCAGAAAGACTCACAGCTGTAATCGCTGCCGAAGGTGCTTCTATGAAGTATTGACCTTTTATTCATTTTGAATTCAGGCTGTAACACAACAAAATGTGGAATGTCAAGGGGTATGAATATTTTCTGAAGGCACTGCATATACACAGTACATAGATTTTTAAAAGTGACCGGCATAGCACAATAAAGTCTGAGACCTATTTCCATTGTGGTCCTATGAACTTACAGTATGACCCTGTCGAGTCAAAGCACCTAAAGCTCTCTTCACTCCTTCAAGGAGTTAGTAACTCTTACAAAAGAACTAAAAGATACGAAAAGATTCAGAAGACGAGGAGTTTCAGATATCCTTGTCACTCAGCTTAAAAGCCCTTTCTTCACTTGATACATCTCATCACCTCTTGACTTGAAGTCTTCACTGGGCTAAAATGATCCCCCTTCATTTTTTAGAAGAATAATTTTGCCTCCATGGGGAATAATAAGAAAATGTGGTAACACGATACTACTCATTGAAACCATATTAGGGCCGAGTGTCACGATCGTCATGGAGAGACCAAGGCGCAGCGTTGAATGCGAACATTATATATTTATTAATGATGATCACACGATCAAAACGATAACGTGACGTCTACAGTAACACAAACCAAATCAGAACAAGAAACCTCAAACACAAAGTGAAAGACAGACAGTTAAATATGGCTCCCAATCAGACCAACATAGAAAATCAAACATAGAATTACACACCCTGGCTCAACATAACATTGTCCCCAGAGCCAGGGCGTGACAGTACCCCCCCCTAAAGGCGCGGACTCCGACCGCGCCAACTAAATCCCACAGGGGAGGGACCGGGTGGGCACTCCGCCTAGGCGGCGGATCCGGCTCCGGACATGACCCAGGCACGGGTTGTGCTGGACTGACGACGCGCACCCCTGGCTTGGTACGTGGAGGAGGAACGGGCCTTACCAGGCTGACGACGCACACCGTAGGCTTGGTGCGTGGAGCAGGGACAGGCTGGACTGGGCTGACGAAGCACACCACTGACTTGGTGCGGGGAGCAGGAACGGGCCGAGCCGGGCTGACGAAGCGCACCACTGCCTTGGTGCGGGGAGCAGGAATGGGCCGGACCGGGCTGACGAAGCGCACCCCTGACTTGGTGCGGGGAGCAGGAATGGGCCGGACCGGGCTGACGACGCGCACCACTGACTTGGTGCGGGGAGCAGGAATGGGCCGGACCGGGCTGACGACGCGCACCACTGACTTGGTGCGGGGAGCAGGAATGGGCCGGACCGGGCTGACGACGCGCACCACTGACTTGGTGCGGGGAGCAGGAATGGGCCGGACCGGGCTGACGACGCGCACCACTGACTTGGTGCGGGGAGCAGGAATGGGCCGGACCGGGCTGACGACGCGCACCACTGACTTGGTGCGGGGAGCAGGAATGGGCCGGACCGGGCTGACGACGCGCACCACTGACTTGGTGCGGGGAGCAGGAACGGGCCGGACTGGGCTGGCGACGCGCACCGTAGGCTTGGTGGGAGTGGCAGGAACAGGCCGGCCCGTACTGGGAACACACACCACTGGCCCTACGTGGGGATCAGGAACAGGCCGGACCGGACTGGCAACACACGCCTGTACCTCTCGCCGTGCCTCTACAACCTCCTTCCCCCTGGTGACCAGTGACTCCCGTAACCTGGCGGCCTCCTCTGCCAACCCGCTGGACCGCTCTATCGCGGCCTCCTGCTGCCCCGACGTCGTGAGCCCCCCCATAAAAATGTTCTGGGGGTCTCTCCTCCCCGTGGGCCAGGCCTCCATCGTTCTCGCCAGACTCTCACCCCACTGCTCCAAAGTCCAACCTCTCTCCTCTTCTCTTGGCTTGGCCCAGTCGAGACTCCTACTCCACTGCTCCCAAGTCCATCCTCTCTCTTCTTCACGCTGCTTGGTCCTGTTATGGTTTAGGTGGTTTCTTCTGTCACGATCGTCATGGAGAGACCAAGGCGCAGCGTTGAATGCGAACATTATATATTTATTAATGATGATCACACGATCAAAACGATAACGTGACGTCTACAGTAACACAAACCAAATCAGAACAAGAAACCACAAACACAAAGTGAAAGACAGACAGTTAAATATGGCTCCCAATCAGACCAACATAGAAAATCAAACATAGAATTACACACCCTGGCTCAACATAACATTGTCCCCAGAGCGTGACACCGAGTTATGCACAATTGTGTAAATTTTACATTTACGTCATTTAGCAGACACTCTTTTCCAGAGCGACTTACAGTTAGTGCATACATTATTTATTTTTTTCACACCCCCCCGTGGGAATCAAACCCACAACCCTGGCGTTGCAAACGCCATGCTCTACCAACTGAGCTACATCCCTGCCGGCCATTCCCTACCCTGGGCCAATTGTGCGCCACCCCATGGGTCTCCCGGTCGCGGCTGGCTACGACAGAGCCTGGATTTGAACCAGGATCTCTAGTGGCACAGCTAGCACTGCGATGCAGTGCCTTAGACCACTGCGCCACTCGGGAGACCTTACATTGATTACAATGGGAGACATGCGCAACACCTTGAGTTACGCTTGCAGATCTCAAAGTTAGGAATGTGCCATAGAGAATACGGAAATGTTGTGTACATTAGTTGTAGCAAGGTGGTGAAACTTTGAAGGTTTGAAGGTCCAACCTTTTGTTCCATGCCATTTGTGGGTTCTTCCCTGGTGGTAGAAAGAAAAATAGGAAATAATGGATTTCATTAAATCTGCTGCTCTCCATGACACTATTGAGCAAATACCCATCTGATGAGTTGATTAGAGAGGTCTATTTCAGTTGTTGTTTCTGTGGTGGCATGCGCACCAATTAACATTAGTGCCATTCACAAAACTTTAGGCAGCCATTTCGTGGTTTAACTTTCTACGCTACATAAACTGTTCTTCATTTAGCATCATGTGGTGTCCTGACTCATCACAAAGTCCGTTCAAATAATATCCTTAAGCTACACAAATCCCTTTCAAAGACTCCTTGTCCATAGACTGCTTTCAAGATAAGAACATTTGTAATTTGGGTAAACTATATCCCTTTAAGACAACAGGGTCATGTACAGTAGGGTCCAAACAGGTGGAAACGTCCATACTGCCTATAGCCCCTATATACATTGTTAAAGCCCAGACAAACATTCAAGGGTGACTTTTCGTGTATTTTTTTATTGATTGATGAGGTACAGTAGAGCACGCTCTCTAGAAGCCGCACAAGAGCAGCTAATTTTCCATTTTTATGTGGATACAATGTGGATAATTATTTTTTGTTAGACAAGAATGATTAACAAGTGATGCAATTATTCTGTGTGGACTGCATACTGTTTGACACCCTATTAAGAAGTAATGATGTTGTTTTCACACTGTCTCCATACACCACATGGATGATGATGATGATGATGATGGTTATGTGAACCTATAGCAGACCTGTGTTCACTTAGTATTTGTTTTCTTTCAAATACTTTGAGCAGTAAGATTGAGTCTGATTTCCAGATCGGTGGGTTTGCACTTTTGTAGCTATCTAATTATTTCAATTTTGCCAGGGATGCTGAATCAAGTGCAGCTAAAGTATTTGAAAGAACGCAAACACCATTTGAACCCAGCTCTGCATGAACTGATTGACTGATTTGATTTTACTTGTCAGTTTAAAAAAAAGTGCCTTCAGAAAGTATTCACACCCCTTGACTTTTTCAAAATGTTGTTGTGTTACAGCCTGAATTTAAAATTCATTCAATTTCATTTTGTAACTTGGGTAAACTATATCTCTTTAAGACAACAGGGTCATGTACAGAAGAGTCCAAACAGGTGGAAATGTCCATACTGCCTATAGCCCCTATATACATTGTTAAAGCCCAGACAAACATTGAAGGGCGACTTCTCATGGAAATACTTGTTGATTGATGAGGTCCAGTAGAGCAAGCTCTTTAGAAGCCGCACAAGAGCAGCTAATTTTCCATTTTCAAGTGGATACAACGTGGATAATTATCTTGTGTAAAACAAGCATGATTGACAAGTGATGCAATTATTCTGCGTATACTGCATACTTTCTGACACCCTATTAAAAAGTAATGATGTTGTTTTCACTCTCCATACACCACATGGATGATGATGATGATGATGATGATGATAATGATGGCTCTCCGGATATACTGTCCCCGTCCATTCAGCTAGCGGGATTCTCCGTCCATAGCGCGGACAGGAAGAAACAACTCCATGGGAAAAAGAAAGGTGGAGGTGTATGTTTCATGATTAACTACTCATGATGTGATTGTGGTAACGTACAGGAACTCAAGTCCTTTTGCTCTCCCAATCTGGAATACCTGACCATCAAATGCCGACCATATTACCTCCTGAGATAATTTTCTTCGGTCATCATCATGGCCATGTACTGTATATTCCCCCCAAGCCGACACCGCGACGGCTCTCATGGAACTACACTGGACATTGTGCAAACTGGAAACCGCATATCCTAAGGCCGCATTAATTGTAGCTGGGGAATTCAATAAAGGAAATCTGAGGAAAACGCTACCAAAGTTCTATCAACATACCTCCTGTGCTACTCGCACAGCGAGCACTCTTGACCATTGCTACTCCCCCTTCCTGGACGGCTACAAGGCCCTGCCCCGCCCTCTGTTTGGCAAATCAGATCACACCTCCATTTTCCTCCTCCCCTCCTATAGGCAGAAACTTAAACAGGAAGTACCTGTGGTAAGGACTGTTCAACGTTGGTCTGACCAATCAGAATCTATGCTTCAAGATTGTTTTGATCACGCGGATTGGGAAATGTTCCTGGTTGCCTCTGAAAATAGTATCAAAGTATACACTGACTCGGTGACTGAGTTCATCAGGAAGTGCATAGAGGATGTTGTTCCCACTGTGATGATTAGAACTTATCCAAACCAAAAACCGTAGATAGATGGCAGCATTCGCGCAAAACTGAAAGCGCAAACCACCACATTTAACCACGGCAAGGTGACTGGGAACATGGACCTGTACAAACAGACCAGCTATGCCCTACGTAAGGCAATCAAAGAGGCAAAATGATAGTACAGGGACAAAGTGGAGTCACAATCAGCTCAGACACAAGACTTATGCGGTAGGGACTCCAGACAATCACGGATTATAAAGTGAAAGCCAGCCACGTCGCGGACACCGACGCCTTGCTCCCGGACAAGCTAAACACCTTCTTCGCCCACTTCGACGAAAACAGGACCGCCGACGCGAGCCACCGCCGAGGACGTGAGCTCTTGTTCTCCGTGGCCGAATTGAGTAAGACATTTAAGCGTGTTAACCCTCACAAGGCTGCCGGCCCAGACGGCATCCCAAGCCACGTCCTCAGAGGAGCATTTGCAGACCAGCTGGCTGGAGTGTTTATGGACATATTCAATCTCTCCCTATCCCAGTCTGTTGTCCCCACTTGCTTCAAGATGTCCAACATTGTTCCTGTACCCAAGAAAGCGAAGGTAACTGAACTAAATGACTATCGCCCCATAGCACTTACTTCTGTCATCATGAAGTTCTTTGAGAGGCTTATTAAGGATCAAATCACCTCCACGTTACCCGACACCCTAGACCAGTGGTCACTAACCTTTTCTGAG
This sequence comes from Coregonus lavaretus, assembly GCF_964263955.1. NCBI lineage: Eukaryota > Metazoa > Chordata > Actinopteri > Salmoniformes > Salmonidae > Coregonus > Coregonus lavaretus. The sequence goes on from NC_139990.1 coordinate 24,310,800, forward strand.
TAAAGATCACTTTCGCAGTCAAAAAGCAAGCCGAGATCTAGCGTTCAGAAAAAGAAAAAAAACATTACTTGTTTAAATTTTATTAACCTAATAAAAACAGTTCTGTAGGAATGAGGTTTGTGTAGTAGGCAGTCCTAATACATTATCACAGCATATTGGCTATATGCCTGGCCAGCCAATATTGTTCTTCTCAGACCATATTATATTTCAAAACTCAAGCTTTGATAACAAAATAGATCAGTTGGTGTAGCACTTGCGAGGCACAGCTGAGTATAAATTGAAATAATTAGGAAATAATTTGCTTTTTTATTTTACTGGACTGATGGTACCTGCATTTTATGGTCATGGCGCTTTCAAGATAACTGGTAACTTGGGGGGGGAAAACTAGGTAAAATCACGATGTCAGTGATGTTCAGGTCGGAAAGTTGGGGCTCTAGAACGATGTCTGAGTTTCCGACTTGGAATTCCGAGTTGGATGACCGTAAAAAAAATAATAATCCCAGTCGGATCTACATTTTCTCTGAGTTCATAGTTGTTTTGAACACAACATTAGTCTCAGCAGAGGGATGGAGAGAGCAGCAAAGGGTCAGCCTCTCGCGGTCCCTGATCCTCCTTCCTTTCCTCTGGTGAGACTGACCAGAGAGAGGGGACACAGTCGAAAACCCGACTCACACCACATCCACATCTGCCTCAAGCACAAATTCATGTTGTTCCTATGACCAGAGAAAGTTAAATATTCCTCAATATTAAAATATACACGACAAGCTGCTAATAATAATAAATACACAAGGCTATCGCTACACTTGGCAACTCATTCATTGCAGTTGGAGCGCGAGTGGGAGTAGAGAGAAGGCGTTTTATGTTTTATAATAGTGTTGAATAAAAACAGTGTTGACAGTGCCAGATAAAACATTGAACTCACTCATAAAAACAGCAGCTCTTTGCTGTATTCTTTGACAGTCTCTCTCTCTGGTCATGGTTTTAAAAGTTATGAAATCTCACGTAGGCTAGTATCAAACTTGTAGGCATGGTGATTTGAGCTATCCGATTGGCCAGTGCAGTAGTTGACTGGTTGTGACCACTGCCCTAGACCCACTACAATTTTTATACCGCCCCAACAAATCCACAGATTATGCAATCACCATCGCACTGCACACTTCCCTATCCCATCTGAAAATATGTAAGAATTTTGTTCATCAACTACAGCTCAGCCTTCAACACCATAGTGCCCTCCAAGCTCATCACTAAGCTCGGGGCCCTGAGTCGAACCCCACCCTGTGCAACTGGGTCCTGGACTTCCTGACGGGCTGACCCCAGGTGGTGAAGGTAAGCAACAACATCTCCGCCACGCTGATCCTCAACACGGGGGCCCCACATTGGTGCGTGCTCAGCCCCCTCCCTATTCACCCATGACTGCGTGGCCACGCACGTCTCCAACTCAATCATCAAGTTTGCTGATGACACAACAGTGGTAGGCCTAATTATCAACAACGACGAGACAGCCTACAGGGAGGTGTGGGCAGTGGCGGCTCCTGAAAAAATTCTCAGGGGGGGCAATTTTTCTGATGATTTAGGTGACCTACACACATTTTTAAAAAGATATGTCCAGCAACAACATGAAGACAGGGGCAGCATATAAGTCAATACTGATAAACACATTACTTGCTTCAAAAAGGCCTCATGGTTGAATTGGAAATATGTGCACCTGAGCATAATTCACAACAAGCAAGCAGGAGCTTTTGATAGAGGCTACTGAAAACATTGATGCAAGTTATTGGTAATAAGACATTTGTATAGACTTCCATATTCTGCCCTCTTGTATAGATTTGTGAAAATGAACAGTGATAGACATTTTGCCTGAAAACAGAATTAGAAAATAATTTCTAGAAAAGGTAAACACAGCTATCTGTATGGCTTTGTAAAAATGAACAACCATATTCTGGCCAATTGTATAGATTTGTAAATATGAACAACCATATTCTGGCCAATTGTATAGATTTGTAAAAATGAACAGATTTTTTTATTTTTTTATTTAAAAAAAAAAAGAAAAATAACTATTTTAAACAACATCAACTGTGAACTGATTTGGGCGTGTGTGTGTTAAAGAGACAGACAGGGAGGGACAAAGAGAGAGAGAGGCTACATTACTTGTACTGAAACTGTTCTAGCTTGCTGCATGATCAAATTCAGCTGATGCGCATAGCAATGCACGTAATGGGCATTCTTGAAATGCTCACGCACCTTTTGCTGCACACCAGCCTTCTCTCCCCTCATCACACTGGCTCCGTCGTAAGCTTGCGCAATGAGTTTGACTTTCTCGTCATCGGCAAAAAGACCGTTCAGTCTCTCCAAAAGCACACTGGCGATTGAGACTGAGGTTGATTCCGAGATGGGAAGGAACTCAAAAAAGCGCTCCTGCACTTTGTGGTTGCTATCTATGTACCTCAGCACAAGCACCAGCTGTGTCTGTGTAGAAACGTCTGTGGTCTCGTCAGCTTGGAAAGCTACGAAGTTCGCCGACTTCACCTCCTCCACAATATGTTCCCTCATGACCGCTAGCATACACTCCAGTAGCTCGTTTTGAATGGTCTTTGATGTGCCCTTGAAAACTTTAGCATTTTTAAGATGGTCATCAAACACCTCATCTAATTGTGCCACAAAGTTGACAAGTCCAAGAAAAATACCAGGGTTGGTGGAGCCCTCAGTTTCATCTTTGCCTCGCAAAGCTAGCCATCTTGACTGTAGTACGTGAATTGATTGACGCTGCTACCCGCTCTTTTCTTAGTTATGTTCATGGTTACTTATGTTACGTATGACGAAAGCGCGTAAGTGCAAGCCCTCCCGGAACCCATAGAGATTGTATTGAAAGCTCTGATATTTGAAAAAAAAAAGATTTTACATGAGAGTCTATGAGAGACTCCTGGGCGATTTTCAACCTGACTGAAATCGCCCCAAAAGGGGCGGGGCCATTTGAAGCACGACTTTAGCCTGATTGGACATTTAGTGGCAGATCAGACGTCTAGATTAGAACACTGATAACTACTGTTGCTGTGATATAATTGCTTAGAAAAAAAATCCCTTCCTTTTCCCGTTTGGCAGTGCGTCGCCCATATCGCCCTAATGAACACACCGCCCCTGGGTGTGGGACCTGGCGGAGTGGTGCCAGGAAAATAACCTCTCCCTCAACAAAATGAAGGAGCTGATCGTGGACTTCAGGAGACAAAAAAGAGCACATGCCCCCATCCACATCGACGGGGCTGCAGTGGAGAGCGTGAAAAGCTTCAAGTTCCTCGGCATGCACATCACTGACAACCTGAAATGGTCCATTCACAGAGACAGCATGGTAGTGCTTAGCGATTAGTGCTTTTTGAGGTCGGTTAGGTTTCGATTATTAAAAAATAATCATGTTTAAAAAATAAAAAAGTCCCATGACAGTAGTGACTATCCATTACTGCTTATTACTTATTAACCATAATTTATTCACACTACTTTACACAATATTTCAGTTGTTGTGTATATTACATTTGTTTTGTTTGATTACTTTATTATTTCATTCCAAGTCATCATCTCATCTCTATAGAGCTGCTGCCTATGCTGTCTGACAACATCACTATTTTGTAGTTCTTCAAAGTAAATAAGGCATATTTTTATGACTGCTGAATACCAACTACCAATCACTTTGATCATGTATTTTCAGGTAGAGATACCTCACGAAGCAACAGCTGCTCTCTATATCCCCTCACGATCGCGCATTCTTGTCTCTTCTGCAGTAGATGCGCAATGGATTATGGTCATTGTAGTTAATTACCATGTTTTATGCGCTAAACTATGTAGAATATTGGCCTTTTGGAAACTACAACTCCCTACTACATTGCACAGTTCAGGCTGCATCTGATTTCTCTCTGTGCAATGTGCGCATTGAGCTCACAGAAAAAAAAAACAGAACGAAATGGAATTCAAATAATTGAACCAACTTCAGTCAATTAGTTGTTTAAAAACCAAAAAATAACCAACATTTCTGTTCATCTCTCAGCAATACAGCGTGGTGAAGAAGTCGCCACAGTGCCTCTTCAACCTCAGGAGGCTGAAGACATTTGACTTGGTCCCTAAGACCCTCACGAACATCTACAGATGCACCATTGAGAGCATTGTATAATCTCCTGGTACGGCAATTGCATCTTCCTCAACCACAGGGCTCTCCAGAGGTTGGTGCGGTCATCACAACGCATCACCGGGGGCACACTGCCTGCCCTCCAGGACATCTACAGCCAAGAAGATCATCAAGGACCAAAGCCACCCGAGCCATGGTCTGTTCACCCCGCTACCATCTAGAAGGCAGTACAGGTGCATCAAAGTTGAGACCGATTGACTGAAAAACACCTACCTCCAGGCCATCAGACTGTTAAATAGTCACCTATGTATATAGTCATTGAACACTGGTCACTTTAATAGTATTTACATAGTTTACCCACTTCATATGTACACTAGCAGTCAAAAGTTTGGACACACTCATTCAAGGGTTTTTCTTTATTTTTAATTTTTTTTACATTGTAGAATAATAGTGAAGACATCAAAACTATGAAATAACACATATGAAATCATTTAGTAACCAAAAAAGTGTTAAATACATCAAAATATATTTGCCTTGATGACAGCTTTGCACATTCTTGGCGTTCTCTCAACCAGCATCATGAGGTAGTCACCTGGAATGCATTTCAATTAACAGGTGTGCCTTTTTAAAAGTTAATTTGTGGAATTTCTTTCCTTCTTAATGCGTTTGAGCCAATCAGTTGTGTTGTGACAAGGTAGGGGGGGTATTCAGAAGATAGCCCTATTTGGTAAAAGAGCAAGTCCATATGATGGCAAGAACAGCTCAAATAAGTAAAGAGAAATGACAGTCAATACGAAAAATGTCAAGAACTTTGAACGTTTCTTCAAGTGCAGTTGCAAAAGCCATCAAGCGCTTTTAATGAGATTATTTGGGATGAGTCGGACAGCAGAGTGAAGGAAAAGCAGCCAACAAGTGCTCAGCATATGTGGGAACTCCTTCAATAGTATTGGAAAAGCATTTCAGGTGAAGCTGGTTGAGAGAATGCCAAGATTGTGCAAAGCTGTCATCAAGGCAAAGGGTGGCTATTTGAAGAATCTCTAATATAAAATATATTTTGATTTATTTAACGCTTTTTTGGTTACTACATGATTCCATATGTGTTATTTCATAGTTTTCATGTCTTCACTATTATTCTACAATGTAGAAAATAGTAAAAAATAAAGAAAAACCATTGAATGAGTAGGTGTGTCGAAACTTTTGACTGGTACTGTATATACTGTAAACACCTTTTCTATTCATATACTGTCCATACTGTCTATTTCACACCACTATATACATACTGTATATATCAGTGGCGGTAGGTGCCATTTAAGATGAGAGAGGACAGAATTTTTTTTAGGAGCATGGCCTTATTTCTATTACAGCATATTGGATGATTCATATTCCATTCACCCTGCTCAATTTAACAAACAAGAGTTTCTATTGGACAAATTCAGGTACCCGTTGCTGACAGGTGTATAAAATCGAGCACACAGCCATGCAATCTCCATAGACTAACATTGGCAGTAGAATGGCCTTACTGAAGAGCTCAGTGACTTTCAACGTGGCACCATCATAGGATGCCACCTATCCAACAAGTCAGTTCGTCAAATTTCTGCCCTGCTAGAGCTGCCCCGGTCAACTGAATTGGTGCTCCTGAAATGGTGCCAACTGAAATGGTGCCCCTGAAAGTGAAACAAAATACAATGAAATATAGCTAGCTCTCTCTCTCTCTCGCTTCTCCTTCATTTTTGTAGAATTGAATTATTGTCTCTCTCTTTGAGTCAACTACTCACCACATTTTATGCACTGCAGTGCTAGCTAGCAGTAGATTATGCTTTCAGTACTAGTTTCATTCTCTGATCCTTTGATTGGGTGGACAACATGTTAGTTCATGCTGCAAGAGCTCTGATAGGTTGGAGGACATCCTCATAATTATCAAATATATTTATATTCCGGACTCTGACATTACTCGTTATAATATTTCATAATTTCGTTCTTTTTGGGGGGGGATTTGTGTGCATTGTTTTGTATTGTTAGGTATTACTGCACTGTTGGAGCATTAAATTTTTTTTACATTTTAAGTCATTTAGCAGACGCTCTTATCCAGAGCGACTTACAGTTAGTGAGTGCATACATTATATATATATATTTTTTTCATACTGCCCCCCCGTGGGAATCAAACCCACAACCCTGGCGTTGCAAACGCCATGCTCTACCAACATCCCCTGCCGGCCATTCCCTCCCCTACCCTGGAGAACGCTGGGCCAATTGTGCGCCGCCCCATGGGTCTCCCGGTCGCGGCCGGCTACGACAGAGCCTGGATTCGAACCAGGATCTCTAGTGGCACAGCTAGCACTGCGATGCAGTGCCTTAGACCACTGCGCCACTCGGGAGAGCATGAAACAAGTATTTCGCTGCACCTTCGATAACATTTCCAAAATATGTGTACGTGACCAATAATATTTGATTCGATTTTATGATGATAATGATGATCAGGATGATGATGGTTATTTCAACCTATAGCAGACTTGGGTTCACATAGTATTTGTTATCTTTCAAATACTTTGAGCAGTAAGATTGAGCCTGATTGCCAGATGGGTGGGTTTGCACTTTTGGGGGCTATCCCATTGGTTCCATTTTGCCAGGCAAGCGCAATCAAGTGCAGCTAAAGTATTTGAAAGAAAGCAAACACCATTTGAACCCAACTCTGCAGGAAATGATTTATTTATTTTATTTGTCGGTAAAAAACAACAACATATATATAATATACACAGTACATACAGTGTGCTCCGAAAGTATTGGGACAGTGACACAGTTTTGGTTGTTTTGGCTCTGTACTCAGTACTCTGTACTGTAGCACTTTGGATTTGAAATGATACAATGACTATGAGGTTTAAGTGCAGAATGACAGCTTTAATTTGAAGGTGTCACTGTCCCAATACATTTGGAACTCACTGTACATTTTTTAAATGTGACCGGCATAGCACAATAATGGCAGACACTTATTTCCATTGTGCTCCTATGAACTTACAGTATGACCCTGTCAAGTCAAATAACTTAAAGCTCTCTTCATTCCTTCAAGGAGTAACTTACAAAAGAACCGACAGACACAAAAGATTAGGAAGACAAGAAGAGTATCCTGATATCCTTGTCACTCAGCTTAAAAGCCCTTTCTTCCCTCAGAGGGAATGCTTGATTCATCTCAGCGCCTCTTGACTTGAATACTTCACTGGGCTAAAATGATCAGTGAAGCTATTTCCCCCTTCATTGTTTTGAACACTCGATTAGCCAGCATAACAGCACTGAATATGATGATTCCAACACCTCGCTCAATCTTGACATCTGAAAAGCATTCATTCCACGGATAAGGACGCCGCTTTTTTTTTTTACAGCAGAGTAAAATGAAAGTCTTGAAGAGGGTTCTTTTTTCCAGGTGCTCTGCTCTGATGGTTGAAGGAATGAAGGGGTAAAAAATATAATCAGGGGCACCATTTCAGAATATATATATATTTAATTTTTTTATGCACTCTAAGAACATTATGAATCATATGCCTCCATGTGGAATAATGAGAAAATGTGGAACAAGATACTACTCATTGAAACCATATTAGGACAGAGTTATGCACAATTGTGTATATCATGCATTGATTACAATGGGATATATATGCAGATCTCAAGTTAGGATTGGGCCATATAGAATAAGGAAACTGTGTGACATTGTGAGGTCATCGTGACCCCCATAGAAATACAATAGTTGTAGCAAGGTGGCATTTGACGGTCTTCTGTCACATCCATCCCTCTCTTTCTCTCTATCCTTCATTCAGAGTTTTTTAGTCAATGGCTGTTTCCCAAATGGCAAACTATTCCCTTTGTAGTGCACTACTTTTGACCAGGGCCCATGGTGACCCCTTCCATCATTAGGTAATGGCCTTTCATAGTCTGTCACGATTGGCTATCACTGAGTCAACAATCAAATGTATTCTATTGGAATACCGGTAAATAAAAGGGTTTGTAGAGAATGGCCACCATTTCATGCCCTCTTCAATACAGAATAACTCCTGCCCCTGAGGAATTGTTGGGCAATGTGTGTATATGCCTGATATATCACAAGCTGTCATGTAAGACCCTTTAATTGGACTATATGTTAGGACATGGCTAGTCCGTGTGTGACAGTCCCCTACCACTTCTGTCAATAAGTCTTGATTAAACGTCAGTCAGCAGACATAAGGTCCAGCACCCCCTCCACTCACTTCCCCAAGAGGCCTCGCATATTACACATATTTTTTAATTAACCTTAAAGATAACGTGCCATGGTTCTCTATTGCTCTGGCCCTCTATAGCGGCCTTTTACTGAAGTTAACACATCACAAACGGTGGCAAGATCTGACTGTATTGAATCCTTGCTAAGGGAAATGCAAAATAGTTATTATATGATCTGATAAGTGTAAGAGTAAAAAGACTGAAGAAGGCTATACATGTCATACATGGGTTATGATAGGACACATGACTCATGTAATACGTTTACCTGGATTACCTGGATGTTATTAATGGTTATAACAGATCCATTGAATGATTCTTTCTGTTTTTACTTCACCAATGTATGCACGCATGACTGTAAGTCGCTTTGGATAAAAGCGTCTGCTAAAAGGCATATTATATTATATAATGGACCTTGAAGCCCTCTATGCACCATTGGTTAGAGCCTTTCGTCTATGGCTGAACAAATCAGCCAACATTGACTACTGGTGCCTGAAAGGCACACCCTGATAAGGTTGGAGGTACACCCTGATAAGGTAAGACAACACGGTCCACTCCAGATGTCCAATCAATGTTCCAACAACAACACCCATGTCTATGTGGATAGACAAAGAGAGAAAGAGGACATTTTAGTATCTGATGCACTTGTTAAAAAACAGACTATTATTTTACCAAGAGCAGAGGAAAATCCAGAAAGCCCCTCCCTGTCCCTCGTTGGCATGGAAGCTTCACACCTCTCTGCGTCTTCCATCAGTTTTAATGAACCTTCACGGCTAGCTGTATTTTAAGAGGAGCGAGAGAAAGAGAGAGGGAACGAGAACGAGAGAGAAAGAGAGACGACCAGGTTCTCTTTGGGGCTGTCATCTGATGCAGGGTTTTAATTTTCCTGCTCATTTGATATCGAGGCAGGAACGTGTTGGGAAAAGGGACAGAGCGCTGAGCTTAATTACAGGAGAAGCGGCGGTCCGATCTGCAGTGCTATCAGAAACGACAAGCTTCACGTTGTTCCACTCCAATGATCCATAGAGAATGGGAAAAGTCGCCTTTGATGAGTAGCTGGACGTGTTTCCACTTCACAAAATTGGGAAGAGGTGTGATAGAACGTTCTTTTGTAGACTAAGTATTTAGGAAATGGGAAAATAGGAAAGTGGCCCTGATGAGTTATAAATACGCTTGGAAAGAGAATTCGTTACAAACATCATAACGTTATTAGTGGAGCCACATCAGTTACGTTTGCTAGCAAACAGCGGTGTGGTTGCAAAGTAACTGTAAATAACTGAAATGTTTCACCCCACAGTTAGCCAAGATGGTTAGATAGCTAGCTCAAGTTCTTTACAGTTAGTTAGAAACTTCTTCTACATTAGCTAGCTAGGCCGATACAAAGCCCTGTTGTGTCAAAAACATGCTTCCAAAGATGAAAAGGTGTCCTTTGTTGTGTTTACATTTAACAGAGGAATATTGAAACACTTTTTTCAATGCATATTCCGAAGGAACATTGTCTCTGTTTGTCTTTGGTATATGGAATTGTCTTTTTACTGTAGGCCTTTGGGGTTTACCGTGTCTGATTAAGTGTATTCCTTGTATTCACAGGTATTTTTGACTCATTGCTCTGTACCTGCCAGTTAGTCTATCGAATTTTGTCTGCCAGATTATAAAAACCTATTTGTACAAATTAGGTAGCTACTTCTGACATTTCACACATGTTTTTAACCACCTAGATTCGATTGACGCACCTGTGCATCAATCTAAGTAACGTAATGCTTCTACATCTGCATTGCTTGCTGTTTGGGGTTTTAGGCTGGGTTCCTGTATAGTACTTTGTGACATCTGCTGATGTAAAACAAATTTGATTGATTGATAATTAAAAAAATCCCCTTCAAAATACGTCAGTTTAAGCTAGGGATATTCTGCATTGGACGCGTTTCAATCCACCGCAATCGCCGATGTCGCACTTTCACATCTGCGTGAAAGGTGGCAGAGCTAGGTGTTTGTCAGACCATGACACATCCCGAAAATTGGTCTTCTCACGAAAACGTCTGTAGCGTCCGAACCGTTGGGCCTACAAACTATTACCAGTTTTTTAATTTTAATAAATGTGCAAAAATGTCTAAAAACCTGTTTTTGCTTTGTCTTTATGGGATATTGTGTGTAGATTGATGAGGGGGGGGGAAACGATTTAATCCATTTTAGAATAAGGCTGTAATTTAACAAAATGTGGAAAAAGTGAAGGGGTCTGAATACTTTCCGAATGCACTGTATGTCATCTTAGAATACATAAACCAACTGACTGGCTTATTATATTGCATTTACCCCTGTAAACTCACTTATGAATGTCATTCCTACTAACTTTTTGTTTCACTAAATACAACATTAGGGAATATGGTGCACATAATCAACCGTAAAAGCAAACAAGATCAGAACAAGAAATCATCAAAGTAGATTAGACTTTATTTCCTCTCCCTCCCAAATTAATCTGTAATTAAAAAGTAAACAAGATGAGAGACAAAATGGTGCTCTCTGTTTGTATTTTCTTAATGAGCACAGTAATATACTATTTTATGTAGGTAACTTTTCAAAGCCTCTGAGCTTCAAACAAATTGCAGGAGTTTATTGAAGCAATTTGATTTCTTGCAATTTGGATGAGCCCCACCAAAGTGCTTGAACTAACCAGTAAATTCTCATTTCTGGAGCTCTTGCACTTGCTGTTAGAGCTCTACCTCAGTGGGGGCAATGAAGCACAACCAGAGAAGGCTCAGGGGAGACAGTGTGTCTCTTTTTGACTAGAAGTCAGTAAGCATTAGATACTGTATCAGGTATAAACGTAACCAAGCATCTTACAACTACCCCAGGGGGAGTTCTAAAGAAGTAAGACGGGCTTTTGGTTATGCGTGATGGAAGGTGATGTATCGATATGGGGCTTACGATGTTTTGTAAGATGTATATGTCTGTTTGATTAATGTATTATGGTAGACCTACCACTATTTCAGTGTCATAGAATCCTAATGATTTCAGATATTGCCATTTATCATTGTGTGCCACCTGAAGTGTCTCTGTGTCCCCCCTTTGGGTTGTAAATATATGTTTGAACCCAGGTCTCCTAAATGCCACAAGACTGTGTCAGCTCACTGGGCTAAAGCCCAAGTAGGCATTAGGTCTGTGAGCTTACGCACAATTTTAGGTCTTCGGAAAAGTTACTTATCATACCTTTGCAAGTATATCACAGGACCTTTGTGAGAGCCACTGAGTTTGTCTATATTCAAAATGTCCGCCTTTCTTTACATCCCTTTGAGGAGCTCAGCTCTCCCTCCTTTACACCCTGTCATATTGTACAAGGGAGTCAATACAATCAATGCCAGTTTATACATTCATAAAGACCAGACACAGTGCCCTTGTGCAGACGATCAACACCATTCATATTAATAGCCTCTCGCCATCTCTTCAACTCTCATTAAAGTTAACAGGCAGAAAATTGACTGTTTATAGATTATTTATGGAACCTTGTAAAAGACACATCAATTGGTCAAATTAACGACCGAGGGCCCCCATTGATTTTGTTACTCACTCTCACTCAGATATCACATTAAAAACTGCAAACATTTCTCTCCAACCACTTCTCTCTAACCCGCAAAATGTGTATAATTGCAGGAAATTAATTATAAAATTGCAGAATCTTCTCTCCGTGTAGAATTGCAGCAAACTTGCTTTAAAACTGTAAAATGTTCTCTACACCACATGGCAAAATGTGTAGAATTGCAGGAAATTAACTCTAAAACTTTCATCAAAATTAAGAGAACCAATAAATACATTTACTTAATGAAATTGTATTTTTCAAATGATTTTTCTAAAAAAAAATTGTATATTTGTCCCATACAATAATCTGTCCCCACTGTCCCCTTGCCTCATGGGGATGGGAGGCTACATCACAGTACTGTTCCCTTCATCTCCTTTCTCTCTCCATTCCTTCCCCCTTTGCCTTCATCTCTCACTCCATGAACACAGTTTTGTACCCTCCGGATTCATGTCTGTATTTCATAATTTATTATCATTTACCAGACTGCCTGGGGCAGTAGCTAATAGGGCGATACTGCAGGGGAGAGAGTGAGGGGTAAATAGGGGGTAGGGGATACTGCAGGGGAGAGAGTGAGGGGTAAATAGGGGGTAGGGGAAGGAGAGAAAGTGGGAGAGAGAGAAAGGGAGGGAGGGAATATTGTTTCTTAGTGTACTCATTAACTGTCGCTGTCTAATTGTGTTGTTCTTCAGATAGATGATGTTTGACATGTCCTACAATTGCAATTGACATTAATTTATCAAAGTTCCTTTTGAATTTTAATGAGCTTTTGAGGGAGAGAGAAAAAACGAGAGAGAATAGAAAAAACGGAGTTGCGCTGAATGAATAGAGATAAATGAACAAGATGGGACACACACACCAAAGGTGTCACGCCCTGACATTGAGATCTCTAGTTGGGTTGGTCAGGGTGTGAAATCTAATTTATATATTTCTATGTTGGCCGGGTGTGGTTCCCAATCAGAGGCAGCTGTCGGTCGTTGTCTCTGATTGGGGATCATACTTAGGCAGCCATGTTGCCTACCTTAGTTGTGGGATCTTGTTTATGTTTGATGTTTAGCCTCTTGAACTTCACGTTCTGTTGGATTTTGTTATTTTGTCTATGTTTATTAAAATAAACGACTATGTACGCATACCACGCTGCAGCTTGGTCCGATCCTTTACACAACGAATGTGACAAAAGGCAAAGACACACTGTCTGTCTGCTCAAAGTGTGGTCTTCACATTGTATCTACGCCTGTGGACGACTACTTGGCGAAAAGTCTTGTGTGTTCTTAGTTATTTTGTTCTGTACATGATTCTGTACATTTGGGAATGACTGTGTACTACATGTTCCCATTATATACCCATAAAATGTATTGCTCCTTTTCTTAAATACAGTCTTTATACTGAGTCATCGAGTGCTGGTGTTCCACTCTTTTTACTTGCCCATGCTGTATGGCGTGTTTCAGCTGCCATAGAGAAGCACTGTGATGGCGCTCTGATTGAGGCGCCCATTATCTTAATTCTGAAAGACGGTCAGTCTTTTCTGTCTTCTTCACCATAAATACTTGGTAAAAGGACGTGGGCTTTTTCTTTTCCTTCCATGAGTCACACAGAGGGATGAGAGAGCATTTCTCAGAATCAACACCCTCATTTTCAAACTCTCTTGTTGCTCTGAACACTGCACACATGGAAAGTATGTGAACAGTTGTAAACACAATGCTACATTTTTGAAGGGATATTGTGCAATGTACAATTCAAACTGTTTTCATGAATTATGAAATGTCACCTGGTTGAGGGGTTCTTGCAGGAAAAAAAAAATAAGTATGACTTGTCTTGAAATGTATGTGATAGCTCAGACATTTTTGAAAATCAGGGGTCTTCCCTTACAGAAAAAACAAATGAATTTCGCGTGAACACATGAAGTCTTCCAAAAAACACGTTTTCATGTGATCACGTGATCTTATGTTAAGTTAATATGATAACATGTGACAACATGTAAAACAACATGTTATAACATGAAACTACACAAGTGTTCCAAAAACATGTTTTCACATGATTTCATATGAAATTTCACATATGAAATTATGTGATTTTCCACGTGATATCATGAGGGTTTTCTATTAGGGTTTCATCATTGATAGACAGTAAAGACAAAATATATCTTATGCTCTTTCATGACCTTTTGGACATTAACTTATCTCAGGGCGGCAGGTAGCGAAGTGGTTCAGAGCGTTGGGTCAGTAACCAAAAAGTTGCTGGTTCTAATCCCCGAGTTGATTAGGTGAAAAATCTATCAATGTGCCCTTGAGCAAGGCACTAAACCTTAGTCGCTCTGGATAAGAGTGTCTGCTAAATTACTGAACTCTTACAATTATATTTAATGACATTGACATTGCTCTGAATTTCCCTCCCTAATCCACGCTTTTACATCATTTTTGATGAGGGACAATAATGGTGATAAATGTGAATGTGAATTTCCATTTGAGTATTTTTCTCCGCTAGTTTCAGTAAATATAGCTCAAGATCAAATACCCCTCTAAAGGCTGTTTTATACTCCACAGAGACTGAAGGTTCGGAGCGTAGCGCAGTGTCGCAGTGTCATTTTCAGTCACAAAAGGCTACTTGTAATATGCTTTTGTGCTACCTGAAAATTGAGACACGCCATATCATTCCTTGCGAAGACTTAAGGTGCAGTATTTAGTGTGTTTTGCAACGGAAGTCCCGCCCTGTGTCTACATCACATCCCTTCTGCTATAAACATGGAAGCAATGGACGTGAGGGACAATAATGCCGATAAATGTGAATTTCCATTTTAGTTATTAGCTCCTCTAGTTTCAGTGAATGTAGCTCAAGATCAGACACCCCTCTAACAGTGTGGCTCTGAGCACAGCTGCAGAGACCAACAATTTGATATGAAGAAAAGAGGGCGTCGGAAGGTCACAAGCAAACTGCAGAGTGGAGCAAATAAAGGTGTTGTTTGAGAAAATGTCTGAATTAGGGGGAGAGAAAGATGAAACAGTATGACGTGTGTGTGTGTGCATGTGTGTGTGTGTGTGTGTGTGTGTGTGTGTGTGTGTGTGTGTGTGTGTGTGTGTGTGTGTGTGTGTGTGTGTGTGTGTGTGTGTGTGTGTGTGTGTGTGTGTGTGTGTGTGTGTGTGTGTGTGTGTGTGTGTGTGTGTGTGTGTGTGTGTGTGTGTGTGAGAGAGTGCGTGTGTGAGAAATGGCTGACCAATTCAATTGTCTGGAAAGACACAATTTAAAATCACAGCCAGCGAGAGAGGCTTCAGAACGTAAAAGTATGAACTGGGGAAAGAGAAAGATGCCTAAACAGTTGAGAGGAAACATTTGCATATGGTTGAGAGGCCCTGAGACAACATACACATATTAAGAAAGAGAAAAGGGAGAGAAAAAAAGAATCTTAGAATGTGTATAAATGAATGTCTCATATCATTATCATAAGATGATGATGATGGTGTATTTCCCCCAAGGGCATTGCTTGGGCACCTCCCCCACTCTACGCAGTGGTGTATACTTAAGTAAAAATACTTTAAAGTACTACTTAAGTAGTTTTCTGGGGTATCTGTACTTTACTTTAATATTTATATTTCCTAAAGAAAATAATGTACTTTTTACTCCATAAATTTTCCCTGATACCCAAAAGTACGTGTTACATTTATTATGCTTAGCAGGACAAAGAATTGTCAAATTTATGCATCTACAGAATCAAGATAACATCCCTGGTCATCCCTACTGTCTCTGATCTGGCGGACTCACTAAACACAAGTGCTTCGTTTGTAAATGATGTCTGAGTGTTGGAGTGTGCCCCTGGCTATCCGTCAATTTAAAAAAATATGACAATTGTGCCCTCTGGTTTGCTTAATATAAGGAATTTGAAATTATTCATACTTTGACTTTGACTTTTGATACTTAAGTATATTTTTAGCAATTACATTTACTTTTGATACTTAAGTATATTTAAAACCAAATACTTTTAGACTTTTACTCAAGTAGTATTTTACTGGGTGACTTTCACTTTTACTAGAGTCATTTTTTATTAAGGTATCTTTACTTTTATTCAAGAATGACAATTGGGTACTTTTTCCACCACTGAGTCTTTCCTTGTCATTGCCAACTTCCCTAGCGTACGCACCCAAACAAGACGTCGTTAGGCTACTGTATATGGCTGCATTCGCCAGCCTCTCCTTTTGCATTCATGCACATGTACTGTAACCCAATTTCTGATCCCACATTGCATACATAAAACATACTTTACATCTGCTCTCAATGTGTGAGGCGTGTCATGCCAGTGTTTGTGGATCATAAATAATCCACGCTATGTGAATTCAGTGGCATGTTGGGTTAGCTTGGTCCCACAGCTTTTTATTTAATAAAACCCAACCCCAAGGCAGTGGGAGGGAGGGGGCCGCCAAAAACCTTCCACCATTTTATAGAGTTTATGGTTAATAGCCCACTGCTAACCATCTGTAGCGTTATATTAGCGCACAGAGTGGTTCGCCATTGAGCAATCTCGTAAACCGAAGAGACCATTACCATAACTCAAAACAACCCTGAGTGCCTGCCAATGAATAATGACATCTCATTAAGAATTTCCAACCTAATTCAAAGGCCAAAACATGTAAAAGTAGAACAGAGGTTCTGATGAGAGTTGTATGTTAATACTAATTGCTCATTCTGATTAAATGAATAATGGTGTGTTTGTTAGCTGTAAGTATGTTCAGTAAGATTTTTATTCATTGAGACATCCAGTTTGTTTGAAACTTTTACAAATGTTAGCTACTATAGGTACATTAGCATAATTACTGTATTACCACTAAACCCCTATTTGTTAGTCTGTGATAAGTGGTCATGAGAAAAACTGTACACACAGCTATACTTAAGACTGAATTCCATGAGAATTGTAAACTCCTACTCCTGAAGCGTTGCTGAGATGATGATGATGATGATGATGATGATGATGAATAATAAGGTAGGTTGTTAACCGTTAGTGCCTCCCATTCTGTGTACCACTGAGTGTCCTGCATGGTGGTAGTGTCAAGTTGAATGGGCTTTGCAGTAATGGTGGGGTAATCAATGGTTATAAATGGGGTCGTTCGCCTCCTGCTTTCTCTCACCCTGAGACCCTACTACATGTACCTCCATTAACTTGATGGTCAATGGGAAAGATTCTCACCTATCTCATTATGGGCTAGTTTTATGTTTATGGCTTGAATTGAGCCATTAGTCTTCTAGCCTGTATGGTACTGCCACATGTAAGACTTAAATAAATCATGCAGTAACACTTCACTTAGAGGCATCAAACATAAAGACTCCCTAACACGGGTGTAACCACAATCACTTAATGCTTTAGCGCTGGGGGGTGTTTGTTGTCGTAAAGTGACAAGATGGCTGCCATGACTCATTAATAATAATAATATGCCATTTAGCAGACGCTTTTATCCAAAGCGACTTACAGTCATGCGTGCATACATTTTTGTGTATGGGTGGTCCCGGGGATCGAACCCACTACCTTGGCGTTACAAGCGCCGTGCTCTACCAGCTGAGCTACAGAGGACCACAAGAGACAGCTTTTGTGTCGTTTCATGATATACTGTAGATTCATGTTAGAAAGGCTTCACACAGAGTATCACCAATCACCCTAAGGCTTTTTGGACATATGCAGCAACAATATGCATTGTTGTTGGAGTCATTCAATGTCAGAAGATATACAGTAGTAGATGATATAGGCAGCGTTTTGGTTACTATCAATTTGATTTACATACTGAGCATTTTTACTAGCCTACCTCTTGAGCAAGATGTGGTGGTTGACTCAAGACATGGGCTGAGTTCCAATTTCTATACCAGCACACCACTTATAGAGGGCTTGCAGTTGCGTCACAAACACACAAGGTTGGTGGCACCTTAATTTGGGAGGACGGACTCGTGGTAATGGCTGGAGCGGAATAAGTGGAAAGGTATCAAATACATCAAACACATGGTTTGATGCCATTCCATTTCCTCCGTTCCAGCCATTATTATGAGCCATCCACTGCAGCCTCCACTGGTCACAAATCACATAGCAACCGCAGCAGGCGCCATGTTGGAAGACCAGAGTAAGTCTGGTGGAAGTCCTCCAATCGTCCACATGGCTGGCTGCATTTTGCTACCACCGGAAACTTCGTTATAGCTACAGGAACTTTGTGTGCAGCCTAACTCAAATGAGCTGCTAACGTAATGTTCGCTAGCTAGTGTGGGGATCTAGATGTGATGACTAGCTTAGAAAGAATGCATTAATGATTAAACATAAAAGGTTTGTACTGTACTGATATAAATTGTTTCACATAACAAGCTGTGATTCATGTGAGGAACGTTAGGGGGTAGGATGAGATAAGACTTGTATTTCTCACAGACACGAACACTGCCTCTTTGTGATCTGTGAATCGTCCAAGGACGTGTACTGCAAAAAGGTGCTGACTCTACAGGTTGTGATGATAACAACTTATGCCTGGCAACAATGTGCAACAGTGGAGTGCCAAGGGGCTGGGACCAGCCTGTGCGCCAACGGATAGGCTGAGTAAGTCTAAACCACGCTCAGTCTCTACTCTGATTGGCCAGCAGGGAGCGGGAACTATCACTGTCAGGGTATTTAAAGAACAGCCTGTAACAATGGATCAGTTCTCTGAGTGCCCTGCGTGGTATTTCAGTGGACCCGTATATACGAACATCATATTTACCATTGAAGTGGTTTGCATTAATTAAAATACTAGTCTATTTTAGAAGACGTGTATTGACCTCTTTTGTTCCTAATACCAGATTTGAATTGACGCAACTTAACAATTGGTGACCACCGACTGTGATCTGGTAGAAGGGACTTCGCTGGGTATTGTCCGGTCCATTGGACATCTCTGTCATTGAACGGTGTGTTTCACAAAGAGTCCGGACTACTAAAAACAGGTAAGCAGACACCTATTGTTATATAACTAAAGTTCTGCACATTGGCTTTATCCAAATTAATTTTGTGAAACACCTGTTTGATGTAAGTGAACTAAATTATGAATTATTATGAGTAAATATGAAATTGTCGCTATTGTGATATGCAAATGTATGGTAAATGTGAGTGTTAAACCCTGGTACCATAGAGTATTTGTGCTACCGGCAAGGTCCGTAACTGCGGGGTACGGCTAGGTTCGGAGACAATACTGACATCTATCGGCAAGGTCCGTAACTGCGAGAGTACGGCTAGGTTCGAAGATACAGGGAATAATTGACTTAAGTAATTGCTATCGGCAAGGTTCGTAACTACGTGAGTACGGCTAGGTTCGAAGAATTACACCGGCAAGGTCCGTAACTTCGAGGGTACGGCTGGGTTCGGGAAATTTTAGATAGTGTTGCGCTGTGGCAAGGTCCGTAACTAGTACGGCTATGATCGTAGGAGCACTTTAAAGTACACTATAGTGTTGCGCTTCGGCAGGGAGCTGTACTTGGGGGTACCGCCCAGATCGGAGGAGCACTTTAAAGTATAGGGTGTCGTATGCATGAGCGTGTGAATGATCCCAGTGTAATAAAATAGTGTTTGCAGACGAAATAAAAGAGTGAATGCGGGTTACTAAAATGTATAAACCTGTATACCTTGATAGAAAACTAATTAGGAATTAAAGACGTCTGTGGCTGTCCAAACTGTATAATTTGTGAATAACTGTTGGGTTTGTGGTTGCTTAAACCGTATAACCCGTTAATAACAATTGGGAACATAAAGGTAAAATAATGAATAACTAGTATGACTAAACTGAAACGTTTGAACTGATATAACTGAACTGTAACGTTTAATGTTTGACATAGCATAATACTGGTTTTAAATAATTATGTTGAAGCAATTTGGTTTTGTCACGATCGTCGTAGAGAGTAGACCAATGCGCAGCGTTAGTTGCGAACATACTTAACTTTATTATCTTTAGTGATAATATATCAACAAAACAATAAACGAAACGTGCAGTCCTACGGTTTAACACAGACACAAACCAAACGGAAACAAGATCTCACAAACACGAATGGAAAACAGACTGTTTAAATATGGTTCCCAATCAGAGACAACCAGCCACAGCTGACACTCGTTGCTTCTGATTGAGAACCACACTGGCCAACATAGAAATAGAACACATAGACCTACAACACAGAACTAGAATACATAGAATCTACACACCCTGGCTCAACATATAGAGTCCCCAGAGCCAGGGTGTGACAGTACCCCCCCCCTCCCCCCAAAGGCGCGGACTGTGACCGCGCCTCAACATAGACAAACCAGGGGAGGGCTGGGTGGGCATTCCTCCTCGGAGGCGGTTCCGGCTCCGGGCTTGACCACCACCCTTCAATACTCCCCCCGTAGCGCCCCTGGTCCGGTCTGGCCCCGCTGGCTGGAGCTGGACTGGACATCGTAGGAGCGGATTGCTTCAGCTCCGGTGTGGAGCAGCTGACCGGTACCTGACCAGGCACCGGTGACCCAGGCACGGGTTGTGCCGGACTGACGACGCACACCCCTGGCTTGGTGTGTGGAGCAGGAACGGGCCGGACCGAACTGACGACACACACCCCTGGCTTGGTGCGTGGAGCAGGAACGGACCGGACTGACGATGCGCACCCTTGGCTTGGTGCGTGGAGCAGGAACGGGCCGGACCGGGCTGACGATGCGCACCCCTGGTTTGGTGCGTGGAGCAGCAACGGGCCTTACCGGGCTGACGACTCGCACCCCTGGCTTGGTGCGAGTGGCAGGAACAGGCCGGGCCGGGCTGACGACTCGCACCCCTGGCTTGGTGCGAGTGGCAGGAACAGGCCGGGCCGGGCTGGCGACGCGCACCGTAGGCTTGGTGCGAGTGGCAGGAACAGGCCGGGCCGGGCTGGCGACGCGCACCGTAGGCTTGGTGCGAGTGGCAGGAACAGGCCGGGCCGGGCTGGCGACGCGCACCGTAGGCTTGGTGCGAGTGGCAGGAACAGGCCGGGCCGGGCTGGCGACACGCACCGTAGGCTTGGTGCGAGGGGCAGGAACAGGCCGGGCCGGGCTGTGGAGACGGATAGGAGGCCTGGAGTGAAGAGCGGCCACAACCCGTCCTGGCTGAATGCCTACCTTCACACACTCTGTGTGAGTCATCCGCACAGGACGTACAGGGCTGTGTACCCGTACTGGCATAACATCACGTGACACTGGCGCAGGATATCCGGGACTGAGGAGAGGCACTGGAGACCACGAGCGCTGAGCCGGCACACTCCGTCCTGGCTGCATGCCCACCTTCGCACGACACGTGCGGGGTGCTCGCACAGGACGTACCGGACTATGCCGGACCACTCGTGGCACAGTACGCAGCTCCGCATACCGCGGAACCTGCCCAGTCCCATGCTGCCATGCCTGAGTACGGGGAGTTGGCTCTGCTCTCCATCCAGGCTCCGCCAACCTGCCTTCTGGCCCCCCAAACCCGGTGGCCTCCTCTCCAAAGCTCCCAAATCGCCCTGTGGCAGCCTCCTGCTGCCCAGTCGCCCATGCCGTGTGCCCCCCACTAAAAAATTTTTGGGGTTGCCTCTCGTCCGACCGACGACGACACTGTTTACGCCGTTGCTCCTCTCTACGTCGCGCCTCTACCGTCTCCCTCCATGGACGGCGATCCATCCCGGCCTGGATTTCCTCCCAGGTCCAGGACCCCTGCCCGTCCAAGATCTGCTCCCATGTCCAGGCTGCCTGCTCCTGGACTTGGTCCTGGTATGGTGGGATCTTCTGTCACGATCGTCGTAGAGAGTAGACCAATGCGCAGCGTTAGTTGCGAACATACTTAACTTTATTATCTTTAGTGATAATATATCAACAAAACAATAAACGAAACGTGCAGTCCTACGGTTTAACACAGACACAAACCAAACGGAAACAAGATCCCACAAACACGAATAGAAAACAGACTGTTTAAATATGGTTCCCAATCAGAGACAACCAGCCACAGCTGACACTCGTTGCCTCTGATTGAGAACCACACTGGCCAACATAGAAATAGAACACATAGACCTACAACACAGAACTAGAATACATAGAATCTACACACCCTGGCTCAACATATAGAGTCCCCAGAGCCAGGGTGTGACAGGTTTAGTATTTGATTTAATGTTTGATGTTTAACATAGCATAATACTGGTTTTAAATAATTATGTTGAGGCAATTTGGTTTATTATTTGATTTAACGTTTGATGTTTGACCCTGCAAAATATTGGTTAAATAATTAGTCTGAAATCATTTGGTTTATCGTTGAAATGTAAATATGCACCGACTTTAACTAATTAGGTGGGAATAATTTGATTTAAATAAATAGACTAATGTACTTTAAATAACGGCAGAATATTGGAAACGCTAAAACGAAAAACAGACAAAGCCTGTTCCGACTGGACACAGAAGGGAGAGCCGCGAGGGGAGGGGCTGGAGACAGCGAGACAGTGGCTTTTGGAGTCAGGAAAGACTGGGAGTTGGCTGGGAACACCACGGGGCGATTGTTTGAGAGGTGCCTGTGGGTTTCTGACGATATATACACGTATGAACTTGCTCACCCGAACGTAGACGTACATCATGGGTGAGAAAGTAGAGAATATTTACATTTGCGGTAATTTAGCGGACGCTCTTGTCCAGAGCGACTTGCAGGAGCAATTGTGGTTGGGTGCCTTGCTCGAGGGCACTTCGGCAGATTTTTCGCCTGGTCGGCTCGGGGATTGGAACCGGCGACCTCTCGGTTGTTGGCGCGGCGCTATTGGTCACTAAGCTGCCTGCCGCCCCATATGAGTTTAAGGTTGTGCCGTTGTTTGATCATGTGATAAGGTTTAATGGGTAATCGGACCATAACTAATGTGGGTATGGAAGTAATGTATAAACAGTGGAGAGCCAATAGGGGGCTCCATTGAACTATTATGTTTTGTTGGGCATTTCGGTGGCATGAGGTGAAGTCTGTGTGTATGAGTGAATTCAACGGCTGGTGTGGGTCGTGACCGGATGCTACTAAGTATTTGGTTTGGTGATGTTGAATGGACAACTTGTAGCGTGTTTTGGGGTTAAATAGACTCACTTATTCAATAGAGAATGGGTGAAGGGAGAGATAGCATTACTTTGTGTTGCTGAATGAGGTGAAAGCTAGTGCAGTTTTCATTTGGTGACGTCACTTGCTCTATGAAATGGAAGTATTTACTTTGAAAGCATCGCGGAATGTGTGGAGTGACTGGCGATGTATGTAGAGGGTCCCTGGTTCGAAAACAGGTAGGGACAGTGGGTAAAGCTTTTGCATTGGGGCTATAGACCTAGATTACTATGTGGATTGGGAAATGTGAAAGGTTGAATTAGATAGCTTAAGTAGAAGTATTCTAGAAAGGTCTTTGAAAATATGTTACAAGGTCCCCGTGCCTTCCCCGTAGTTCAAATGTTAGGAATATCATTAAATGTATGCTTATCAACGATAACAAGTATTTGTTTTATTAATTAGGGCCTAATCAGAGAGAACAGTTAAAGAAATTGAATAGCGAACTGAAATAGCGATAGCGCTATGGAAATTGAGTTGAGGACAAAGGAGAGTAATTTATGGCTCTGGTTAGCGGGGGAAAAAATTGAGACAGTCAAGCGAGTTAGATTGAACTGTGGGATTTCAAGTAGAGGTCTAGATACTTGACTGGAAGGCAGTGCTTTGATAAATTCTAATTGTTATTACTTTATTCGATGGGTTGCTTGACGCCAGTGGTGTATACAAATAGTTGGTAAATTTTAGAACGATAATTTATTTTCGTTACAGGGAACAGGGGATGCAAGTGGCTTTGGCTGTTGTGCTGGGGAAATAGCGCCAGCCTGTGGTGGGTTATAGATTTGTTAAATAAACAAACATATTTTAAACTAAAGTGATGGAATAGGCTACAATTATAACATTATCAGAAAAAGGGCACAATATAATGTGTAATAGTTATTACAATTATTATTGATAGTTATTACAGTTATTATCATTGATCCAGTAATGATAGAAGGATAGTAGAGGAAAGGCAAGGGATTAAATCTCATTTAGGGAAAGAAGTGGAGTATGAAGATATATTAGGGAGAAAATACCATTAACTGAGGGATATAGAACGTTTAGCTGAAAAACACAACAGGTATAATTTAACTTACACCCTAATATAGACATTGCATTACATTTGATGTAACCGTGATTGTATTGGCTAAAAAATGAAATATGACAGAGACAGATTTTCCTAGGGGGTTGATCAAATAATTGATAATGGATCATTTGAGATGAGATCACATGTAGCAGAGTTAGGGTAATCAATTCAATTATCATTGTATACTCAGGGAATTTTGAGTGGTTTTATTGATTAGTTATGAGGAATTAGATTGATACAAACAATTATTGATGGGTTAGGACTGGGGATATCTGTATCATGTTTTGTGTGTACTACCATCTTTAGATTATAACCAGGAGAAAGAGATTATCTCATTGGAATGTTGCCCAGGGCTAGGGGGAGCAGTAGTGAAGTTAGGCAGTATTTAGGTCATAAAAGTGAGCTACCAAATTAAGTGAGGCCTGGCTATTTGTGGTTGTTGTTTTTCAAATTGGGTTTTTCAAACAAAAAACAACACACCTAGTATGATGTTTATAAAGCCTTGTTGTTTCAATTTTGGGGGTTTTTCAGCAGGTCAAGGGTGATAGGTCTTGGAGGAGCACGCACAGTGAATTTTATGGAGTTTTTCGGTTTTGGCTGAGTTTGGGGTATATATGATTTCTTATGAGAATGAATGTCATGAGGACTTAATGAACACTTGGGATAACTAACATTTATGAAATATTTAGAATAATGGTAATGTTTAGTATACTATGGGATGGAACAGTTTGTTGAATGATTTCAATGGCCTCTGAACTCTGTTTTAACTTTCTGGTGTTAATTAATCATCCACACTAGTAAATTCTAAAGACATGAGAGGAGGACTTTAAGATAGTTTATTTTACTAAGTTGAGGGTAATTTATAATACTGTGAAAAGTGTGAAGAGGATTATAATTTGGTAATAATATATATGATTTGAACCATAAAATAACAGAAGACAGAGTGGAGGGATGGCAATTGGATAATGAATTACCAATATTACCTACCTTGTTTAGGTAGGTGGTAATATTGACACATGGGCCCATGTGTCAAAAGGGGGATGGTAGGATTAAATAATAAATATATACGAAGGAGAGGACAAAATACTTTTTAAAAAAACCAACAAGAATAGAAATTGAGAGCTGAACATGTATGTGTGAAGATAGTTTATTAACCACACCCATATGTCAGAGGTTTTGTGCCCCACAGGTGAACTAAAGGAGAAGGTGACCCACTCTATCTGACCAGGTGACTGGTGAGCATCCAGTCCTTAAAGAAGAAAAACTGGAAGCAGGCCTGTTGGGAAGGGCCCTATCAGGTTATATTGGTCACTGCCTTTGCCAGCAGAATAGCTGAGAGATCCACCTGGGTGCATGTCACACACTGCAAAAAGGTAAACCCAGCTACACCTGACGAACAAACACAGAGTTAGGAGAAAGAACCGATCACCACTAGGGCTCGGGGGTTGGCTCCTTAACGAAGATTCCCTTACCCTGTCTGATCATCCCTGTGTGAGTTCGATAGAAGGTAAAGCAATGGGTTGGCCTCCGGCGTCTGACATGTTCTCAGGGCGAGGGTGGGGATTCACAGGTCTCCTGACGGTAGGTAGCTGTCTGATTGTGGGGGCCATATTCCTAACACACTCAAACCCTCCTGATCCGCCAGAAGTAGTAGTTAACCTAACACAAGTTGATAAAATAATACCTGAGCACAGTCTACGAAGGCATAGGAGACAGCTAGACGTAGGGAAAGGGGAAGTACTAGGGACTTTAGGGAAGGACATCACCTTTTGAGGTCTTTGCGGACCAGTTGGGGACTACTGGCTGGCAGTATTGTAAAGGATGGGAGATATATATGTATGTCACCATGCACATCCTGGGACTATGTAGTTGCTCATACCAAGCGGGGGGGGATATGTCAATCTCCATACACAGTTTAAGGACAGGTGTAGTATTGTGAAAGTAGGGAATTACCAGAAATGGCAGTGCGACCCATATAAGGGTAGGTACTGTCTGAAAGTCCGAATTACGCTAAAACAGGTTACAGACCTGACAAGTGAGATATCCTCTTCAACTGGGGCACCCTATAGAGTAAACCTCTCTGAGGGAGGTAGTGAGACCGGGGCTGTGGTGAAGATAGTGCAAACTATAGACCTGAAGGAAGTAGTACATGTGGAGACGGGGTATAGAGATCTTAACCTGTGGTTGGAATTGATTCAGTATACGGCAAGAACTATGTCTAAAGAGGACTGTTATGCCTGTGGGACAGCCAAACCAAGGTTAACAACTACTCCGTTCCCCTTGACAGGCTTTAACTCTCCGTCAGGTTTATCCTCCATGATTAAATTGTTCAAGCCACCTGGGAATGTGGTGAAGGAGTCTTGTAGTAACTTGCACTATATGTATCCCCCCGATAACAAAGTCACACCGACCTAGGTTGCCTCCGTTTGAAGTCTCAGGGGATTCTTATTATTGTTTTTCTAGGACTAATAAGATAGGATACAGGGTAGGGCATGCTCCTGAGTGGCGCAGTGGTCTAAGGCACTGCATCGCAGTGCTAACTGTGCCACTAGAGATCCTGGTTCGAATCCAAGCTCTGTCGCAGCAGGCCGCGACTGGGAGACTCATGGGCGGCGCACAATTGGCCCAGCGTCATCCAGGGTAGGGGAGGGAATGGCTGGCAGCGATATAGCTCAGTTGATAGAGCATGGTGTTTGCAACGCCAGGGTTGTGGGTTCGATTCCCATGGGGAGCCAGTATTTAAAAAAAATATGTATTCACTAACTGTAAGTCGCTCTGGATAAGAGCGTCTGCTAAATGACTAAAATGTAATGTAAAATGTTAGCTCCTGCTCCCACACAGAGAATATCACAACTAAAGAGACCATGACTAATCTCTCCTCTTTGTTGCAGCCAGAGGATTTTAGGAACCAAAACCAGACCCGTGCTGACATCTGATGGTTGTGTGGTGATAACAGATTGTGAACTCACCTACATACGCAAACAATCTAACGTGTCAGAGACTGGTGAGTTGTCACGTAGAAAGTGGAACCTCCTCCGAGATCCTTTGATGAAAGGATATATATTGATGGGATAGGAGTACCTCGAGGGGTTCCAGAAGAATTCAAAGCTAGGAATCAGATCGCAGCTCGGTTTGAATCAAGTATTTTCTGGTGGTCAAACAATTAATAAAAACGTAGATTGGATAAATTATATTTACTATAACCAGCAAAGATTTATAAATATGTTTGTCTTTCCTTATGTGAAGGTTTGAAGTTCCTGGGTGGCTGGTAGCCAACCTAGAACCAGTTGGGTGTAGATGGAAGGACTGAAGGCCTTTTTATTATCATTATTGCCTATTAATAAAAGTGTGATTCTTTTTGTTTGTATTGTATTTTAATGAGTGACACCCTAGAGGGTGTCAATACGGGGAATCCTAAATTTCCCTGAAATTTCTTATTTGGGGTTTTCTTATTTTGGGTTCACACCCAGTGGGTGTGAAAAGGGGGATTGTGGGGATCTAGATGTGATGACTAGTTTAGAAAGAATGCATTAATGATTAAACATAAAAGGTTTGTACTGTACTGATATAAATTGTTTCACATAACAAGCTGTGATTCATGTGAGGAACGTTAGGGGGTAGGATGAGATAAGACTTGTATTTCTCACAGACACGAACACTGCCTCTTTGTGATCTGTGAACCGTCCAAGGACGTGTACTGCAAAAAGGTGCTGACTCTACAGGTTGTGATGATAACAACTTATGCCTGGCAACAGTGTGCAACAGTGGAGCGCCAAGGGACTGGGACCAGCCTGTGCGCCAACGGATAGGCTGAGTAAGTCTAAACCACGCTCAGTCTCTACTCTGATTGGCCAGCATGGAGCGGGAACTATCACTGTCAGGGTATTTAAAGAACAGCCTGTAACAATGGATCAGTTCTCTGAGTGCCCTGCGTGGTATTTCAGTGGACCTGTATATACGAACATCATATTTACCAATGAAGTGGTTTGCATTAATTAAAATACTAGTCTATTTTAGAAGACGTGTATTGACCTCTTTTGTTCCTAATACCAGATTTGAATTGACGCAACTTAACACTAGTTAGCTAACTTTACATGCTGTATAGCTAGCTAAGTGAATTAAATATCACCAGCTAGCTAATTTCATATTAGCTAGTTAGCTAGCTATCTTGATGCATTCATCATTGTAACTCAAAAGGCATTTGTAGCTAGGTAGCTAGCAAGCTAGCTAACAGCCATGGAAGAGGGTGAAAGGATTAGCTAGCAGTTCCAGCTGTCAGAGAAGGGTGAGTAGATTACTCTGGATAGGGCAGGCACCTTTGTGGGAGGGCATTATGAAAAGCTTCTCCCTAATGAGAAAAACGGAGGACAGAGTTATATAGCAACATAATATTCAGTGCTGTCTAATTTGAGTATAATGCAGCCTATTTCTTTGTGATGTGTTCTGTCCTCAGATACAGAGACCTGTGAAACCCTGTCTGTAGATGAAAAGGTCCCAATAAATGTTCAAAAAGAATAAGGGTACATCCTTGTATACCATGGATTATGTGTACCTATGTTAGCAAGTTTTGTAAACGTAAATACAGTTTAAAAGTCACACAAAATGTATAAACCTATTACAACTGGAGCAGGCCAACCCTGCTGGGTGTGCAGGCTTCTGTTCCAGCCCAGCACTAACACACCTGATTTCAATGTATCAAAACTAATGAGTTGATAATCAAGTGTGCTATTGCTTGGCTGGAACAGAAGTCTGCTCACCCAGAAGATCAGGGATCAGTGGAGCGAGGTTGGCCACCTCTGGGACTGACTTTATTTTGTTCGCCTGAAATTATAATAGCCTACTTGTTACTAAGATGTCTAACCTTTACATATGAGTTAGCTTACAGTGAGGGAAAAAAGTATTTTGATCCCCTGCTGATTTTATACATTTGCCCACTGACAAAGAAATGATCAGTCTATAATTTTAATGGTAGGTTTATTTGAACAGTGAGAGACAGAATAACAACAACAAAAATCCAGAAAAAAATGCATGTAAAAAATGTTTAGTAGAAACTGATGCTGCTACAGCATTGCTCATCTTTACAGTGGGAATCCAGTCAACATGGGTGTCTTGATAGAGGTCAGCTGGTGAACCTACAGTAAATAATAAATGAAAAGCACACCTGATGTTTGAACATCACTTCTTCAGGTCACCTTATACCATCAGGGCTCTTAATTGTTTGGTTGTGTTTAATTCATTCAGGTGTTTTGGTATCATATAAAGATTAAATATATTATTGAGCTGAAACAACCGATAGTCAATACAGCAGGTTGTCTTATCCCAATGAGGCCTTTGTCCTATGCTGTAATGTTCATACATTTATGAATAAAGTTCTCAATACATTTTCAATAGGTCAGTGCCAGTGGAGTTTTTTTGGGACAATAATGTCCTCTTCCAGCCTATATGGACTTCATATTGTACAATTTGTGTCTCCCCTTTTCATGGTCATGGTTAGAAGGAATCCAGCTTTTGTCAGATCAATGTCATTTTTGACTTTTCATAGCAGATTAGTAGAATTTACGGAGCAGGTTCGGAGAATTAAGGTAGCCGGTTAGAAGTAGGTTAAGGTTAGGAAAAGGGTTAGGGTTAGCTAAAATGCAACAACAAAAAACCTTTTGAGGTTAATTTTACAAAAGCTGGATCCCTTCTAGCCATGAACCCTTTTCATAGGCCTAGATTACATGGTTGTATTCAAGACAAGGTCATTTTTATTGATCTGTTGTCAGTGTCAGCAGAGTAGGCCTAGGCTACCACCATATTAAATTATTAATTGTCTGCTAATGTCTCCCATCATATAAAGTGTAGTAGAATTGTATGAGATGTTTATCAAAGGCCACATTTTTCCAGTGCAAAATGAAGAAACTTCTCTCATATAGCCTATAGGCCTATGCCACTACGCGTTCATTAATAGCCTAAATTGACTATCCAATCTACTCATTACAATAGGAATAGTAGGCTTACATTAGTCTGCAAATGTAATGATAGATGCATGCAATCCTTTGTTATAAAGGTGCATTTTTATGGTGAAAAAATAGCTTCCTCAAAACTTGAAACTCAAGCTACACATGCTAATAGCTAGACTACAAGCTATCTAGCAAGCTAATGTTGGCTACAAGCTATCTAGCTAGCTAATGTTGTCTAACTTAGTATTGTTGTTAACACCTGGTTAGCATAACAGCTAAACTAAACTCGACATCGATCAGACTTACCAGTGATGAAATGATCGGAGCAGACCATATACTGACAGCTGTCTGGGTTCAGGTCATGACGGCCAAAAAGGTGTCTTCACTTTTATGACAGTTCTTGAGTCTTATCTCCTTGGTGTTTCATGATTGCGGGTCATCTGTAAAAATATTTTTCCCGTTGTCTTTCCTGCCTTGTTAGAGCAGCCAAATACTGCACGGACATTTACCGTGGTGATGAATCAACTAGTTTTAGGAACTGTTATCATGCAGCTTGGGGTAGCCACTCAGCTGTTGTTGTCGAAATAATTGAGGTGGTCTTCCAACATGGCTGCCAGAAGGCGTCGTACATCAACTGGCAACCCTCTATAATGCATGTCCAATACATTGAATCATTCTAAGTGGTATGTGTGGATATTGCAGCGTAGCCCAAGTTAAGAAAATAAAGTACATTTAGGAGAATATGAAAGGAAGAAAGCCACATTCCGCTCAGTGATACGCCCTCCAGTGTGTCCACCCAACTGTTCCTGTCCCCGCATCACACCATATGGATAACTGGTGGGCTGTAAGAAGAACAGGAAGAGAGGGCCTGAGCCTTCCATTCTGCCTCACCTTGAAAAGTTGATCTGTTTGAAGTTCACCCCCTCTGTCTAGTTACCATAGAAGCTAGCCATGTGGGGCCTCATTACTCTGAGAGCAGAAATGCAAAATAGGACTAATTATCATTCTTCTTATTGCTGAAATAATGATTATCCTTATTACATGTCGTCCCTAATTAGGATCGAGTGAGTTCCCCGGCTTCTCGTCTTGTGTGATGGTATTGTTATGGCAGCGTCACACTGTTTTGGAACGATTTTCCACTAGTGATATTCCCCAAACTGTCCTCCTGTGTGTGTGTGTGTGTGTGTGTGTGTGTGTGTGTTTGTGTGTGTGTGTGTGTGTGTGTGTGTGTGTGTGTGTGTGTGTGTGTGTGCTCATGCTACTGTAGCTGACATAGCAACACACCAAGAAGCCCTTATAATTAGGGTTGTGGCTCATATGAAGTTTGTAATCTCACGTAAGCCTTAATGGATAATATATGCCGATGTTACCACACCTACTTTCTCCCTTTGGGTTCTGTTCCTAACTGCCTCCCCCAAACTCTTTCTGATGTCTGCTATATGCTTCTCTCATCACCTTCACACTTCCCCTCTGTTCAGTCGTCATTAACTCCATTTCAACCCTGTTTCTGTTACTCTGTTTTCTTTAATGATCTGTTCTTCCACTCCCTCTCGCTCTCACTCTGTTCTCTCTCTCTCTTTCTTTCTCTCTCTCTTTATGTATCTCTCTCTCTCTCTCTCTCTCTGTCTCTTTACCTCTATATCTGTCTCTCTAGCTCCCCTCAATTCTGTCCTTCTTTATTCAGTCTAATCTGGCTCCCTACAGTGGCTCCTGTAAATTACCCATGAGTCCTTCTGTGTCATTGTGGAGTAGGCCAGTCACATCCACAGTCAGCCACTGGAGGTTCACCTATAAATCCCAGTCACTTCTACTCTCTCCCTCTTTAAAAAACAAACAGCAAGGGATGAAATGAATGAGTGATGAAAAGTAAATGAAAAATGGACCAGGAGGATGATGGATAGGGCAGATCCTGAGAGGAGGTGAAGGGTAGAGCCAGTCACTCTAATCCTAGAGCTATGCAGTGTGTTTGGCTTGGGTTATAATCCCTTATCAATACTCCAATCCTCCCATCTTTAGGGTAATTAGAGAGAGAGGAGAGTGTAAATGTTTTGAAATTATTTGAAATTATTACTTACTAACACCAGAGACTTGTCAGTTTAAGGTGTTTTTTAAACCTTCGGTCATTAGTCCCCCAACCCATTTGTAACCTCTGACTGACCATTTTAGCATCAAGTTCCCCAAACCCATATGCTTCAACGATTTATCTCCAAAACCAGGGTGGTTCTGTGCAAGATGTTGGAGATATTTGGAGTGTTCTGGAAAAGTCAAGGAAGATTTGGTCAGTTAAGCCTCAACCAGTCACCTGTGAAGCCTCAAATGATAGTGTGTGGTCACTGGTCAAGTGGTTGGCTGTGGTATGGTCAGGTATGGTGGATTATTGTGACGTAATATCATACATGATGTTGAAAGTGTGTTCAAAAGGAAAATAATTTAATAGTGGGAGATAGCAAGTACTACTGCACATTTGACTCTGAGATAGAAATATGCGGAGGTAGCTCCATCGCTTGTCCTCTTGAACTTAAATCAAGTGCACTGAAATAGCGAATCCCTTGAGCGATGCATCTCTGTGTGAATACTAAGGGGACTACTTCTGTTAGAAGAGTTTACTTCTCTCCCTCCCTCTCCCACATACAAACGTGTCACACATGAGTGTGTTTGAGTTCGTGGGGGTATTGCATGTCTCTCCATTCTTAACGGTCATAGATCGGGCATGCTTTCAAATCCCCTCGTTCTTACTCTGTTGAGGTTTGGAGGGCAGGAAAACAGACACACACACAGTCACACACAGTTACACAGTATCATACACACACGCACACACAGTCACACAGTTTCACACAGGCACACAAACACACACACAGATTCAGCGTACAAATCTCCCCTAATTATTTTAGACATGTCCAGGCGTTGGTTATGTTTTGCTTCCCCTCCTGTCCTGTCAGGGGCAGCGGTGGATCAAAGGGTTAGGTCAACACTGAGGGTAACGACAACCCTGGCCTCATTTACAACACCCCGCCCTAACCCCATTCCTGACCACCCCCCACTCTGTTGCCACCCCTCCCTTAGCTAATCACCAGTGGCGGCTGCTGAGGGGAGGGTGGCTCATAATAATGGCTGGAACGGAGAATATGGAATGGCATCAAACACATGGAAACCATGTGTTTCATGTATTTGATACCATTCCACTTACTCCGTTCCAGACATGACCACAAGCCCCTCCTCCCCAATTAAGGTGCCACCAACCTCCTGTGCTAATCACATAGGCCCCAATCCTAACTGGAGATCTGTTTGAGTAACTTGAGTTTTCGCACAGATCTTCCATTGACATCAATGCATGATTTATGCTAAAATCCGAGTTAATCCCAGATCATATTGGCAGAGGGAGGGACATTCCCTCTTAGGAGAAATACTGAGACCCAGCTAAGGATCTTACAATACAAGTCTTGCATCGTATTACTGCAGGTGATTCTATCCTCTTTCAGAGGGCTTTGAGCTGTACTGTATTTCATAATATCGTGTCTAGCACAAACCCCCATCAACCACCCACCTCCACCCCCATACCAAATGCAGATGACAAACCCCAATTATCGTCACCTTAAATGTAATCGGAAAACCTTTCCTTTTTTCGAGTGTTTGTTCCATTTGAGTGCTGCTCTGGGTTCAAGGTGACCCACAGTACAAGTGCAGTGATTATGAGAAAGTCAGCAAATAGACAAACTGATCTGGAATCTGATTGGAATTACAATAAAGAAGCAATAAAGGGGCCTTATTCGCATGTGAACAGGGAGAACCTGGGGGGAAATGTGGGTTTGTTATTGCATATGAGCATCTGTGAGATATTAAAACAAAATAGGATTTGGTGTATGTGTGTGTGTGCGTGCATGTGGTTGTGCGTGCGAGAGAGAGAGAGAGAGAGAGAGAGAGAGAGAGAGAGAGAGAGAGAGAGAGAGAGAGAGAGAGAGAGAGAGAGAGAGAGAGAGAGAGAGAGAGAGAGAGAGAGAGAGAGAGAGAGAGAGAGAGAGAGAGAGAGAGAGAGATAGAGAGAGAGAGAGAGAGAGAGAGAGAGAGAGAGAGAGAGATAGCTGGGCTCTGTATATGCATGTGAAAGGGAGAGTGTGCAATAGAATACATATCGCTGTATATATGCAAGAAGAAAGAAGTTTGTGTCATTGTGCGTGTGAGTAATGGCATTCCATGTCTGTGATAGAGAAGTGGTGTGCATGTGAGCGACTGAGTTCATGTGAGTGAGTATCTTTTTGGTTGGATATAGGGACCCATGTTTGTACTGCATGCAGCTCTCAAAGGATTAGATGGAGAGTCAACTGATCCACATCCAAGGGTTCTCACACACTGTGAATGTTGAAAAAGAAATATGGATTGAAGGAGCAACTATGCCACAGAGGTCCACCAACCCACTTTTTTGTAACAGTTCCATACATTTTGAAGTGATATGTTATGTTTTTCACAGTGGGATGTGGCAAATGGCATGGCTTGAAAGACAGCTTTAGTTCAGCTCAGATCTTTATTGTTCCATTTCTGGGCTACAACACTCCTGATGATGTACAGTATATCCAATGGTTTTGCCTAAAGCAGGCAGCTACCTGGAATCACCAATGAATGTATCTGAATTGGGACTGTACTGTTTGCACTTCTTCAATGGGTATTTATCAGTGTAATATAGACATAATACCAAATGTACCAGAAAGACAGAGTTCAGCTAAAATACAAGTACATAGGAAAAAACAGATACAGCTTCGTTAGCCTTATTTAGCTCAGGACGGCTAACGACACCCGAGCACACTGACATCTCTGCTAGGGTGACGGGGGGGGGAGAGCGGTCCTGTCTCTCTGTTTGTGGATATGGGACACAGGGGGGCCGTTGGCCAGCGTGATTTAATTAACATGGTGTCACCCTCCACCTGTGGTCTGTCTGATTATGTTATTCTGGGGAGCCCAGTTCCCTCCTTCTCTCTAGTGTCTGACTGTGTCTTATTTACATACAGTGAGGGAAAAAGGTGTTTGATCCCCTGCTGATTTTGTACGTTTGCCCACTGACAAAGACATGATCAGTCTATAATTTTAATGGTAGGTTTATTTGAACAGTGAGAGACAGAATAACAACAACAAAAATCCAGAAAAATGCATGTAAAACATTTTATAAATTGATTTGCATTTTAATGAGGGAAATAAGTATTTGACCCCTCTGCAAAACATGACTTAGTACTTGGTGGCAAAACCCTTGTTGGCAATCACAGAGGTCAGACGTTTCTTGTAGTTGGCCACCAGGTTTGCACACATCTCAGGAGGGATTTTGTTCCACTCCTCTTTGCAGATCTTCTCCAAGTCATTAAGGTTTCGAGGCTGACGTTTGGCAACTTGAACCTTCAGCTTCCTCCACAGATTTTCTATGGGATTAAGGTCTGGAGACTGGCTAGGCCACTCCAGGACCTTAATGTGCTTCTTCTTGAGCCACTCCTTTGTTGCCTTGGCCGTGTGTTTTGGGTCATTGTCATGCTGGAATACCCATCCACGACCCATTTTCAATGCCCTGGCTGAGGGAAGGAGGTTCTCACACAAGATTTGACGGTACATGGCCCCGTCCATCATCCCTTTGATGCGGTGAAGTTGTCCTGTCCCCTTAGCAGAAAAACACCCCCAAAGCATAATGTTTCCACCTCCATGTTTGACGGTGGGGATGGTGTTCTTGGGGTCATAGGCAGTATTCCTCCTCCTCCAAACACGGCGAGTTGAGTTGATGCCAAAGAGCTCGATTTTGGTCTCATCTGACCACAACACTTTCACCCAGTTCTCCTCTGAATCATTCAGATGTTCATTGGCAAACTTCAGACGGGCCTGTATATGTGCTTTCTTGAGCAGGGGGACCTTGCGGGCGCTGCAGGATTTCAGTCCTTCACGGCGTAGTGTGTTACCAATTGTTTTCTTGGTGACTATGGTCCCAGCTGCCTTGAGATCATTGACAAGATCCTCCCGTGTAGTTCTGGGCTGATTCCTCACCGTTGTCATGATCATTGCAACTCCACGAGGTGAGATCTTGCATGGAGCCCCAGGCCGAGGGAGATTGACAGTTATTTTGTGTTTCTTCCATTTGCGAATAATCGCACCAACTGTTGTTACCTTCTCACCAAGCTGCTTGGCGATGGTCTTGTAGCCCATTCCAGCCTTGTGTAGGTCTACAATCTTGTCCCTGACATCCTTGGAGAGCTCTTTGGTCTTGGCTATGGTGGAGAGTTTGGAATCTGATTGATTGATTGCTTCTGTGGACAGGTGTCTTTTATACAGGTAACAAGCTGAGATTAGGAGCACTCCCTTTAAGAGTGTGCTCCTAATCTCAGCTCGTTACCTGTATAAAAGACACCTGGGAGCCAGAAATCTTTCTGATTGAGAGGGGGTCAAATACTTATTTCCCTCATTAAAATGCAAATCAATTTATAACATTTTTTACATGCGTTTTTCTGGATTTTTTTTGTTGTTATTCTGTCTCTCACTGTTCAAATAAACCTACCATTAAAATTATAGACTGATCATTTCTTTGTCAGTGGGCAAACGTACAAAATCAGCAGGGGATCAAATACTTTTTTCCCTCACTGTATAAGCCTACAAGTGAGAAGACATGAGGACTGTATTGGGTTAAAGTGGTTATAAAAGGGTTCAAGGTCGGTTATTGAACAAAGTGACATCCACAGTCAGTCATGCACGGAAGTCTATACAGGCTACAGATAACATGTGTGTGTTTCTGTGTGTTTGCTAGTATAATACTGTACTTGTATGTCTAAACGCATAAATGTGATGGGTGCAGATGTGTCTTCTAAAAAAAAGTTATGTTTACGCCCTTGACTCCTCTCCACGACCTTTTTGGGTGGGACATGGGGCCAATCAATTTAGATTTCATTGTAATCCATCTGGGAGTTGGGTATCGCTTATTTTCTTTGGATTGTGTGACCCTCCCGAAAATGAATTTGAACCCTCTCCGCCTGCTGTTCCTGGCCTCCTCCCGCCTCCCACAGGACAAACAAAGGCACCCATGAAATATTTAGTGATTGCTTTCTTATAAACATAGGGATTAATTTGTAGCCCATGTAGGGCCTCGACGTTACAAACAAATAATTGAGAACATTCATCTCAATGTAGCAGGACCTTGAGAAAGTTGATGAAAATTAAAGTTCCTGTAGGGTTGTAGAGTTGGCTGACTTGTGTTTTAACTTGTGTTCTTCAACACTTAGTAAAGTCATGAATTGGGGATAAAGTAAACTGTGTAAACCGTAAACCATTGATCTGTTCCAAACCATGTTGATCATATAGTCATCTATTAATCAATAAACGCATATGTATCTTGATTAATTATATTTATTGGCGGTTTTGCCCTTGTGAATTTAGATAGGAACAATGGTGATTTGTCACTATCTTTAGGATAACTTTAAGGAAGCAGATCATTTCCCCTTGAACGATCCTCAGAGGGCAAGTGATGCCAGTCGTAGGCCTCCAGTAGCTCAGTTGGAAGAGCATGGCACTTGCAACGTCAGGGTTGTGGGTTCGATTCCCACGGGGGGCCAGTATGAAAATGTATGCACTCACTAACTGTAAGTCGCTCTGGATAAGAGTGTCTGCTAAATGACTAAAATGTAAATGTAAAATGTACGGCAGGGGGACGGTGCAGATATGTTGCCAACACTGTGATGCTCTTGGTCCAGAGAAGCGCTGACTGAGTGACCCACTGCTCAGGGAGAGACTCAGCGTAATTCAGCCTGTCTTCAAATAATCACCATCTCTTCCTCCTTAGCAATCCCAGAAGATACAGACAGTGAAGTTAGCTGTTTGGCAAAATGCAATGGGATGTTATTTGTGCAGCCAGATTCTAGTGGCCAGTGTGTGGTGGACGTGAAACCCGCCTGTAGCAAGTTGGCTGGAGTATATCGGTGCTGTCACCTTCCCTGAGACCTACAGCGAACTGTCATTCATGGAGTGACAGACCAGTCTCTTGCTCTGTTGGCTTAGATGGTTGGCTTTGAGTGGCGTGCACTGTTGTGAGTTTGAGCATCACTTGGTGCAGAACAGAATGCACTCTATGCATGTTGAGGGCATTTCATTTACTTACTGAATCAACATAAATGATATAAGAAACGTGGGCTAATGTGGCCAATGCACCACAAGGCTGTGTTAGCCTGCTGAGCTAAAGCCAAGGCATTAGCTCAGGGAGCTAACATAAGTCTTCTCATTAAGCAAGGTTACTCATCATCACATGAGCATAGTTCACCTAACCACCTCAGTTACACTAACCAGTAACCAATATTTGATGTATCATTCATATCATGTGGTATGGATTTGTAATGCTTATTATAATATGAGGACGTATTTAGTATTCTTCTGCTTATGAGAATGTCCTGATTTGTTCTAGGAGTGCCCAGCGACTCCCCCAGGCAACTCTGCAATTCTAACCCTGGTAATAGCTTCCCTCATATAAAATAGGGTTTTTCTAAATAGGCTATCCAATTATCTCGCTTTCATTGTTAAAATACAGGCCAATTGTCAATACAAATGGACACTACAGGATTTCAGTTTTTCATTTTCAGAGTGCATTCAGATCATCAGATATTTACTCTCTCTCTTTCTCTCTCCCCCTCTCCGGCTGCTGCAGATCGTTTATGGTCTGGTAGCTTTGACAAAACACAGTCATTTCTCTCATGTCACCGATACCATTAGCGCCGCCTGCAAATGGCTCTCCATCTTTAATGACACTTGTGTTGAATTTACATTCACAAACTTGTCCATCAGTCTGGATAACTCAATGATGAAATGGACGCCGATCCTACACGCTTGGGTTAACAAAGCAATACAAAACACTGCATCGGTGTCCACATAACAACATGACCTTTGTATGAGTAGACAGCACCATGGAGAGAGGAAGGGAAAATAAACATCATGAGGCTACAGTATAATCATGTAACAGTAGCTTTGACTTTGACAAATAAACCAATATTTCCCAGGATGCAACATTTCTCATAACAAATAGGCCTATAATTTAAAGAATGTGGCTCTTGTAAAAGAAAAAATAGGTATTTGTCTCACTCTGGATAAACCCATTGCATCTTTACTCCTAATTACCCTGGAGAAAACACCATGTAATTTCAATTAAGAACTTTTGTTGAAATCATCGGTCGACTTTGAATGACACAAAGTGGGTTCAGCATGGGGCTATAGGCACATATTTTCTTGCTGTTTCACCAGAGGTTGTTGGGAAATGGAAAACAACGGTGGCAGGAAAATCAACCAGGGACGTTGGGACATTGATCCCTGAGATTGAATTGTGAGTTGAGCGGTAGGCTCGAAATGCTTTGATTGCTGGCGAAACAATGTTTGGGACTATGGCTTAGAATGTAGAATAATAACCCTTAATGACTTAGTTCGCAAGGTGAGTGCTTAAGTGTTTGATCAGAACCTTCCAAGTGAGACTGTGTAAGGCCTCACATATATTAATGATATAGGGAGAGAACGTGTTACGATCAAAGTAGATAAGACTTGCATTTGATCCAAAGAGAAGCGAAAAAGCCATATCAAACACTATACAATGCACAATTAGGCATATTTATTTTCCCTAATACTGTTGCTGGTTATTCCTACTTGCTTGCGACTATCCTTATCCTTATCATATCATAATAAGATGATGTGGTATATCATAGTTCATACTTATCTATAATAAGATGCTTAATGTTTGACTTAATTCTTACCAAACATTTTTTTTTTTGTGTGTCAGCAATTAGACATTTTAATTAAGTGTTAAAAAGAAAAGGGTAAAAAAAAGTCAGAGAACCTTTTTAAGCTTACAGTCTGGACTGGAGTCTAAAGACTGGACCATGGTTTGAACGGAGTGGGAGGTACCACCTGCGTAGTCTACGGTGCTGCGCCCCCTAATTGGCCGTAAGGGTCTTTCATGCAAACGAGAAGGGTGTGTCCTGGGCGAGACAACCGCCGCGCGCCTGGGAAGATCTCCTCCTGCTTCAGTGTATCTAGTGAATGCAAACACAACAGCGTGCGTCCTGGGAATTACGACGTTCTAGGAGTGAAATAGTGATTATTTTCAGACTGTTCCCTCTTCGTCGATATTCTTGCTGGAATTTTGGATTATTTCCTTCGGAAATATCAAGCGGAATTAATTTGTGAGAAGGTAAATTCCGTGTTGTCGCCCCTGTGCGGTGTATGTTGCCGACAATCTGTGTCTGCTCCCTCTCTGTATGTTTCATTTGGTTCAAATCGGTCTTCATGCAGACCAGACCAAATGTTGTGGGTTCTGGGTTTTCGGTCTTTGCAAACCGTCTGAACTGAATTTACGAACTAAATGTGGAAAACCTTCAACCCACGACTTTGGCATGACTGCGACGTTTTGGTTTGACATGTCTGAGATATCAATCAAAGAGCTGTCACTCAAGGTGTCAAATTAACATTTGAATGACAAAAACATTGCATTTATTCTAGTGACCGGTTTTTGTAGCTTGCAACCTTTTTAGGCTATATGATAGCCTATTCTATTAGGCTAGTATTTTCCGAGTTGTATAGATCTTATTCTAGGGCACTTGATGTCTTCCCCGATTGATGTTTGTGATTATAATGTATGTACAATTCTTTGTCCAGCTATTCAAGTTTATAGGGTGCGAGGTCGTATGCATCGTTGCCCACAAAGGTGCGTTGCATCATTCTACCCCAAGTCATCAATGTATGTCAATGGGGACAACTTGTCAGGGTTGTCAGTGCATGACAAACAGAATTAACAAAAATATCGAACGCATCAGGGTTGTAATGTTGCCTAGCCTATAAAGTCATCAACTTGAAGGGACATATAACCCTACCTATCATTTTAGTGAGTTGTAGCCAATAATCATTACTTATATTGATGCTTTCAAAGTTGTCATCATATCAGTTCTGAAAAGCTTTGTTCAGGCTGTGTAAATCGTGTAGATTTTCTTCAAAAATCGTATCATGTTATTTTTTTCATGATCTAATCATAGGCCTACCATTTAGAACAATCTTCTCACTTCATTTTTGTAATAAAAATCATGTTTCAATACAGAGGGGGAGTGATAAAAATATATGTTATTACATGACGACCATTGAAAGATTTTCTGCTAAACCCCCGGTTGTCATCGCCTATTATTTTCCCTGAAATCTCTGCCGCGGGACTCGCCTTTTGTCCTAATCCGTTTCCCTCACCGTACTGGTTCACAATCAAAATACCGGATTTAGAGATTAAAATCCAGTCTGGCCATCTGCAGTTGCCTGCGAAAACAGGCTAAATTAGCACGATTTATGCTTTTATTCAAACAAAGCCTTTACGCGATAACAGATTGTATAACATTCGTTTTGGCAGCTATAGGGCAATATCATCTAAATTGCTTGCTCTCTTCAGGTGGTTAATTGCCTTGCGCATAGTCTTTTCCTCAAATCTTTTGTGCGTCTTTCTTTATCATGCTATTATGCCATTGCTTCAAGTCCTCCCTATTTGTATTTGGGAAATAGGCCCATATAAATATTATGCAATTGTAACATGGAAAGACTTGTTACAAGCTCAACAAAGTTCTGTGGAAATGAAGTAGGCAGCAGGCTACTAAATTAATGCTCACTCGCACAGAATTCTGCAGTTGGCAACCTGAAGTGCAATAGAAATGTTATCTATGGACAAAGCTATCTGAAACATTTATGTGCTGTCAAAATTGTATAAGATCTTTAAGGCTTCAATGCACACAATGTATAGGACAGGCTACTGTAATGGACCACACTCCACACTCTGGAGGAGAGAGTGATCACGTGTCAACCCCACGTTTCGCCATCATATCTCACCTCAGTTTAGTCATCATATTTCACCTCAGTTTAGCCATCATATCTCACCTCAGCAGGATGCTGTGTTGGAGCCGGCATACTGATATGTGTGTGTGTTCAGTGTGCGAATTATACCATGTCTCTATTTTTTTCAAGGGACCATCCTATCTGGGCCTAATAGTAAAGGCATTTAATTAAACTGTAAAAATGTGGCATAAACACAACCAGTCATGTTTTCATCTGATTGTCACACAAATCACTTCAGAAAAAGTAGGCTACCTGTGCAAATTCGTCAACTCAAATAATTCCAGCATCCATTTGATTAATGAAAAGAGACATCGTTTTACAAAACACAGTGACATTCGGTGATTTGTCAGTAGGCCTACACTCTTGTAGCCTGAATTAATTAATGTGTCTTGCTGACAAATTGACCTTTTTGTAAAAAGAAAAGTCAAGAAACCTGAAAAGGGACTGAAATACGTGACTGTCCAGGGATGACAAGTGCCAAAAAAATGACAGAGATGTGGGGGTGTTCGTTCAATTTGGAATAAGCTTTAACTTTTATATTTACCACTGTAGCAGTAAATTGCATTATTTAGAGACCCCCTGGCCCCCCTGCATTTAGGGGGGTGCTCATCTTTCATTCAAGGGGGGGTTTAGACCCCCGGCCCCCCTGTAATTCGCACTCTGTGTGTATGTCAATGTAAGCACACTTTCATTTTTTGCATGCATGTGCGTGCATATGTGTTCTCTGTGTGCATGTGTCACGTGTTGCATAACTGATGAAGTCACTGATGCTGTGAATAGGTGGCCTCGCTCTAGGAAGATCACTCCATCATTGCCACAGCATGTAGGTGGA
Organism: Coregonus lavaretus; assembly: GCF_964263955.1. Classification (NCBI taxonomy): domain Eukaryota; kingdom Metazoa; phylum Chordata; class Actinopteri; order Salmoniformes; family Salmonidae; genus Coregonus; species Coregonus lavaretus. The sequence continues at coordinate 24,353,474 of NC_139990.1, forward strand.
CCTACCACACACGTCTTTCCCTCTAGGCCTCTACCCTACACCTCATCGCCATCACAGTATAGCTCAGGTGCCCAAAGCAGTGTGTGTATCAACCAGGCAGTTGATTTGTAGATCAGTGAATCAGTGTTACAAAACGCTGATCTGACTGAACTGAAGCCAGTTTTCTGGTATGCGCTTTGGCTACAGCCTTAATTGCCTATCTGGTAATAAGGAGTTTGGGTTCACAACCTTAAGGGCATCGTTAGCTGGCGCCACAACAAAAGCCTCGGTGTCATTGCATCATCGACCCACATCTCTTTTATATGTTAAAAAAATATATATATAAAGGAAAACGGGCCTAAAAAAATGTTGCCTCACTTAAAATAGAATTCAGATGTGTGAGCTGTCTGTGTTACGTCGATCCCTTTCCCCCTTAGCGGGAGTCGTATATTTAGCGTGTTGGCTTCATTAATTTCAACACCTCTATCTTGCTGGGAATTATTAGTTTTTTTCTTGAGCTATGACACATCTGCTTGTGTATAATGTTTAAATTTATTCATTGGGCTTTTGTTGACATATAATTTCATATCGTTGGACAGTGTTGTGTGTGGCTGGATTTGAGCTGATTTTAAAACATGGCTCCGACAAAGTTTTAAAAACATCAGTACTGCAATGAATGCATTTGCACGTACACAAAGTCTAGGCCTAATCAGCATGGAACCCCTACAGTGTTTGTCTGCGTGGTTTTAAAAGCATTAACATGCACAGTTGTGTCTGCCTGCCTGAATTTCCAGCACACAACTCCAACAGGTTTATCTCAGCTTTCTTGTGAAACCACCCCTCTGTGCTGAGTGCAACAGTCTGCCATATCACCTTAGATATCATAGCTATTGCTGTTTTCATATTGGCACTATCGCGTGTACAGTGTAGTGTATTTCGGCTTGGACATCTACACTTGTGGACATTAGCTCTCTGACACACACAATCTGTCTCCTTGACCACTGAGCTACACTGCCGTCTCCCCGTCCCTCTGCTGTGACTGAGGGTGACACAATGAGAGTGGTGAGGTCATGGCTGGAGAGCCGTAGCACCATGACAGGGGAACTGTCTCTAGCCAGTTTTGAGATGAGGGAATTAGAAGAGCAGGATGTGGGAAGTTCTCAGTGGGAATCTGAGGACGCTTTTGATGAGATTGTGGGGGGAGGGAGTGTGTGTGTGCTTGCATGAGTCTACGTGTGTGTGTTCTTGAGGGTGAAAGAGAGAGCAATGCTTGTGTTGGATTCGATTCATGGTGTGTGTAGCTTGGGTGAGTAGCCAGTGTGTATGTTGTACAAGTGTGGTCACTGACAAGTGAACATATGCCTGTGTGATTGTCATTCCGCCTGATGTGCGGTTGCTTTGTGTGTGTGTGTATCTTTTTGGCCTAATATCTATATCAGTCTGTTACGTATAGTCTGTTGCTCCACTCTGTAGCTCCAGAGGATCTGGAAAAGTTCAATTTCCTCTGTTTGTCATTAGTAATCTCTCCATTCACCAGCCGAGTCGGGTTCTGCTCGCCAGCCCGTGATGGCTACAAATGACCCCACCATCGTAGCTTTTTCCATTTTACCCAAAGATTGTGTCCCGCTCACTGATGGGCCCGCAGATGCTGAAGCACCCTGGGAAATGGGCCATTTTGTCGAGGGTGTGATTTTTTTTTATTTCCTGGCTGTCGCTGTCCAGATGTTGGCTGCTGAATTATGTGTCGCCGGTGGAGAGGTCCTCAAAGGTCCGTTGCTCCTAATGCCCCCAGAAATAATGAGCGCTGAAATAGCCTTCCCCTCAGGTGCCTCTAGTCTCTGCTCCTCTTTCCTTCTCTTACTTCATGGTTTCTCCTCTCTTAGTCTCCTTTCCTCTCTTCTCTAATGATGGGGGGAAATTGATACAGTTACAGTGCCTTCAGAAAGTATTCATACCCCTTGACTTATTCCACATTATGTTGTTACAGCCTGAATTCAAAATTGATTAAATCTTGTTAAAAATCGTACCCATCTTCACACAATACCCCATAATGACAGTGAAAACATGCTTTTAGAAATGTTTGCACATTTATTGAAAATGAAATACAGAAATATCTCATTTACATACAGTACCAGTCAAAAGTTTGGATGCACCTACTCATTCAAGGGTTTTTCTTTATTTGTACTATTTTCTACATTGTAGAATAATAGTGAAGACATCGAAACTATGAAATAACACATATGGAATCATGTAGTAACCAACAAAAAGTGTTAAACAAATCAAAATATATTTTATATTTGAGATTCTTCAAAGTAGCCACCCTTTGCCTTGATGACAGCTTTGCACACTCTTGGCATTCTCTCAACCAGCTTCACCTGGAATGCTTTTCCAACAGTCTTGAAGGAGTTCCCACATATGCTGAGTCCAACTCATCCCAAACCATCTCAATTGGGTTGAGGTCAGGTGATTGTGGAGGCCAGGTCATCTAATGCAGCACTCCATCACTCTCCTTCTTGGTCAAATAGCCCTTACACAGCCTGGAGGTGTGTTGGATAATTGTCCTGTTGAAAAACAAATGGTAGTCCCACTAAGCTCAAACCAGATGGGATGGCGTATCGCTGCAGAATGCTGTGGTAGCCATGCTGGTTAAGTGTGCCTTGAAATCTAAATAACTGACAGTGTCACCAGCAAAGCACCATCACACCACCTCCTCCATGCTTCATGTTGGGAACCACACATGCGGAGATCATCCATTCACCTACTCTGCATCTCACAAAGACACAGCGGTTGGAACCAAAAATCTCAAATTTGGACTCATCAGACCAAAGGACAGATTTCCACCAGTCTAATGTCCATTGCTCGTGTTTCTTGGCCCAAGCAAGTCTCTTCTTCTTATTGGTTTCCTTTTATTAGTGGTTTCTTTGCAGCAATTCGACCATGAATGCCTGATTCACACAGTCTCCTCTGAACAGTTGACGTTGAGATGTTACTTGAACTTACTTGTTACTTGAACTCTGTGAAGTATTTATTTGGGCTGCAATTTCTGAGGCTGGTAACTCTAATGAACTTATCCCCTGCAGCAGAGGTAACTCTGGGTCTTCCTTTCCTGTAGTGGTCCTCATGAGAGCCAGTTTCATCATAGCGCTTGATGGTTTTTGCAACTGCACTTGAAGAAACTTTCAAAGTTCTTGAAATGTTCCGTATTGACTGACCTTCATGTCTTAAAGTAATGATGGACTGTCGTTTCTCTTTGCTTATTTGAGCTGTTCTTACCATAATATGGACTTGGTCTTTTATCAAATAGGGCTATCTTCTGTATACCACCCCTACCTTGTCACAACACAACTGTTTGGCTCAAACGCATTAAGAAGGAAAGAAATTCCACAAATTAACTTTTAACAAGGCACACCTGTTAAATGAAATGCATTCCATACCTCATGAAGCTGGTTGAGAGAATGCCAAGAGTGTGCAAAGTTGTCATCAAGGCAAAGGGTGGCCACTTTTAAGAATCTGAAATATATTTTAATTTGTTTAACACTTTTTTGGTTACTACATGATTCCATATGTGTTATTTCATAGTTTTGATGTCTTCACTATTATTCTACAATGTAGAAAATAGTAAAAATAACTGTAATAGTAATTGACTGGTATGGTAAGTATTCACACCCCTGAGTCAATACTTTGTAGAATCACCATTGATGGCGATTACAGCTTTGAGTCATCTTGGGTATATCTGTATCAGCTTTGCAAATCTGGATTTGGGGATTTTCTCCCATTCTTCTTTGCAGATTTTCTCAAGCTATGTTAGATGGGGAGCGGTGGTGAACAGCAATCTTTGAGTCTTGGGATTCATATATGGGCTTTGGCTGGGCCACTCAAGGACATTCACATTCTTGTTCTGAAGCCATTCCAGCATTGCTTTGGCTGTTTGCTTGGGGTCATTGTCCTGTTGGAATGTAAATCTTCGCCCCAGTCTAAGGTCGTTTGCACTCTGAAGCAGGTTTTCATCAAGGATTTGCCTGTGTTTGGTTCCATTCATTGTTACCTCTCTTACCAGTCTCCCAGTCCCTGCCGCTGAAAAGCATCCCCATAGCATGATGCTGCCCCCACCATGTTTCACAGTAGGGATGGTGTTAGACAGGTGATGAGCTTGTGCCTGGTTTTCTCCTGACAGCGCGTTGCATTCAGGCCAAAGAGTAAAATGTTTGTCTCATCAGACCACAGAATCTTTTGCCTTATGCTATCAGAATCTTTCACGTGCCTTTTTGCAAACTCCAGGCGTGCTGTTATGTGCCTTTTTCTCAGGAGTGGTTTTCGTCTGGCCACTCTCCCATAAAGCCCAGATTGGTGAAGTGCTGTAGAGACAGTTGTCCTTTTGACAGGTTCTTCCATCTCAGCCAAGGAACTCTGTAGTTCTGTCAGAGTGGTCAAATGGTTCTTGTTCACTTCCCTGACCAAGGTCCTTCTTGTCCGGTTGCTCAGTTTGGTCGGACGGCCAGCTCTAGACAGAGTCTGGGTAGTTCCATATTTCTTCAATTTCCCAATGATGGAGACCACTGTGCTCTTGGTAATTTCAACACTCTAGAAATGGTTTTATACCCATCCCCAGATATATGCCTCATCACGTTTCTATCTCGGAGATCTACGGACAGTTCCTTGGAAGTAATGATATAGTTTCTGCTCTGACGTGCACTGTCAACTGTGGGACCTTATCTAGACAGGTGTTTCTTTCTAAATCATGTCCAAAGTATTGGATTTGGCCACAGGTGGACCCCAATCAAGTTGTAGTGACATCTCAAGGATGAGCAAAGGAATTTGGATGCACCTGAACTCAACTTGGAGTGTAATAGCAAAGGGATGTGAATACTGTACTTCATTTTCAATACATTTGCAAAAATGTCTAACAACATTTTCACTTACACCTTATGGGGTATTGTGTGTAGATGGGTAAGAAAAAAAAATATTTAAACAAATTTGAATTCAGGCTGTAACACAACACAATGTGGAATAAGTCAAGGGGTATGAATAGTTTCTGAAGGCATATTGCAATATTATTTTGGATAGTATTATATTGATACTTTGACTCCAAGTACCGATTTTGTAAAATATATAAAAAAATTTTTTTTGCTAGGTAGCTTTAGATAGCGCTAGTCGGCTGTACCTGCGCTAAAACAGCTGTATTTTTCATCCTAAAGCTTGTTCGCCATCTTTTTAAATAGTGTTCCAACATGTTTTCTGTGACTGATCAAAACACATTTTCTCATGCTCTCTGCAGCAGACATGTAGTGAGCAATATGCTTTGGAACATAAAATTGTAATTAAATCGCAGTATCGAATCGCAATACATATCGAGTATCGTGAAATCGAGAATTCCGTTATTTCCCAGCCCTACTCTTCTCACCCATATACTTTCATCTCTCTCCTCTCTTCGCCTCATATCTTCTTATTTTCTCCTCTTCTCATCTTTTCTTCTCTCTTGTACCTCCAGCTTTTCAAACTTTCTCCCACATATTCCTCACCTTTTCACTCTCCTATTGCCCTGTTATTGGTTATATCCACACAGTTTCATAAAACTATTTTTATTGCATTTCGTGGGAGGAACATAAAGCCAGGTCTTCATGGTGTTTTGCTTTTTTAGGCCTGCATTTGGTAAGAGACTATGTTGAGGCGAGGTGATAGTTTGCCCAATTCGGCAGCAACGGATCTCTATTATGCCCAGTGTGAAGTCATGTCTGAGTATATAAATAACATGAAGCAATTGCCTCCTGTACAAATGAAGGATCTGTGAAATGCTGTAGCAGTCGTCATTGTCAGGGGGATTTTGGTTGACGCCTCGTGTTGTAGCTCAGCAGTAATCCCAGCATGCCCGTGTAGACTCCCCATGATCCTCCCTGCTGCTTCTGATTAAAACATTTCAGCAAATCTATTGGACTCCTTTCACAGTTTCCAACTCAGTAGCTAGCTTTGGCCTAGCTTTGGCCTAATGTCACAATCCATGAACCCAGCGCACTCTCCCCAAATGACTTAATTGTCAACACATCCCCTCCATACAAGCTCTTATTTGCTGAGCTCCTTTAAAAAACGTCCGACTTTTAAAGCTGGGTCCAGGTTTTCATTATGAATGGGGTTCAAAGGGGCTTGGGGTTGCTTGTGCCAAATTATTGCTATCCCATTCACTTAATGATAGCGCATGTCTTTCCTCCTTCATTGATTAGCTGTTGGCAAATAAAATGGCTGAAGAGTCCTTTCTGCGGCTGGCCTGCTTCAAAGGGAGATTGGGGGGGGGGTAGTTAAATCAGGTTTATGGTTGATAGTGTCTGATGATATGCAGCACAGAGACTGTTTTATGAGCTTGTTTTGTGAGGCGTGGAGATAAAACAAGACATTGCGTGGAGGAAGGCATATTCTGTAGGGGTGTTTTTATTCTGTGAATGCCCTGTCACTATGCTGGTACTTGCTTAAAGCTGCAATATGTAACTTTTTGTGTGACCCGACCCAAATTCACATAGAAATGTGTGGTATAGATCTGTCAATCTCGTTTGAAAGCATGTCTAAGAAGCGGTAGATCTGTTCTATGTGTGCTATTTCTATACTTCCCATTCTTAAGTTTTGCTTTTGCATCTTTTACTTTTGGTTTTGTACACCAGCTGAAAATACAATATTTTAGGTTATGGAAAATATATTTCACAGCGGTTTAGATGGTACAATGATTCTCTACACTATACTTGCTTTTTTTTGTCACATAAGCTGAAATTAGACAACTATTAGAAGTTTAGTAACCAGGAAATGGCAGAGCAATTTCTGCATAGTGCATCTTTAAAAATAATTTGCACTGAGATTTGCAGATGCAGGCTGCAAGAGTTATCAACTTCTTGCGTGCCCTCTTTTTTCCACTTTCTTGTCCTGCTTTGTTTTGTTTTTTTTCTTGCCTCATCGCTTGTTTGCTCTCTTGCTTGCTTGAAGGTGAAGAGCAGGTGCTGGCAAACACAACAGTCAAAACTCCTTAGCGCAAGCGTTCCAGGAATGTTAACATAGAAGAAAGTGAAGGGAGGGGGGATTCTTTGGGAAGAAAATTCCCGCAGAATTCCGAAGTGTGCCAAAATGGGTCTGTTCGACAGAGGGGAGGGGGAAGAGAGATGGAGGAGAAGAGTGAACGAGAAAGGGGGAGGAAGAGAGGGAAAGTGAGAGAGGGAGTGAGGAGAGGCAGGGGAGGAGCCACGCTGAAGATCTTTAACTTTGTCCCAGTCCGATGAGGATTGAGAGAAGTCCAAAAAAGGAGATGAAAGCGCTTTCCAAAACGTACAGCTGCAAGCTGTCTCTTCCAAGCACTTAAAAACGTTGCTTGGCTTTGTGCAACACATGGAGCTGGGTGAAAAAGCTGGTCTCTGTAAGTGTTCCAAGGCCTCTCTATGGCAATTAATGGAACAATAATTACAGTAGCGCGGTTAGACAACAGAGAAATTGATTATTTGGTGTGGCTAAATTGCCGACTGTCATTTTCAAAATGATTTCTGTAATCAGGTTGAGAGATGAAATGAGGCAGAAAATGGAAGGAACCAGATATTGGATTTCAGAGCTGTTTAGTGGGTTTCATATTCATTCATTGCTCCCCTATCTCCTCTATCCTTACCAGCATGGGTTGCACATCACCTCAAAGACTGTTTCATTCGCTGGTCCACCTTCAGTCTATCTAGCTTTAGCAAACAATAACGTCACCAGTAAGAGATGGAACGCCTTGCGACTGGAAGGACAGGAAGCAGGTGACAGAGATGGAGTGTTCCATGTCCTCTCTCTCCCCCTTTCTCAACCCTCTTGCTCTCTCGCTAACCTCCCCCCTTTCTCTCTCTAACTCAGGCTGGACCAGAACCAAACATCTGGTTTGTCTCTTAGGACTTGGTGATGTGGGCTGTGGGGGTTATATGCGGAGGGAGGGGACTGAATGGTGTTCAGGCTTCAGATTGGAAAAAGGGGCTATTTTTAAACCTGGGAGTGTGTGAAGGGGGACAAAGGTCAGGGGGTACAGAAAGGTTGCAAGGGGTGTTTAAGCACTGCCTGTCCCCAAACCCCCCTCCTAAACTATTTTCCCCTGTGTCCTTTTGACCACTTGATCAACAGGCCTAGTTCATGTTTGGGAAAAGATGAAGAGAAATAGCCAAGGCGAGAAAGAGATGTATAGGAGAGTTTGTCAGTGTCAGAGGTGTACTGACGGACAAAGGGAGGCTCATTCTGTGAGAAAAATGATGCAAAGCAGGGAGAGGGATTTTGCTAGCTCTGGATTTCAAGGATTGTAAACATCATTGCCGCTCTTTCACCTGGAAGCAGCTTGTCGGTCTCAGACCAATAGTACATTTTATCTGGCTGGAGTTATATAATGATCAGCAATGAGCTTTGAGTCATAAGCGTTAATGAGTGTAGGACCAACAAGTACAGCAAAATCAGCATTCCTTGAATTTCAATGGGCAAGGTGCTGCAGACAGACACAACCTGTTTAATGGTGTTTGTCTGCATGCGCAAATTGATGATGGTAATGTGGTGATTGACCTAATGTTTTTAACTGCACAGTATTCCCTAAATATCTATCTCTTGCTCTGTGATGTCACCCCTCTGGGCCTGCCTGCAGTGAATAATGGGTAGATCATATCAGTAGAAGGGAAACCATTGAATAGAGGGCTAGATTGACAGCGAGAGAGAGAGGGAAAGAGAGCTTTGAGGGAGAAATAAAGAGGGAAGGAAGGACTTTGTTTGTTTTTGGTCTTCTTAAGAGAGTGTATTCAGAATAAACTCTCACCTTTTACTATGCCAGAAAGTTGGCAGATTCAAAGTCTTTGCGTGTGGCACCTTTAATAAAATGTATCATCTTTTAAAATTGTACGTAGGGTGCATCCAGGAAATCATTTGAGCAAAGATAAATATTACCCACATCACAAGGGGCACTAAAAGGCCATAAAAACGAACTAACCTTGGGAATAGGGAAATGCAACAGGCAATCAAACATTAACACTTTTCTGGTTCGGTGAATGCTCTTTGGAGTGTCAAGGTGGGTATGGCAGTTACAACGTCGGGTTTAGCCCCATCAGCCATTGTCAAGTTTATTTTTATTTTTTACAAAATGTTAATGACAAGTCAAATGTCTTTTTGGAAAAGAATTTGCCTATGTGGTCCTCTGTAGCTCAGCTGGTAGAGCACGGCGCTTGTAACGCCAAGGTAGTGGGTTCGATCCCCGGGACCACGCATACACAAAAAAAAAAAAAATGTATGCACGCATGACTGTAAGTCGCTTTGGATAAAAGCGTCTGCTAAATGGCATATTATTATTATAATATTATTATTAAATTGCGACAGAATACACTTAGTACTACTTCTACAACTAATTATTTGTATTAAGTTCACTTCAGTCAGAAAGTGGTTCCAGACATGCAACTTATCATTTTGCCTGGCTCTAATGAAAACGGTGGTCCAAATCATGGCTCCATCCTTCCATTCACGGCGCATAATGTTCTTAATTAACAGTTAGTGCTAACGTCTGCCTCTTTCCATACACTTTCGGCTGTTCCGAGTCACTGGGGTAGATGGCTGTATTGGTTTAGCAGAGCTTTGATTTCCCTGCCAGTATGAAAATCAGTGTTCGGCGGGGCCAGCTTCTTTATGGCCTAGATTAGCATGATAATGTCAGAGTAGCGGGAGTAGCTAATCAGATTCTCGTAGTGCTCGTGCAGCTATTATCATACGAAACACACCATTAGTGGGGAATGATTTTCCCGGCAATCCCTCACCCTTCAATTATTTTAACTAGCTTCTTGGAAAGATGTGCCAGAAATGGGAAACAGTGCGGGGTAAGCCGAAATGGAGAGCATAATATGGAGGACTGCCTCAAACCACTATATGCTGTTACCCACTGTGTTTTTCTATTACTCTTAACCTCTATGGAGGCTGGTCGCTCAGGAGCACGTGGAGTGGGTCTGGGTTCATGTTTGTCTGACTGAAGTGAGTCTGGTTTGGCCTAAAGTGAACCAGAATGGACAATACTCTACAGTGGCTTGTTCTTCTTGTCTCATTCCTTAATCTGCACTGATCTGAAAAGCAAAACGAGTCGAGGAGATTAAGCCATTTTAGACTATTGAGATACAACCATGGCGTCAGATGTGACTTTAAAAAGCTCAGGTTTCTAGAACCAATCTGGTATTGGCCAAGTTAGTTTGATAGAGACTGTGATGTCCAGATATGAGTTTAGATGGCCTGAAAGGACAAAGCTGACCTCTAATCTGACATGTTCGGGAAAGATTACAACATACTTTAAGTGTCTTCTGTTGACTGATGGAGAAGAGTCACTTTGATTCCTTTCTGAGCAAGTTGTCAAGCCAGTCTGATTGTGCTGCTCTGCTCTGACACACTAGCCAACCACACACACAAGAGAAAAATCACTTTCCCCCATAGGACATCCACACCGTGCCGGGTCACCTAGGTCATGGGGCAAGGAGGGGGGACGAGTGATCGGTACGTGGCCCAAATGGAATGTCGACATTTTATCCACGTCCCACAGTGTTTTCCAAAACATGCAAGAGGGTCTTCCTTGGCTCCCGCTTTGGTTTAGACGATATCAAGCAATATTTGATCGAAACTCCTTTTGGTGTGCAAACAGTTCTGATACACTTACGGGCAATGTTACTCTGTAACTGCGGTAGGAGCTCACTCCCCTGGTTTGTAACTGTCCCTATTAGTGCCGCAAGGTATACTGAAACTTTGGTACTTTTTCGATACAAGAAAACCCCTGGTTTGGTACCAGAATTTTTGTTACGTTCGGTACTTCTGTCAAATGTGTCTCACGTGATTGAGAGGATCAGGTCTGTCTACCAGCGCAGCAAAGTGCCTGCTCAACTTACTCATTCATTGCTAGAGCTGTCTGGCTGCATTGTTAGCTCCTCTCATGCTGCACATAAGTTAACACACTTGAATAATGCAACACAGCATGTTGAAACTGTTCATTACTGTTCGCAAAACAATGTCCATAGAACACTTACATTGCAAGACGATACCTGTAGCTTCCAACTTTAATTGTAGGCTAGCTTTCCTTGCTAGCTTACAGCTGAATTCACTACCCTAGTACTTTGTTTGTGATACCATAATGCAAAATATGCATATTTCAAAGCTGATTGTCACCAAAAATTTTAATTCGCTACGTCTCCCTACCCACCAAAAATGAATTCACTTCCCTCGCCGCCCGTCTGATTTCTACTAGATTCCATAGCCACAAAGTCAGATTCCGCAGCCACATTCTGCCTTGTGAACGACATCATTACTTTCTTAAAGAGACAGCACACACTTTTATAAAAGAAGAGATTGCTTCTTCTATGCAAATGTTGTTGATCAGTACAACATTTTTTACATAAAAATGTTCAAATGTAGTGATATTGAACTCAAGAGATGCCCAACGATTGAACAGAGCAGTAGCTGAGTTTCTGTCTGGATCAAGTGTCATTCTGTGACTTTGGCTAATATGTCTTCTTTTTTAGTTGTGGTATCATTTTGGTATTGAGTATTGTAAATTATATAGAGTATTGTGATAATAAACCTAGTATTGGCATCAAAGTCAAAATTCTGGTATCATGACAACACTAGGGACTATGGGGCCCATTTCTGTCCGGAGGCGCTTGTCTGGCCCATGAGTCAACTGTGTGGGTTTATCGTCTGGCCCTGACGTCTCTTTGATGTCTCTCTCTCTCTCTCTCTCTCTCTCTCTCTCTCCTTTTCTGCCTCTTTCTAGCTTCTCTGTTCTCTCAAGGCTTTTCTCTCTCACTCTATCTTCCATATTCTCTCTTTGCTTGTTTTTTTCTTTCTCGCTCTCACTCGCTCTGTTTCTCTCTCCCCTTTTCTCTCTCTCTCTCTCTTTCTCTCTCTCTCTCTCTCAACATTCAATTTCAATTTAAGGGGCTTTATTGGCATGGGAAACATATGTTTACATTGCCAAAGCAAGTGAAATAGATAATAAACAAAAGTGAAATAAACAATACAAAATTAACAGTAAACATTACACTCACAAAAGTTCCAAAAGAATAAAGACATTTCAAGTGACATGTCTATATACAGTGTTGTAATGATGTGCAAATAGTTAAAGTGCATAAGGGAAAATAAATAAACATAAATGTAGGTTGTATTTACAATGGTGTTTGTTCTTCACTGGTTGCCCTTTTCTTGTGGCAACAGGTCACAAATCTTGCTGTTGTGATTGCACACTGTTGTATTTCACCATCAGTCACAGTGGTCAGGTATTCTGCCACTGTGTACTCTCTCTCTCTCTCTCTCTCTCGGGGCATACCTAGGTCAACTCTTGTCTAGGCAAGAGGAGGTTGGCATGTTGAAGAGCCTCTATGTCTCTAGTCAGGTGTTAGATTGGGCTGGTGGTGAGGGAGGTGGATTGAGTTCACATGAAGCAGGGCTACGCTGTTCATTATCTCACAGTCCTTTGGGATGGGGTGAAAAAGCGTCTGTAGAAGTCCTTCAGTCAAGCATGGTCAAGGCAATGGTCAAGGCAATATATATATATATATATATATATATATATATATACATACATACATACATACATACATACATACATACATACATACATACATACATACATACATACATACATACATACATACAGTGGGGAGAACAAGTATTTGATACACTGCCGATTTTGCAGGTTTTCCTACTTACAAAGCATGTAGAGGTCTGTAATTTTTATCATAGGTACACTTCACTTCAGGGATGTAGCTCAGTTGGTAGAGCATGGCGTTTGCAACGCCAGGGTTGTGGGTTCGCTTCCCACGTGGGACCAGTATGAAAAAAAAAAAAAAATAATAATAATAATAATGTATGCACTCACTAACTGTAAGTCGCTCTGGATAAGAGCGTCTGCTAAAATGAAAAAAAAAAAAAAACTGTGAGACATTTTATTGCATGACATAAGTATTTAATCACCTACCAACCAGTAAGAATTCCGGCTCTCACATACCTGTTAGTTTTTCTTTAAGAAGCCCTCCTGTTCTCCACTCAGACTAAAAATGTAAATGTAAATTACCTGTATTAACTGCACCTGTTTGAACTCGTTACCTGTATAAAAGACACCTGTCCACACACTCAATCAAACAGACTCCAACCTCTCCACAATGGCCAAGACCAGAGAGCTGTGTAAGGACATCAGGGATACAATTGTAGACCTGCACAAGGCTGGGATGGGCTACAGGACAATAGGCAAGCAGCTTGGTGAGAAGGCAACAACTGTTGGCGCAATTATTAGAAAATGGAAGAAGTTCAAGATGACGGTCAATCACCCTCGGTCTGGGGCTCCGTGCAAGATCTCACCTCATGGGGCATCAATGATCATGAGGAAGGTGAGGGATCAGCCCAGAACTACACGGCAGGACCTGGTCAATGACCTGAAGAGAGCTGGGACCACAGTCTCAAAGAAAACCATTAGTAACACACTACGCCGTCATGGATTAAAATCCTGCAGCGCACGCAAGGTCCCCTTGCTCAAGCCAGCGCATGTCCAGGCCCGTCTGAAGTTTGCCAATGACCATCTGGATGATCCAGAGGAGGAATGGGAGAAGGTCATGTGGTCTGATGAGACAAAAATAGAGCATTTTGGTCTAAACTCCACTCGCCGTGTTTGGAGGAAGAAGAAGGATGAGTACAACGCCAAGAACACCATCCCAACCGTGAAGCATGGAGGTGGAAACATCATTCTTTGGGGACGCTTTTCTGCAAAGGGGACAGGACGACTGCACCGTATTGAGGGGAGGATGGATGGGGCCATGTATCGCAAGATCTTGGCCAACAACCTTCTTCCCTCAGTAAGAGCATTGGGTCGTGGCTGGGTCTTCCAGCATGACAACGACCCGAAACACACAGCCAGGGCAACTAAGGAGTGGCTCCGTAAGAAGCATCTCAAGGTCCTGGAGTGGCCTAGCCAGTCTCCAGACCTGAACCCAATAGAACATCTTTGGAGGGAGCTGAAAGTCCATATTGCCCAGCGACAGCCCCGAAACCTGAAGGATCTGGAGAAGGTCTGTATGGAGGAGTGAGCCAAAATCCCTGCTGCAGTGTGCAAACCTGGTCAAGACCTACAGGAAACGTATGATCTCTGTAATTGCAAACAAAGGTTTCTGTACCAAATATTAAGTTCTGCTTTTCTGATGTATCAAATACTTTTGTCATGCAATAAAATGCAAATTAATTAAAAATCATACAATGTGATTTTCTGGATTTTTGTTTTAGATTCCGTCTCTCACAGTTGAAGTGTACCTATGATAAAAATTACAGACCTCTACATGCTTTGTAAGTAGGAAAACCTGCAAAATCGGCAGTGTATCAAATACTTGTTCTCCCCACTGTGTGTGTATATATATATATATATATATATATATATATATATATATATATATACACACACACACACACACACACACACACACACACACACACACACACTCACATACAGTGAAGGAAAAAAGTATTTGATCCCCTGCTGATTTTTTTACGATTGCCCACTGACAAAGACATGATCAGTCTAATTTTAATGGTAGGTTTATTTGAACAGTGAGAGACAGAATAACAACAAAAAAATCCAGAAAAACACATGTCAAAAATGTTATAAATTGATTTGCCTATTAATGAGGGAAATAAGTATTTGACCCCTCTGCAAAACATGACTTAGTACTTGGTGGCAAAACCCTTGTTGGCAATCACAGAGGTCAGACGTTTCTTGTAGTTGGCCACCAGGTTTGCACACATCTCAGGAGGGATGTTGTTCCACTCCTCTTTGCAGATCTTCTCCAAGTCATTAAGGTTTCGAGGCTGACGTTTGGCAACTCGAACCTTCAGCTCCCTCCACATATTTTCTATGGGATTAAGGTCTGGAGACTGGCTAGGCCACTCCAGGACCTTAATGTGCTTCTTCTCGAGACACTCCTTTGTTGCCTTGGCTGTGTGTTTGGGGTCATTGTCATGCTGGAATACCCATCCACGACCCATTTTCAATGCCCTGGCTGAGGGAAGGAGGTTCTCCTCCAAGATTTGACGGTACATGGCCCCGTCCATCGTCCCTTTGATGCGGTGAAGTTGTCCTGTCCCCTTAGCAGAAAAACACCCCCAAAGCATAATGTTTCCACCTCCATGTTTGACGGTGGGGATGGTGTTCTTGGGGTCATAGGCAGCATTCCTCCTCCTCCAAACACAGCGAGTTGAGTTGATGCCAAAGAGCTCCATTTTGGTCTCATCTGACCACAACACTTTCACCCAGTTCTCCTCTGAATCATTCAGATGATCATTGGCAAACTTCAGACGGCCCTGTATATGTGCTTTCTTGAGCAGGGGGACCTTGCGGGCGCTGCAGGATTTCAGTCCTTCACGGCGTAGTGTGTTACCAATTGTTTTCTTGGTGACTATGGTCCCAGCTGCCTTGAGATCATTGACAAGATCCTCCCGTGTAGTTCTGGGCTGATTCCTCACCGTTCTCATGATCATTGCAACTCCACGAGGTGAGATCTTGCATGGAGCCCCAGGCCGAGGGAGATTGACAGTTATTTTGTGTTTCTTCCATTTGCGAAAAATCGCACCAACTGTTGTCACCTTCTCACCAAGCTGCTTGGCGATGGTCTTGTAGCCCATTCCAGCCTTGTGTAGGTCTACAATCTTGTCCCTGACATCCTTGGAGAGCTCTTTAGTCTTGGCCATGGTGGAGAGTTTGGAATCTGATTGATTGATTGCTTCTGTGGACAGGTGTCTTTTATACATGTAACAAACTGAGATTAGGAGCACTCCCTTCAAGAGTGTGCTCCTAATCTCAGCTCGTTACCTATATAAAAGACACCTGGGAGTCAGAAATCTTTCTGATTGAGAGGGGGTCAAATACTTATTTCCCTCATTGAAATGCAAATCAATTTCTAACATTTTTGACATGCGTTTTTCTGGATTTATTTGTTGTTATTCTGTCTCTCACTGTTCAAATAAACCTACCATAAAAATTATAGACTGATCATTTCTTTGTCAGTGGGCAAATGTACAAAATCAGCGGGGATCAAATACTTTTTTCCCTCACTATACACATACAGTACCAGTCAAAAGTTTGGACACCTACTCATTCCAGGGTTTTTCTTTATTTTTACAATTTTCTACATTGTAGAGTAATAGTGAAGACATCAAAACTACGAAATAACACATATGGAATCATGTAGTAACCAAAAAAGTGTTAAACAAATCAAAATATATTTTACGACAGTCCATAATTACTTTAAGACATGAAGGTCAGTAAATACGGAAAATTGACTTACTTGAACTCTGTGAAGCATTTATTTGGGCTGCAATTTCTGAGGCTGGTAACTCTAATGAACTTATCCTCTGCAGCAGAGGTAACACTGGGTCTTCCATTCCTGTGGCGGTCCTCATGAGAGCCAGTTTCATCAAAGCGCTTGATGGTTTTTGCAACTGCACCATATTGACTGACCTTCATGTCTTAAAGTAATGATGGACTGTCGTTTCCCTTTGCTTATTTGAGCTGTTCTTGCCATAATATAGACTTGGTATTTTACAAAATAGGGCTATCTTCTGTGTACCCACCCACCCTTGTCACAAAACAATTGATTGGCTCAAACGCATTTTAACAAGGCACACCTGTTAATTGAAATGCATTCCAGGTGACTACCTCATGAAGCTGGTTGAGAGAATGCCAAGAGTGTGCAAAGCTGTCATCAAGGCAAAGGGTGGCTATTTGTAGAATCTCAAATATAAATTGTATCATGTAGCTGATGATGAAATTCAGAGATAAGGTCAACTGCAACCTTTTCCTGGCCTCTGGAACTCGAATTGTGCATTTTCTAACCTATTCTATCTGTTCGAGAGGTATAAAGCTCGTTTCCCCAATAGAAGTAGCCTATTATCAGGTCATTTTGTAGTTTTCTCAAATAAAATGGGTTTGAAGTTTGATTTTCCAAGATAAACAGGAATTTTCCTCACTTTGCGGGTATTGAATGGGACCCACAGACATGTACTGTATCTTGAACATCCTTTCAAATGTTACATTTAAGGCCGTCTCATTATTTGGTCGTCTGTAGCTTTGTGTAGGGTTACTAGTCTGAAGTCTTATTGGTTTCTGCAGAACACTCTACACTAAGACCATTAGGGTCTTGTAGGGACACAGATGGTTGACTATTCCTTTTCTCCAAGGTGATGTAGGAAATCATCCATGGATACCCTGTCTTTCTCCACCCCCAAGGTCAGCATCCGTTTGATTAATCGCTCATTCCCTAATGGGGACGTCTTAGCTATTCGTCATCCTGGATCAAGCACCGGGAGACTGGATCAGGGTTGGGAATTAGAAGCAGGAATCCTGATTGTCACAAGTAGGCCTACTCCTTGTACTCTCGGCTCTATTGAATGAAGAGTATGTTTAAATGCACAATTATGTTTTACGGTTTCTTTCATGATTTCAATATGTTCCCTTAAGAAGTTTCCCTTTATTAGGAAGATGTTTATGGACTTCATAGCTGC
This sequence comes from Coregonus lavaretus, assembly GCF_964263955.1. Classification (NCBI taxonomy): domain Eukaryota; kingdom Metazoa; phylum Chordata; class Actinopteri; order Salmoniformes; family Salmonidae; genus Coregonus; species Coregonus lavaretus. Next base: position 24,370,982 of record NC_139990.1, read on the forward strand.
AAGTGCTAGTGAAAATAATAGCTTTGGTTGGAGTGACATGTCTCACCACTTACTGGTGTTCCAAGAAGCATTGTTGGTTTTGTTTCCTATTCCTTTTGAGATCCCACTCTCTGATCTAAAATATACAGTGGACTCTGATGCTTCTGGTCTTGTCTAAACTAAAACAGATTAAGCATTACATCTTTTCATATTTTTGTCTGTGTTTGTGTTATTCATATTTGAGTATCGTTTTTTTTCCATCACTATTTGTCCCATTCAAAGCATAAGTCCATGAGTGATTTGTGTTGAAATAGGAGAGGTTGCTGAAAAGAATGTGAGATAAGCTTGAGAAAATAAAGCTTTTATTAGAGACTTGGACCTTATGAGGATTCACCCCGTGAGAAGCAGAGAAAATAGCCAACTAATTGGAAGAAGAAATTCCAATTCCAGCTTTATTTTAATGTTCATGAAATAATTAGCCATTATATTTGGCTTTGTAGCAATCATAATCTTCAAGTATTTAATTAAAAAGGTTTGTCAAAGACATTCAAACTTGGTCCACAGAAATCTCTAATTTATTCTTCACTGTTCTGTTCTTTTAGACTGTAATCCCACCCATTGTTGCACACATTTTTTTGGCAAACATCTGACTAGTCCTAGAGTGTTATGAGTAGACAATTCGGTCACGACCCAGATATGAAATGCTCTTAAATGCCGGACCCGCTTGGCTGTCCTCCTGCCCAGTCTGCCTACAGCAAAACGTGATTTGGTTGTATAGCGAGGGAGGATGGGTTGGGTTTCGAGATTAATCATATTTTAGTTTTCTGTGCTGATCTGAACCACAATGGGCACACTTAGGACCCAGAACAAGGGCCGGATTCAGTTAAACTAGAAACGTCCTGCCCCAGGCTATTTCCCAATGACAGGTCCTTTGTTGACGGGCGAGCTACTTTTGGAGGGAAACAAGAAACCCCCTCCTTACAAGGTAACAAGCCATGACAGAGGAGAAATGGTTTATTTGGAAAAGGGTTTAAATCGACCTAGGAACAGATTTAAGGGGAAAAACAAGTACTTTGTGGATGTGGTAATAGGATTCCTAAAGTCATGACCATAGGTCATTTCTCCTGCTAAAGGTTTTCTGTGTCTCCCCTTAACCTCAACCCTCCCCCAGTTTTAGAGGTTGAGGTTAGCTCAACTGTTAGCACAGAACACGTGGGCATGGTTTTGATAAATCTCAGCTGAGCTCAAAGGCTCTGGTTTGTGTCTTGGGGCACAGGTTGCCAAGCTTTACTATTCAGGGAGCACATGTTCAGCTGCCCTCATCCTTCTCCTCAGCACAAATACAGTTATTTTTTATAATCGCTCTCTGTACTCTACCACTTTGATTCCTCCGGCTGAGGCGTTTTCCAATTTCAGAGGATGCATTTTGGCCTCCACAAAGAACTTTCCAACAGCTTTCCATTTTAGATCGCATACCAACCTGTGGGCAAATTTTCAAAGGCCTGACGTATAGACTCCCTACTAGGGCCAGTTATCTGAATCATGGGTCCACCCTGAACACTGATGACACTCAGTGCCACCCAATGTGTTCAGAATGTCCTTTTCCAACATTTCCTCTTTGTACCAAGCCCCCCCAGACCATTACATATTGGCTGGCTTCAACTCTTAACAGCCGTGGGTTGGGGCCAACTGCCTGATATCCGAGTCTGGCTGGGGTGCCCTGCTCAGGGAATAATTTCCACTTGCGTGTTGTATTGAGCTGCGTTCGAGGGAGCGAAAAAAAACTTCCTGACCAGCTGTGCGGAAAGCCTGTGCTAAACACAATCAGGAAGTCGACGGGGGAGGCAGCGTGTTTCTGGCAGGGAGAGGGCAAACGCCATGGCACATTGAAAGGCCTCTGGAAACTTCAAACGAGGACTGCCCTGCCCCCCCTGACTCCAGATGGCAGTTAGCTGCATTAGACTTGGCCTGGGCCGCGCATGGAAAGAGGCCTCCGTTTCTGTGTATATTATGTTAACTAGTGGCGGTTTAGTGAGGAAAAGCAATCCATGCTGAATCAAATGGATCTGGTTCACTTATGAAAGACAAATAGTCAGTTGGATTCCAGTACAAACGTAACCGATCCAGAAGATACTGACCTGCCAATTGCCCCAATTCCCCCTCATTCTCTTCAGAACATGAAGACATGTTCTGCCTTTTGGGCTGATATGTACACTACATGACCAAAAGTATGTGGACACCTGCTCATCAAACATCTCATTCCAAAATAATGGGCATTAATATGGAGTTGGTCTCCCCTTTGCTGCTATAACAGTCTCCACTCTTCTGGGAAGGCTTTCCACTTGATGTTGGAACATTGCTGCGGGGACTTGCTTCCATTCAGCCACAAGAGCATTGGTGAGGTCAGGCACTGATGTTGGGTGATTAGGCCTGGCTCGCAGTCGATGTTCCAATTCATCCCAAAGGTGTTCGATGGGATTGAGGTCAGGGCTCTGTGCAGGCCAGTCAAGTTCTTCCAAACCGATCTCGACAAACCATTTCTGTATGGACCTTGCTTTGTGCACGGGGGCATTGTCATGTTGAAACAGGAAAGGGCTTTCCCCAAACTGCAGCACAGAATGATCTAGAAAGTCATTGTATGCTGCAGTATTAAGATTTCCCTTCACTGGAACTAAGGGGCCCAGGCCGAACCATGAAAACAGCCCCAGACCATTATTCCTCCTCCACCAAACTTTACAGTTGGCACTATGCATTCGGGCAGGTAGCGTTCTCCTGGCATCCGCCAATCACAGATTCGTCCATCGGACTGCCAGATGGTGAAGTGTGGTGAAGCAGAAATTTGACAAACTGACTTGTTGGAAAGGTGGCATCCTATGACGGTGTCGCATTGAAAGTCACTGACCTTTCAGTAAGGCCATTCTACTGCCAATGTTTGTCTATGGAGATTGCATGGCTGTGTGCTCGATTTTATACACCTGTCAGCAACGGGTGTGGCTGAAATAGCCAAATCTATTATTTTGAATGGGTGTCCACATACTTTTGTATATACAGTTGAAGTCGGAAGTTTACATACACCTTAGCCAAATACATTTAAACTCAGTTTTTCTCAATTCCTGACATTTAATCCTAGTAAGAATTCCCTGTCTTAGGTCAGTTAGGATCACCACTTTACTTTAAGAATGTGAAATATCAGAATAATAGTAGAGAGAATGACTTATTTCAGCTTTAATTTCTTTCATCACATTCCCAGTGGGTCAGAAGTTTACATACACTCAATTAGTCTTTGGTAATATTGCCTTTAAATTGTTTAACTTGGGTCAAACGTTTCGGGTAGCCTTCCACAAGCTTCCCACAACAAGTTGGGTGAAATTTGGCCCATTCCTCCTGACAGAGCTGGTGTAAATTGAGTCAGGTTTGTAGGCCTCCTTGCTCGCACACGCTTTTTCAGTTCTGCCCACAAATGTTCTATAGGATTGAGGTCAGGGCTTTGTGATGGCCACTCCAATACCTTGACTTTGTTGTCCTTAAGCCATTTTGGCACAACTTTGGAAGTATGCTTGGGGTCATTGTCCATTTGGAAGACCCATTTGCGACCAAGCTTTCACTTCCTGAATGATGTCTTGAGATGTTGCTTCAATATATCCACATAATTTTCCTTCCTCATGATGCCATCTATTTTGTGAAGTGCACCAGTCCCTCCTGCAGCAAAGCACCCCCACAGCATGATGCTGCCACCCCCGTGCTTCACGGTTGGGATGGTGTTCTTCGGCTTGCAAGCCACCCCCTTTTTCCTCCAAACATAACGATGGCCAAACAGTTCTATTTTTGTTTCATCAGATGAGAGGACATTTCTCCAAAAAGTACGATCTTTGTCCCCATGTGCAGTTGCAAACCGTAGTCTGGCTTTTTTATGGCGGTTTTGGAGCAGTGGCTTCTTCCTTGCTGAGCGGCCTTTCAGGTTATGTCGATATAGGACTTGTTTTACTGTGGATATATATACTTTTGTACCTGTTTCCTCCAGCATCTTCACAAGGTCCTTTGCTGTTGTTGTGGGATTGATTTGCACTTTTCGCACCAAAGTACGTTAATCTCTAGGAGACAGAACGCGTCTCCTTCCTGAGCGGTATGACTGCTGCGTGGTCCCATGGTGTTTATACTTGCGTACTATTGTTTGTACAGATGAACGTGGTACCTTCAGGCGTCTGGAAATTGCTCCCAAGGATGAACCAGACTTTTTTTCGGAGGTCTTGGCTGATTTCTTTTGATTTTCCCATGATGTCAAGCAAAGAGGTACTGAGTTTGAAGGTAGGCCTTGAAATACATCCACAGGTACACCTCCAATTGACTCAAATTATGTCAATTAGCCTATCAGAAGCTTCTAAAGCCATCATTTTCTGGAATTTTCCAAGCTGTTTAAAGGCACAGTCAACTTAGTGTATGTAAACTTCTGACCCACTGGAATTGTGATACAATTAATTATAAATTAAATAATCTGTCTGTAAACAATTGTTGAAAAAATACTTGTGTCATGCACAAAGTAGATGTCCTAACCAACTTGCCAAAACTATAGTTTGTTAACAAGAAATGTGTGGAGTGGTTGAAAAACGAGTTTTAATGACTCCAACCTAAGTGTATGTAAACTTCCGACTTCAACTGTATAGTGTAGCTATGCTCCTGGGGAAGCTACTCTCAATATAGGAACTCCTTCACCTACATCTTTGCAACTGACCTAATGCAATCAAAGAAGTGCCGAACTGACGGAAAAGACCGGGAGTCCATTCAGTGGCAAAATGTCCCACTTCTGAGCTCAGTGTTTATCTGGGCTGTGGTTCCTAAAGGGGTCGGTCTTTTTAGTAGGACAATGGTAAAGCTGACCACTGCTGTTCTCTGATATAAACAACCTCGGAGGAATCTGACTCCGTTGCAACAGGGCTACTGAAAGCCTCTTAATGAGTTTGGATAAGGATTCATGTGGAGGTGTCGCCTGTTGGCATGCTCAAGCACTCTCTAATTTGCTTGCTTTCTTTTCTTTACTTTTGTTCCCCACAGGTCCTCAGTCAGTTGGAAGGAAGAATTCAGCCCATACCACCTCATCTCGGAACCATTCGGAATCTTGTCCTGTGCTCGGATTTAGATTTTTACTCAATCTCCTGGTTTGGATGTTCACTCTGTACCGATTTGGCTCATCGAATCCCACTGCCGTTGTTGGATGATTCAGAAACTGAGGTAATAGTGATTCTTTGTCCTCCTCTTTGTGTGTTACTAACGGAGCATTTTAAAGGTATGGAGAATGACAGAGAATGCTGAGGGGATGCTAATGTGATGGAAATCTGAGGAGATGCTGAAATAATAGGCCTACTAGTGGAGACTTGAGGCTTAGTGGACCAGAGGCCTCTGTGGGGTTTCTTTGTACAAATGTGCCCTGTGACAGCCAGATTAATGAGTCCCAGTGCGAAGCTGGCCAATTTGTTTGATGCAGCCACCCAATAACGTGTGTTTTGATAAAAATGCTTGTCTCAACATGCCTATTTTCTCCTGTTATTTGGTTGAACTTGTGCTGCGTCTTGAGGTTGCCTCAGGGCGCCACGAGGATCCCCACGGGAAAGGCTCTGACCTGTTTGAGTGAGTGCATGGAACAAATCCAGCAACATTTGTTGGTTGAGCAGGGACGCTTATCTAGGGCATCGCATTTCAGATCACATTTTTCTGCACGTTAGCCGTTTAGGCTGTGGGGGCTTTCGACTGATGTGAACCGTGTTAGCCAGGTGAAGTGCCTCTCAGGTGCAGTGAGTGGTCACATCAAGTCAAGCAACAATTCCTATATTGCAACTGTAAACTGTTCCAGATCTGTTACGGTCGTTCCATTCCAATCACTTTTTGACCTAACCCCTTTTTAGATTTGAACAAAACTTTCTATACATATTTGCCCATGGTAGAAGTGGTCAGAAAGTGAATTTTTGGACCTGAATGCCAAAACATTTAGGCGAGAGACATGCTCAAAGTTGACTCCTTTAGCATACCCCACCCTACCATGAGACCATGTCTTCATCACTGGAAAAGATAAATGGTTGAGTTTGATATCAGTTAACAGGGTTGTCAAACTTTGTAATATTTTCTTGAAAAAATAGTTATTTAATAGAACTTCTCATTTTTTGTCCTTTAACGTCAATTATCTAAACGCGTAAACTCAAATATTTTTCATTTTTGCATATGTTGTAGCTAAAACCCTATTTGACATAATCTGAGGTGTTGTGCCCACCATCGGTTGAGACAGGCATACTCTTGAATACAGGGTGTGTCATTTCAATCATATAAATATATTAATAGAATGAACACATCCCTTCAGACCACTGCGATTTAGCTGGTACATCATTGACATATTAATTTAATAGAAATGTTCACTTCCAGTTACTACCACAAAGATGGCTGCTGGTCCACCGAATGTCTATTCTATTATCTATATTTCTTTGATTTCAATAGGTTTCGTATATACATTTGACAGTATAATTTAAAACAATTGATATTCTCGTTCGTCAACAATCTCTGATGTGTGGACCTCCAACCATCTTTGTGCTACCATTTGAAAGAGAGTACATTTATCAGCCAAAACATGACACCCACCCTGTATTCAATAGCATGCTCTGTCTCAACCGATGGCGGGCACAACACAAACATCTCAGATGATGTCAAATAGGGTCTAAGATACAACATATGCGAAAATGACAAATAATCAGAGTTTACGCCTTTTTAGATCATTTACGTTAAAGGTTAGAAAAGTACATTTTTATTTCAACTTTTAAAGAAAATATTAAATACAGTACTTTGACAACCCTGTTTGTAAGCTTTTAAATGACATCAAACTCAACCGTTTATCTTTTCCAGTGATGAAGTGTCAGGGATCCGTTTTAACGGAATCTAACTAACTTGCCTAACTATAGATGTCTTTTACAGTGGGGAAAAAAAGTATTTAGTCAGCCACCAATTGTGCAAGTTCTCCCACTTAAAAAGATGAGAGAGGCCTGTAATTTTCATCATAGGTACACATCAACTATGACAGACACATTGAGAAAAAAAATCCAGAAAATCACATTGTAGGATTTTTTATGAATTTATTTGCAAATTATGGTGGAAAATAAGTATTTGGTCACCTACAAACAAGCAAGATTTCTGGCTCTCACAGACCTGTAACTTCTTCTTTAAGAGGCTCCTCTGTCCTCCACTCGTTACCTGTATTAATGGCACCTGTTTGAACTTGTTATCAGTATAAAAGACACCTGTCCACAACCTCAAACAGTCACACTCCAAACTCCACTATGGCCAAGACCAAAGAGCTGTCAAAGGACACCAGAAACAAAATTGTAGACCTGCACCAGGCTGGGAAGACTGAATCTGCAATAGGTAAGCAGCTTGGTTTGAAGAAATCAACTGTGGGAGCAATTATTAGGAAATGGAAGACATACAAGACCACTGATAATCTCCCTCGATCTGGGGCTCCACGCAAGATCTCACCCCGTGGGGTCAAAATGATCACAAGAACGGTGAGCAAAAATCCCAGAACCACACGGGGGGACCTAGTGAATGACCTGCAGAGAGCTGGGACCAAAGTAACAAAGCCTACCATCAGTAACACACTACGCCGCCAGGGACTCAAATCCTGCAGTGCCAGACGTGTCCCCCTGCTTAAGCCAGTACATGTCCAGGCCCGTCTGAAGTTTGCTAGAGTGCATTTGGATGATCCAGAAGAGGATTGGGAGAATGTCATATGGTCAGATGAAACCAAAATAGAACTTTTTGGTAAAAACTCAACTCGTCGTGTTTGGAGGACAAAGAATGCTGAGTTGCATCCAAAGAACACCATACCTACTGTGAAGCATGGGGGTGGAAACATCATGCTTTGGGGCTGTTTTTCTACAAAGGGACCAGGACGACTGATCCGTGTAAAGGAAAGAATGAATGGGGCCATGTATCGTGAGATTTTGAGTGAAAACCTCCTTCCATCAGCAAGGGCATTGAAGATGAAACGTGGCTGGGTCTTTCAGCATGACAATGATCCCAAACACACCGCCCGGGCAACGAAGGAGTGGCTTCGTAAGAAGCATTTCAAGGTCCTGGAGTGGCCTAGCCAGTCTCCAGATCTCAACCCCATAGAAAATCTTTGGAGGTAGTTGAAAGTCCGTGTTGCCCAGCGACAGCCCCAAAACATCACTGCTCTAGAGGATATCTGCATGGAGGAATGGGCCAAAATACCAGCAACAGTGTGTGAAAACCTTGTGAAGACTTACAGAAAACGTTTGACCTGTGTCATTGCCAACAAAGGGTATATAACAAAGTATTGAGAAACTTTTGTTATTGACCAAATACTTATTTTCCACCATAATTTGCAAATAAATTCATTAAAAATCCTACAATGTGATTTTCTGGATAAAAAAATTCTCATTTTGTCTGTCATAGTTGACGTGTACCTATGATGAAAATTACAGGCCTCTCTCATCTTTTTAAGTGGGAGAACTTGCACAATTGGTGGCTGACTAAATACTTTTTTCCCCCACTGTAGACCCATTATTTGTGGCATTGTGTAGATGTTCTCCTCTCCAGCAGCTCCTCAGGTAATGCTCCATTTCCTAATTTCCTCTCACAGATGAAAGGGCTGAAGCATTGTGGCTTAATGCTTTGGAGCTATTACCATCTGGAGCCATTACTGTCAATCGCTGCTGCTTATTTTACAGTTATTAGCACAAAATGTTCCTTTCTCCCCATGTATTACTTTCCAAATGGGATTTGGATGGACTGCTCATTTCAAGATGTCCTAGAATTTCTTCAGTGAATTTCTACATAATTTCTACATAATTTTTACGAAAACTCTGGATAAAACAAAATTGTCTGATGTCCTACTGTACCCCCATTTGCAACCTTTTGATATTTTACATTTTAGGTAAAAGTATTAATGAAATTGAATACATTCAATTGAATACATGGCAGGCATTAAGTGCACTATCTATTGGCCTTTAGGCCAATATAGTGCTAGCTTTTGTGCTTCAGATGCATTTTTATAGGGACAGACATAATCAAGAACATGCCTCTGATATCACAGCTTAGAGACTGACAGGGGAAGGTGGGGATTGGGGGACCAATGACTGTATATATGAATGGACAAAGCTATCGATCACGTGAAACCATTCATTCCTACGTGAATACTCAACATCGCATTGTAGCCAAATTAAGTCGGAGACATAACATGCACAGTTTGTGCGATTGTTTGTGCGATTTTCATATAATTGTTTCAAGGACATCTGATTTATTAGAAGCAATTATTGGTTCCATCATTGTCTTTGAAAAATGTTTTTGTTTACACGTAGATTGACCATGAAAATTGCCATCTTTCCATTCAGTATAATGGGGGATCCTGTTTTCTGCTAACAATGCCTGCAGTACTGCGGTCGGCCTTGAACTTCCATGGCTTCAATGAGAGGGGGCAGTCGTTCTCCCATGGGGGGGGACAGTTAGTTCAAATGCATTGAACTTTGACCTCCTGCTGTCGCTCATCTCTTCTCCCCTTCTGCTCAGCACATTGCTCTTGTAACGTACAAGCAGGGAGTGGGGGTTAATGGGGGGGTGCCCTTTGTTGACATTTTCAGACTAGTCATATCCATCAAAAACATGGGGGTGAAAAGTTAGCCCCACCCGCTCTGCCCTAATCTGATTTAGCAGGGTCGAGGGAAGATGGAGGGGAGGATGAGAGGGAGAGGCATTGGGGTGACTTGATGCTCACAGGGAAACTGAGAAACGCTGCTAAGCCTTTTGAACTCCATTCAGGGGCAGATAGGCCTAATACTCCTTCTCTCTTAGACATCCATTTTGACCATTACTCAGTGGAGATAGAAGAAACCATTAACCTTATGGTTGTTGCTTGTGATTCTTCAAATGTCAGTCCGCTTATGTCAGTCCACAACTCTTTCGTTTGGCTCTTTGCGCATTACGTGCATCCTTCTGTTACGGGGGTTTGTAGCGTTGTTGATTATTTTCCAATACTTTTGAAGGGTGTCCTTTGAGTGACTAGTTGGTAAGATGTGGCTGACTCACAAAGGAGTGTTTGATGAAAATGCAACAAAAAATCATTCTGTATTGTTTCTCTCAGAAATGACTTGTTTAAATGGGTTGGAAGTGTAATTGAGGTAAAGGGTCATGTCTGGGAGAGCCTGGTGTCCATGGCAACAAGCCTCTTACCATGCCATGTGACCTATCACCTGTGAGAGAAGGGGCTTTGGAGAATTGTGAACCACAGGTTGGGGATTCTCAGTCTGAGGAGTCAGAGAGGACATTTCACTTATTATAAGCTTGCGTGGGTTTAACCGGAAGTAATCAAGTTGTTTCCTGGTGTGCCTACTTCCTTATCAAGTTACCATTCCTATTTGGTTCAAGTATATGTATTACCAGAGGAAGCCATCAACCACCCATAGTTCTCATGTTTCTTCTCCGAACCTTTTTAAAGCACATGGTGGGTTAAGATCTAAAAGTATTTAATGGTGGAAGTCTGGTAGAAGAGGGGGGGGGTTGAGCTGACAGGTCTGTCTCCCTGGGCGGGGCTTGACTTGGTAAAGGGGAGATAGAAACTTGAGCTGCTCAGTCCAGTTGTCAGGGAGGGTCTACTTTGGTCTGTGGATTAAACCAGATCAGATCAGTACCCCCTGTAAAGTGCTCTAAGCCCCCCCTCCTTGAGCCTAGAAGGGCAGATGGACTGTTGCCATGTGAAGGTATTTCCCCTAATTTCAACGGGCACTGCCGAGTTGTGGTGGCATAGACAATGGGGTGAGTGTGTACTTGTCCTGATTTAGCCCTTCTCAGAGACTGCCGTCTTTGGTGGCATTAAGAAAGTGGGCTAGGGAGGGCTAGGGCGGCAGGTAGCTTAGTGGTTAAGAGCGTTGTGCCAGTAACCGAAAGGTCGCTGGTTCTAATCCCCGAGCCGACTAGGTGAAAAATCTGTCGATGTGCCCTTGAGCAAGGCACTTAACCCTAATTGCTCCTGTAAGTCGCTCTGGATAAGAGCGTCTGCTAAATGACCAATTATTATAATTATTATACACGTTTTCTGAGGTATGGATGAAGGACAAAGGTATGTGACCAGAGCATTGACCAGTTTTACGGTGTCCCAGAAAGTTAGGTTCGGCTAAACCTTACACTATTGAACACCTTATTTATTTAATTTGCCAAAAAAGAAAGAAAACACATCTTTGATCCCCCTACAAACCATTTTTAGGAAGAGATTTTTAAATCTATTAGGGAAAAACCCCAAACAACAATTTCCTCAAAGGCACAAAGCGATGGAACCCCACTTGCAGCACATCTAATATGATGACTCAGCTGAGAAATTAATCTCCACACCCTATATATCTACTAAATGACTCCAAAAATACCAGTCTTTTCTGGCTTTTACACCCTCAAGTAAGCTTCCCATTTAATCCTGTGTCACGTACCTTGGCATCCTTTAGCAATTCGATTCTAGTTCTTAATGTGCCATGGCATAGGATAGTCTATGGCTCTTAGCTTCCTGCAGTACATATCACAGTGTTTTGCCAGATACTCCATCAAGCACCACAGAGTGCCAGCTAGCACTTTCCCCCTCCAAACATAGCCCTTCTTGATCCTGTGAACTTTAAAGTATGTGGGGTTTTACTTTGGAGTTTTGGGATGACATTTTGACAGTGCAGAAAAAGCACCGCAGATATCAAACTACACATGTTGCATTCATTTCAAAAACTCAAAAAAACTCACTCCATTGTTCAACCTGTAAGCTTATACTAGATTTTTGGGATTGTGATGTGAGCTTGAACCAATCTCCATCTCATCAGACTCCTCAGACATCAACTCATCAGACGTCATCTCGTGTTTTCCTTGTTTGCCATGGCAGTGCACCATGATCTCTAACCTGTAGTCCTTGAAGCCTCACCATCCTTATTCCTGCAGGGTTTTCCAGACATTTGACATTACTTCCGGTAGTGTTCTCCTCCAATTTATTAGAGTATGACTAAGACGAGACCGAAGCACTGATTGACGTCACCAGCTTCACTTATAGTGTAACCCTTGTGGAACTCTTTTTTGATGTATCCCTTAATGCTTCGTGACCCATAGGAGCTACAATACCCTCTGGGAATCTCTGCACTGACACCTGGTGCTGTGCCAAGAGTCACTCTCATGATTAAAACGTGCCAGCAGTGCCCTGGCTAAGCCTATGCAATATTCACACTCCACAATTAACATGATTGGATTAGCATGTTTGGATCATGACACAAAATGTCTGATGTCCAAACCTTGGCTTGTGCATATACAGTTTTCTCTTGAACCTTGCACAATGCCCACACAAGAAATGTCATGGGTCCGCCGAATGGCTGATTTTGATAAAGCATCTCAATTTAGCATATACAAATTACATAACATCAAGCGGTGGACTAAAACAAATTTGACTTCCAAGATTTCCAAGAAAAGCGGGTTCAAAGAAAGCCCTACTCTATTACCTGATCTCAGCCCTATTATATTGCTCTCCCTATAGCTTTTAGTTTAAGTGATTTTAA